>NW_020955440.1:506366-575221 GCF_003031625.1 Empidonax traillii | reverse complement strand
AAAAAAAAAAAAAAAAAAAAAAAAAAAAAAAAAAAAAAAAAAAAAAAAAAGCAGCCTCCAGATCACATATGGAGCAGGACATCCCCTCTGGAGAACTGTCCCATGGTTGTCCCTGGGACAAATGGGATGGGGCAGTCGCAGTTGCAATGTGATTACAGGGGATGTGGGCACATACTTACCTACAGTCCCATGGGCTGGAACACCTCCACTGTGCTCAGCTGTACACCTGTCTCCTCCAGGGAGGGATGTTCTGATGCTTTGGGTTCAGAAAGACCACACAGGCACTTCTCCACTGAAGGCTCCATGCCTCTGAGTGTTGCCTGCATTTTCCCCTGAGAAAGGAGCCAAAAAAATCTGCCCATGAGGATGTCTCATGGAGCCTCCTGCAGGCTTTCTCTATGTTTTTCTTTCAGAAAAACAAAGATCAAACTGGGTTTCTCATCCGTCATAAGGGGAAAGATGATCCCCCCCATGGGAGGTAGGAATGGGAAGAACCTCAACCTTTACAAGAGGATCATTGTATTAGGATTGGGAAGCACTCAAACTGTTGGGAGGCACAATCTGCCCCTCTCACAGCTAGCTCAGTGTGTTCAGTAGCATGGCAACATGACTGAGACATCTTTCTTGAAGCTAATACCACATGGGGGGATTAACTGCAAGCAAGCAGGCAACAATAATGGGCTCATTGAAATTCAAGGAGAGCTCTGCTTCAACCACACTGAAATACCCCTTCTCCACTTCGAGCTTCTCTCCCTGCTGCAGGAGGGGGTGTCCTGCCTGCATGGCACAGAGTAGTCCCCCCTTTATGTGGCAGTTGTCACCAGCGTGATGCCTGACAGCAGCACTTCCAGGAGGTGTCAGAAAGTGATGTGAGACAGTGGGATAATGTCAGGGAAGTCCCTAACCCATCACAAAGTTGAGGCAGGAAAAGGAGAGCAGGGAGGGAGTGTGAAACTGGGGGCAGGTGGCAAACTGGGATGTAATTCCCGGCAGGGCTTCCTGGAACAATCTGACCAACACAGAGCAGAGAGGGGATTTATCCCCTCCTCCTTCTCCCTGCAGGCCCCAGAATAAGTTAAACAAGATGTCAGATGTTTCTATTTTAAGAATAACCAGGAAGGCTGGCAACTACGAAAGGAAAAGGAGGGGAGGGCAGATGTTGTCTAGTAAAATTAGCAACACATTTTCCTCCCTGCCTTCCAGAGAGCATGCCCCCTTCCAGCAAGCCAGGGTCTGCACAGCATAAATTATTCCTGTCTACATTTGAGCCTGTGCTGTTGCTTCTGCCAAGTGTTTACTCTCGAGTGCCATATTTTTTCAGGCGCAGATGACACTGGGTGACACGTGTCATCGCAGTACATGCCCCTGAAAAATATGTGCTGTGAAATTGCGCTGACATTCTCCAAGACGGGCTGCTCACGTGCGCAGAGAAAGGAATTGGAAGGTCTTGGTCAAGAGACTACTTGTCTGTCCCACCGTGGCAAAGCTGGACTATGGACTGGGTAAGATCCCTGCTACAAATGTCACCACATTCACAGGTCATCACTGAGCTGTACTTGTATAGATAAGACCTCTGGGCATCTCCTGCTCCAGATATTATTTCACTGTTTCTTCCCCCATGAATGAGGCCTGTCCTCATGGCGGTGAGTAAAGCCACAACTTCATCATCACAGATTCCTTAACATACAGAAGCTGCATCAGGCACAGCACAGTGATTATGCACCACCAGCAATCGCCTTAAGGGTGAAAGAGGGATGCTGGATAAATATCTGACAGCTATTTACATTCTTCCAAACCCACATTCCTGTTAACCCCTTTTGGACCTATGTCTCAGTGAGTCCGGAGCTCTTCGAAAAGGTTGGATGATCCAGTTTTGGTCATATTCAGCTTGCTGAAAGTCCATATCCACTCAGTGTGATTGACAAGCTAAATCACTTGAACAGTCTGCAGATCTCTTTTGGTTGTGTCAGGTAATAGACTTTAATGGCTGTTGATGCAATTGGTGTATTCTGTCATCAAAACAAGGAGCTCTGGGCTTGGCACACTCACCTGGCTCCTAATCAGCTTTGGGCTTCACCTACTCATACGTTTCCATTCAAACTAAAGCACATAGATTAAAATAAACCACACATTTAAAGAGAGGGCTTTAGACCCCCAATTATGGAGAAACATTTTACGTTAGTGTCTTAAACACCAGCGTGTTAAGGTTAGAAATGTTCTTGTTTCATTTCTCTGACAACATATGGCCGAAGTCAACGAGAGGTTGATGCGAGTGTTTGATATACGGCAGCCCAGCATGATCTCATCTTAGGGAGGTCACGGGACTAGAGCATAAAACAGTCAGATATGATTAACATTAGGTACTATATCTGTGTGAAGCTGTACTGGTCTGTTGCTGTGACTATAGATAGAAAGCCAAAGTTGGATGAAGGTCAGACGGTTTAGACAGTCAAAACCTGTGACATCCTACCCTACGTGGTGCCACTGGCAGAGGAGAGTCACGTGTCCCAGAATGCCTCTCACTGCCATCAGCACTATTGTGCCTCTAAGCTTAGATTCACCCAGCACACCTGTCTGCTGCAACAGCACACAGCAAATGGAGGAGGACATCTGTGCTGGGGAATTGGTTTCTGCCATTTTCTGCTATTTTTACATGGTGGCTGTGAAAGCTTCCAAAATGAGACACATTGCCACAATTAAACTGAACGCATTTAATAGCAAACTATTGCAAATTGCAGAGTGAAGCCACTTCATATTTCCATGGGGCTTGCTAGAAAAATAGCTCCAATTAATGAGGCACATTGTAGACTTGTTTATATTCAACTGATTTCTGTTCAAGCACCAAATTATCTGTGTGTGATTATGAGGCCAAATTCACCCTGTAATTTTTCTTTTAGCCTTGTTTTACTGCCTGGCCTATTCTGCTGAGCCAAGGAGTTATTCATGAAGTAAAACCTCCCTGTCCTCACTCCCAAGCTTCAATGGAGTTTACAGGTGTTGCACAAAGTCACAGCATCCTGTAAATAACTACTCCTCGGTAGTATCAGCTTCCAGGCTCGGAGTCAGCAGGCAGAGGGCGAGGTGACCCTCCTGGCTTGGCTTGCTTCTCCCTGGTCTCCTTAACCAGAAACTAAGCAGCAAAGATATTCTGGAGTGATAAAATTCATTTCACAAGCGTGCACCAGCTTCAGACAGAATTTAGGCTTTGACACGTGGAGGAAAAGAGCCTGCTCTGTTTTAAGACTTGCCCCATGGCATTCACAGTGAAGCACATCCCCGGTATGCCCAGGCCATCCAGGTCCCAGCGCTGTGAGTGAAACCACCTAACGCTGACACACCCTGCCTCGAAAAGCAGTAGAGGTTATATCGGTGGTTTTGCTCTCAGCTACAAGTAGTGTTCCCAGTGAAGGAGGCGCAGGTGAATTTTTGTGTGCTCTTTGTGCAGCTGCATGGGAATGTCTCTGGCAAGAAACCTTTCCAGGCTTGAGTATTCTGGGCAATTCAGGCCTTGTAATAATGTTTCACTGCATGTTTTAGAACAAGCCATGTCCCAGGCACTTATCACCACAGGCATACTAGGCTTTCTTTCTGTGCAAGCTGTGATGGGGCAAGGATGAAAAGAGACAGAATAGTTCTGTATTACAATCCCAAATTAGGGCAAATTGCCCCAGCCATTATATGTGTGTCTTCACTTAAGCAGCCACATAGGCAGCACCAATCTCAGAACATCAAGCTTCTCTTTTCCCTTCCCTAGGCTGCTGGAAGATGCAGACCAGCAGCAGAACCCTCCATGATGGCATCAACACCCAGCGCAAACTGTAGTGCCCACTCCCAAGCACAGGGATATGGGACTTCTCTTTTCCACAGTAACAATAGCACAGACTGTATATTTACAGTCTCCCACAAATGTGCTGAAAAGGAAAAGATCATATATTAGTGCCAACCAGAAGAGCAGCACTGTGGCTATGCTATTCCACTTGTTGCTCAGATGCCTTTTATTTTTGGTGCCTGTCCTAGCAGACGATCTCCCCCTATCCTATTTCTACTCCAGTCCTTCAGGCACAAACTCAGAGAACAGTCAGGCCATAAGTTCAAGCCTGTACTTACAACACAAGATGTGCAGGAGACCAGGTCACTGGAACAGGCTGCACTTTCCTGAAAAACTAAAAGATACTCCAAGGGTCCCAAGGATGATCAGGAATTGCCAGTACAGGGGTACTGTGGGGTTGGGTCTGCAGGTTTGCACCTTGCAGATGGGGAGATGTGTTGCTTCACTGCCACTGGACACACTTCACCCCCTCCTCCAGTAAGCCTGCAAACCTCAGCAGGGCTCAGTAAGGGACAGGCAAAACTGCCCATGGCTTAAATTCAGGTCAGATCTTGAGTCTCTGCTGTTATACTGGTAAAAGCATGTCAGATAACATTCATCATTGTTACTTCTACAGGACTAATGCATGGGTACCATTTGCTATTTCAGATTTTCCCCACTTTAAAATCTGTATAGTTTATCCATTTCTCCTTGGCAATAAAGTCCAAGTAAAACACAGGCAGACATCAGCAAGACATACCAGGAGCAAACTTACTCCGGAGCATACCTGTGGGCAAAGTGCACCCAGGTGCCTCCTTTGATTTTAAGTAAATATATCTCAGAGACATTTTAATGTGTGGAAAAAAACAACCTATCGACCTCATAGGTTCTATTGGTCCTGTTCATTTTTCGCATGGAGCCATAATCCTTACCAGTGGTAACTAGTTGCGATGTTACAAATAAAGGATTATACCTTCAGGTGAGGCAGAGCTTCTTATGAGCTTACTGAGCAGCTATTATAGATCCTGTTCTCATGCAGAAATTACACGCACATCAGGACGTGTGCATTATTTAAGATGGAGCAGCAAGACTGCAGATGGGTAGACCTTCGGGTAGATCTTCTAGCTCGGGAAATACTAATTATTGTCATTCCCATGTAGCCATCCAGTGCTGAGGTGGGGAAAATTATGCATGGGGCATTAGGTGGTCCTACAGATAAACTTTTAAAACACAATATTCAGCAGGGAAGGAAAAGTTATTATCAAGATGTGTTTCTTATATGGTCTCAAGTGACCAGTGCTGGATTTAGGTTGATGTTTTGTCAGGTTGCAGTTGTTAACCCTGCAGTCAGGTTACTCCATTTGGACGTTTCAGGCATGTTGCAAGATTTCAAGAAGAAAGTGCAATTACATTTTTAATGTGCATCCTGCTGACAAACCACCTTTCCCTGTGGGACGAGCAGTGCTTGAGGAGGGAAGACTAGGAAAGAGGATAACTAATTCCTCTCAGGTGGATAAACTCATTGATTTCATGTGCACAAGATTTAAAAAAAACCCAACAAACAACAACAACAAAAAAACACAAACAAAAACCAAAACCAAAAAAAAACCCAACCAAACAAACAAAACCCCAAACAAAAACCAAACCACAAAACAAACAAACAAACAAACTTCATCATTGTAATGTGTTTATTATTTCAGTGAGTGGCAAAATGTCATTCTAAAAATAATATTAACCTACCATGAGAAACTACATAATTTTTATCAGGATAATTGGTAAATCAGACCTCTATCTAATGTTTCTCTTCATAGAAAATTACAGCCTTGGAGAAGAACACTTTATCACAGAGAAAGTCAGAGTGAGCACTGAAGAGCTGAGAGCCCAGTCTGGAGACAAAGATTTCTTCTCATGGAAAACACAAGGTTTTACCAATGCTGAACTGATTTGGACTGTATGACAATCAAAGAAACAACATCTGTGGAGCTTAATCTGCCCTACAACTCAAAGAGTTACAAGAAGATTGCCTTTTCACCACACCTGTCATTGAAACATGTAATATATCTATAAAGACATAAACTTGGAGGAAGTCTCCAATAATCACGCTTTCTATCATCTCTCCCCCAGATAAGAAAGATCTGTCACTGACACCAGATGAAGCCATTCCTAAGTCTTGTTTTCTTGCATCACCCAGAATGAAAGCCTACTGTGAGGGCAAGAGCTTGGAGAGGCTGGTCTGCAGCTGTCCCCGACAGCCTCTGTCATGGCTCCCATTTTCCATTTCCTCTTCTCCAAAAGGGAAGACAGACAGCTGTTTAGGAAGCTTTGAAAAAAATCTCATCAAGAAACTAAAAGAAGGAGATGGTGCAAGAGTGTGTGTGTATGTCCAGGGTTTGGCCTATCTCCAGCTGGCTGATGGTATGGCATGGGCTTTCTTCTTTGTTTCCAAGCTCCAAAATAACCATAACAACAAAAAAAATCTAAATAATTCATTAATGGCTTGATTAATTCAACTTTTAGTCATGTATTCTAGTACTTGTGCAGCCCCACAGATGTTTCACTGTGTAACAACAAGGAGTTCTCTAACTGTGAAAGAGGACAGAAGAGCTGGTGTGAATTCGCACCAGTAAATAACATTCTGCTGTTCCACATCTACAGCTTACAAAAAAAAAGTAGAAAAGGAGATGTTTCAGTTCAGGGAGAATTATGTGCTCTCTGAATTTTCTTCCTGACTGCCTGAGAGCATGATAAAGTATAAACAAGTATTTCCAGGAACACCTGAGAAGCTAGGTACATGCTGCCTTGGATTTCCAAGGACATTCTTTTTCCGTTATGGCCCTGGATGGTGCACGGTAGCAGAAGAGCTGGATTTGTTCCTGTTGACCTCATGATGGTCATTCTGAAGGCCAAGCCTATTTTGAGAAACTATTTTCTTAAGAAAGCAAGTACCAAGAAAGGCAACAGGGAGTAGTTTCTGTTTTGCTTCATTGCTTAGCTGAATTCTGGTTAATATTTAAAAAGATCAATCCAGAATCACTCAAAATTAATGTTGCTATTCAGATCTTCATAAGACAGCATGAATGTTGCATCTTGCCCTTGACCTGACACTTTGTAAATTCCCCATAAATTTACAAAACTAAGCTAAATTTAATTCAGTTGAGGTCTTACCTTTATGTTCAGCAGAACACATACACACACACACACACACAGAGCATTTTAAGTGACACAAGAAGCCACTAACATGATTATGATAGGCACTACAGGCAAATATCTTTTAATGATGCTTCCACTTCTTCTGCTGGCAAATGATCCCTTTTCATCATGCTTTCTGCAAATCTTACTAATTTCCTGTCATCAAGCTGCAAGAAGTCATCTGTCTTCTTTTAGAAGAAACGAGTGAAGAAAGACAGACAACCTAAACCTTGATTCTTATCCTCCCACAGAGAGTGGTCAAGTTAAAGAAGTGGGGTTTGACATCGCCCACTGTCCAGCTGTATTTTATGGCTTGCTGGCTTTATTGTGAAATGTCCATGCAAAGCCGAAAGACCCTCACAAACACTTTATTTGCCTTGCTGTGAGTTCTTTATTCTGCAGAAGACCAAATGAAGAGCAGTGCTAGATAAGCTACTCAGTCTTTCTCAAGGCATACTGCTAGCATTTTCACTTTTAGAGTCCACAAGAGCAGCATAATGCCCTTGCCTTTTAATTAGCTTAAGCCAGAGGGAGTGAAGATCTGAGATCTTGGGCTGTACCAAAGAGACTGAGAGCTGAAGAGCTGAGACAGAGCTGCTGCCACCTGCCATAACCCCTCCTCACCATCAACTCCCCATCAGTGTGAAAATCAATGTGTTTACTTCCCATCAGTGGGTGAAATCAGAGCCCTTGTGCAATTTCTGTCAACAATTACTTGATCACCCTATTTTTGTGCAGGTCTGATGATTGCAGTGCAGCGTCTCTGTCAGGGGAAGGATGAGAGGCTGGAAGGGATCAACCTATTGCTTAAAACCAGAACGCAACAGCTAGAGGAACTGCATTTTTGCAGAGCTTTTTTTATTCAAATGCTAAAATTGTTTCACATTAAACAAGCTAGGTTAATAGAAGTGGCAAATAAATGCTAAGTCTGCCTTGACTGGCCACAGCAGCTGTTAGTCTGATTTTTTAAGCCACCAGCTTGCTGGGCAGTATGAACACAGTTTTGCTGGCTGCCCTCATGGCTGATGGTGCAATGTAAGCACAACACTTGGAATACAATCCACCAGTGTCCCCACGCCAGATCCCAAAACCTACTTCCTAGGCCTGCTGCCAGTGTTGTGCTATGAGTCACGAAGAGAAACAAACACAAGGAATGTCAAATTAAATAGGACGCAACGCTTTCGCAGGATTCAAAAGCGGAGCAATTGTGCTGCAGAGTACAAACCTCCCTGGACTCCTCTTGGACTGCTTCTCATCTTGGTAATAAGAAACATCCCTTTAATTAGTTCCACCTAATGAAATTCATAAGTCAGGGAGTGGGAGTTTTGCTCCTGGGTAGAAACTGAAAACTTCTCTCCGCTCTATCTGCCCATTTTCTGCAGCAGTCATTAGCAAATTTTATCAAATCTCTGCATTAAACAGTAACAACTATTGTTCACTCAGAACACAGGTCCATTTATAAGCTGCAATATGACACATCTTAGAAACCCCAGACTGAAAGACACTTTTGAAAAAAAAAGTAAATAAATTAGGACTGGCAAGAAAAAGTAGTTTCAAATTGTCAAGAAGAAACAATAGAGAAACTTCTACCTGATCTTTCCGGCTGCTGAGATTAGAGAAGTTCCTTTATCTTTCTGGATTTGAGCAAAATAATTTACAAAATCTATTCCTCTTTCCTTACAATTAAGGGGCACCCTTTAACTCTTCAGCTGAAGCTCTGGGTGCTTCATGCTCCTTTGCATCAGGGACAAGTAAAATAACTCTAGGAAGCCTCAAAATGTGCATTTGCTCCTATGGAAATATTGACCGACAAGCGTCTGTTTAAATTCATTTTGGTTATGTGTCTCTCAAGACAAAGCGATATCCATGGTAACACTTTCACTGCAGAAGAGAGAGCACATCCAGAATGAGAATGTAATCACTCTGTTTATTGATGACTAAAAGCCTGAAAACACAAAGTTTGAGCTCTCAGGCACACCACCAGTGCTCTGCAGACGACCAGGGCCTTTATCAGGACATTTTTGTAAATGCCTGTCATAGAGGGTGGAGAGGGAAAGTGAAGCCTGGCCAACCGTTTTCCTTTCCAAACTTTTTTGCAAAGAGACATGGCTCACCGTGCATTTGTAGTTGCCATTACCCTTTGAGAAGGTAAGAGAGGAGAGTGAGAAGGACAGAGGTGATGTTCAGCTACAATCAGAGACAGCAAAAGTATAAATCACCACTAAGACAAACTGTTAGGACAGTTTGGATTTTGGTATGAACTGTTTTCAGCACCTGTGGGGTCCCTTGGTGTATCTCCTTGTTTTCCTCAAAGTAAGGAAATATATTCATCCTGTTATTCAACATCGAGTCCCATAATTATAGAGAGAGATTTACAGGGTTGGTTGTAGCTGCTATTACAGGAAGGTATGACACTGGACACAACCACAGTGTTGATGGGAGAAGGAAGGAGGAAGGCGGCATGTGGCAGCTCTTGCATGAACACATGCTGCACTGGGCAGTGTTAACAGAGGGAATGGAGGACGAAGCCACAGCCCTCCTAGGATCTTCCCAAGACTCCTTCCCACTTCTGAAGCTACCTTGAACTTGGTCTGTGAGGAGTAATTTCCTAGTTTCGCACTCAGGGGTGAGTTTTTTAAGAGCTTTCAGCAATAGCTCAAACCAGTTCTGCTCTCAGGACCTGCTAGATAAAGGTGTTGGTGCAGCAGTGGTCCCACTGGTGCTAGAGGACTGCTTTGCTGGTTCAGTGCATTCTAAGCCAGGAGTGTCTTACCCTGATCTGAACCCCCTTCCCCTTTAAACCTGGCTGCCTGCTAGCATTTGCTCTGCTCTCCAACACTGTCTCACACTGCGACAAAAACCTCACACCAGCATTGATCAAGGCCTCCAAGACAATTCCTTGAGCTGTTGGGATCCTTCTACCTGCAAACCAGACCGAGCACACACTTCTAGCCTTGAAGATCTGTGGAGGCTGGTATGAACTTGCCCTACAGACACTGCTGTAGAGGGAACACAAAAGAGTCCCAAGGCTAGAGTTTTCAAGCAATGTTTTGGTGCCATAACCCCTCTAAACACTACACAGCCACTTGCAAATTATGTGATTGATTACAAATTACATCAACACCATCCTATCAGACCTTCTTTCCTACAGTAGTGCTGACAGAGCACTCATCAGCTTCATTTCTGAGAACCCATAAATGCAAGAGGTGTAAGGTCATCATCCTCACAGGCAAAAGAAGGGACCCTTGTTTTGAAAGCCAAAGTAGCTCTATTAGGAATTTGAGGTCAAGGTACTCAAAGGGACACAGACTGTCCCCTAAACATGTGTCCAGGTTGAGCATACCTCCCGCAGAAAACACTTGCTTTGCCAGGGAAAAAACAGAGTAATGGTTCCTTTCAGGGGTTTGGCTTCTTATACCAGAGCTTCCTGTCCCAAAGAGAAACAAGTCCTACTGCTGGAGGCCAAACCTTATCCATTGAGGACAGCAAATTATTTGAAAATCAATATTGAATTTAGCATGTCTAGTTGAGATCAGGAGACTCACCTGAGTGAAAAATACTCTGAGGCACTGCCTCTCCCACCCATGCATTTGCAAGCACCTACAATTCACCTTCCTGTATCTACCTCACCCCACCACCATCCACCTGAAAAAACCCCATTTCGGTTACTGCAGGATTTTCCATTTCAGCTGCAATAGAGGGTGGCCTCTTGCTCTGCAGCAGCGGTGATGTATTACCCATCCAGGTACTGACCAGGCTCCGAGCATCAGCTTATCTGCCAAGGTCTACTTCCATGACCCTTTGTCCCTGTTAGCCTGCTGAATTTATGCTTCTCCTGTGATGCACTGCTACATGAAGCTGGAGGCAATGATGAAGGTGGTGCAGTGAAAACCATGAAGACAAAGAAAAGCCCATGAGCAAAACTGTCTCATCTTACCAAGATCAGGTGGAATGCAACCTTACTCTCTTGTTTGGGATGTAGCAAATATCAGTTGATCAAAATGGTTTCAGGTACAGCATTCTTAATACAAATTTGAAAGAGCTGTAAGAAAACATTTGTACTGTCTCAGGGTGATGCTTACCCGAATTTAAAGAGACCTCCAAGTGGTTTGAGATCAACTACATGGGTCAGAGGGAAGCTCCGCTTCAGTGATTCCCAGTGAAAAGATACAGTGCCAAGCTAGGGTTTTATTATGATTAACCCTTTTAATACTTACTACTGGAGTTATGGATTCAGATGCATATTAGGTTACTGTCAGCAGCTCCTGGTGTAAACAGCATCTTCTTGAGTCCAGAAACTGATAGCTGCTTGCCCATCTGTCTCTTGAATCTTTTCTCCCAAGATATAGTGGGTATTCATAAGTCATCACTCTCTCATTCACTTGCCCTTAATAGGGCATCACATTCCCAAAGCCACCTATCAGAGCTAAGCTGGCTGTGGAGACTGTACTTATCCTCCCTCCCCTCCTCTCCCACATCATGCCGCATAATGCTTCTCTTAGCGGTAGCCAAGATCCTGCGGAAGATGACCAAATTTCAGACTGCTCAGCAATTCCAGCTCCCAGGGGAGCACGAGATCCAGGCTGGAGAAGCCTTTTCTATCATTACTCCTTGGAGCTGTTAACAGCCAAGAAGTGGTTTTGCCAGATCTCAGCTCCTCTCCAGTTACATCCCCACCACTGTGACCCTAAGCAGAAATCCCAGGCTTATAAAATTAAACAGGCCTTTCCCATGAGTCACCCTGGGAGTCCGTGCTTGGGTGGGATCAGGGGAAAGAGCAGAGGCACGTCTGCTCCCTGAGCAGCACAGAATAGGCAGCATACAAATGCAGGCTCCGAGACTCCCTGGCCCCAGCTTTTCTCATGGCTGCAGGTCAAACGGACATGGATATAGCAGCACAGTAACCTATTGAACCAGATTTTGATAGCTAACTACAGAGAAGTCTAGCAGACCATTAAAAATTGNAAAAAAAGGTGACTCCAAAGCTCTGTGCCTAATTCATCAGGGAGTAGAAAATCATAATACTTGGGATGTTCTTCAGACGATGCAACTGCAGCTCTAGTGAGCCAGAAAGCTTTAAGCAGGTCTCCCCAGAACCATAGGAAGGAATGCTGTGCCTCTGCTCTGCTGCCAAAAAGACCCGGCTTCCTGCACGCCTGGTTATTTTCCATGCTCAGACATGTGTGAGTTCACACAGCATGCGATGGATGTGCTACCCTTTCCAGCCTCCAGAGGCTTGCTCCTGCTTTCAAGGCTGATTGGTAGCCCAAAGGACAGAACTGTTTATTTCCCTGGAGACCGGGAGAGTTGGTGACAATTGGTTGGCTTTTAAACAGATGATGTCACTGGCACAACTTCCTGGTCTAACCCTGAGAAGCCACTGCTGTCACTCCTGCTTTTGGCTCACACTTGAGCAGTAAGGACAGCTGACCAGCAGTGCTGGGCGTCAAGTGCAAAGAAGACATCTTTTAACTGAGAGATGGGTGTTGCACAGTGGTCTAACCACAGGGCTCGGCAGCAAGAGCTGTGGACCTCCCCACCTAGAGCCTTCAGGTTTTATCAGCCTCTCAGGAGGCAGAATGAGCGAAGTAGACTGAGGAAAGGCTCTATCAGAAATAAAACAGGACCTTCACAGTTGTCCCATGAGGTTAAATTAGTTTGTGTGAAGACTTCAGAATCACAAGCAATCTTCTAGTTCAAACCTCCAACATTATGTGAGTCATGGTGCTTTGATAAGGGCTGAATTACTCTAGGACACTTCAAAGCCATCAAAGAACTTGTGCTCAGTGACGTTTGCGTGCAGTGCTTTGAGTGAGTTTTCTCTGCTTTTCCCAGTCACCGCGCAACAGTCAATTAAAAGCACTGCTCTCTTTGTAGCATTCACTGCAGTACTACGTTTATTGTCCTATTTATCACCATTGAACTGCCTCAGGCTGAATTATTTATAGCAAGAAGATGAAGTAAGTGGTAAATTCAAAGTGGGTCAGAGGAATGTTGCTTGGCCTTGAGACCCAGACGTGTCAGTGGGCTGACATCTTAGTCTCCTTGGCTTAATGGGATGGAGCATCATCATCCACACTCGCACCAAAACCTTCAGCTGCACCCAGCCAGTGCCACCCTCGCCCTGGGCCAGAAGAGCAGGAGGCAGGTACCAGCACCCTGCACTTTGCGCCTACAGGTGATTTGGCCCCGCCTTTTTATTTGTGCGTGCTCTGGTATTTCAATTAAGCGGATCATTGCAGCGCCCTCATCAAGAAACTCCACTACAGAGCTGCATTTCCGGCACATGACGTGGCACGCCAGTGCATCACACTGCCAGTGGCATGCCACAGGCTGGGCCAAAACACCCCAAAAACTCAGAAAGCAGCCTACTAGCCTGAGTTTTTTAGTTTTTAGTGTATTAACAATACAGTTACTTAAGCACAGGGCTTTTTAAAGGAAATCCTGCATGCATTTCCGTCCCTAAATCCCAACTGAATCTTGTAATCCTCCACTGAGAACAGCCTGTGCTCCACACCACCTAGAACTCTAATGACGACAATGAATCAGTTGTTTCCCAAAGAGGAGAATCAGTTTTTCACATTACTGCTTTTTTTATGCCACATCTGACTGCACAGCAGAGGCTCCAGCAAGATGCTTATGCCAGGGTTCCCCCAATACCTTCTATGCCAGAAGGTGAGGAGCATTCCCACAGGCAAAAGGGATGGGGTATACCTGCCTAGCATGGCCCTGAAACCACCAATATGAGGATACTGATCTTCTAAATATTGCAAATTTACATTATTTTACCAAATATCAATGTTCAAATATAATGCCCAAGTATTTTTAAAATACGCTTTAAAAAATAAATACATACATGAAACTAAACACTGCTTCCCTGCACAACATCCTTGTTCTTGGAAAGCACCAGATATGTTGATTCTGGTCATCTCGGGCTTCTCTCACAGGGTGTTGCAGTCAGACACCGGCTATGAGCTCCCGTGTGTGGATGGAGGTCACCGGCTAACAGACACCAACCAGGTCCTCCAAAAGGGTCATCTGAAACTGAGATGGAAAACGTGCTTCTGGCTGTGAAACCAAAGGGCAACAATAGAAGACCAGGTTAATGGTATTTTCCCTCCACAATGCAAGGGTAGATATATTTCATTCTCTCTTGTGAGAAAATTTGTATCAACAGTATCACCTAAAATACCACAAAAGACAAGACGGCCTCCAAAATTCAGAATAAATTTGTTTCAACAAAAAGGTGGGGAAATACCTCTACTTTTGGAAATCTGCAATAACATTTTGCTACTATATGACGCAATCACCTTCCCTCCAGTACCTGTTGGCTGGTACAATACTGACATCTTGCCCTTGAAAGTCAAGATCTCTTGGCTAAGAGACCAAAAGAAAATAAACAGGGTTTAGATTTAAGTACAGTAAAATGAAGAGTTTTACAAACAGTGAACTTGCTGAGAAATGTGGTTTAAGTAATCCCACTGCTATTTTCATATTCAGGTTGAATTTACTTAATAGCTCCAGCAAATGAGAGCCTGGGACCAGGTTCTCCAGCCCCGGCAGAGTGGGAGGAGGAGGAAGCAGACTGCTTTATTTAATTAGGAAGAAAGTCAGCAAAAGCACTTGCTCAGGAGAGGATCATCCCAAGGACGTGGACCCCCCATGTCTCCCTGACCAGGAATCCTCCAAGCAACACACTGCCTCTCTCCAGTATCCTCTGTTTTGTTTTGCTTTGCTTTTTTTTTTTTTTTAATTCCATTTTGCAGAGGTTCAACCTCCCAGGTGAGAGATGCAACCCCCTGGCAAAGCAGCCTGGTTCTTCCTCTGCCAGGATGGAAGCACGTTGGGCCAAGTGGAATCACGGAGAGGCAGGAGATGGGGCTGGCCAGCCCCACATGTCCCAAGGGGGCCACTCCAAACAGCTCTCTCTTGGGAGCTTGGGAATGGGGGTCACTTTTTCCCCCGCTGAGGAGGAACTGCTCTGGCTTCCTTGTTTCTGTTTTAACAGAAACTAAATGCTTTTGTCTTAAGTGAAATGCAAGGTTTCACTAATCTAAAACCAGTGTTCCAAAAATGTTATACTCTGGTCAAACATAAGAAAGACATCTTTTCTGAAATCATTACAAACTGGTATACTCTGGGATGTTTCAGGTCATTTCTGGAACTGTAAAAATCTCATGCTTGCCCAGATCCATCCGTAAGTCAGTCCTTTGGGAAATGTAGTTATTTCACCCCAACTGTTTGCTAAGGAAGCAGAGATTAAAAAGCACCCAGTTCTGAACAGATGCCTGCTAGACAAGAGAGAGCAGTGGATCAGCATAGACAAATATTGGTGGCAATTTTCTTTCAGTCTCCTCAAAGCCAAGGATACACTTACACTATTCAAGTACATCAACCTGTGTTTAGAAAGTTAAGTGGTGTGACTGGAGGGGGAAAGCAGGTTTAACAACTCTGTACCTGGCTTGCTGTAACAAATAGAAAATGAATTTGCCCTTTTCCTCCAACTACATACTGCATTTGTTCCAATTTCTTGTCCCTTTTTCCACAACAAGAACCCAGATCAGTGTTTTCATGACAATGTTAGCCAATCTGAAAGAGAATTAAATCCACACTGGATTTCCCCTCACCCAAAACAACTGCTCCTATGACAACTTGGATGTGTCAGATGCTCCTCAGCAAAAGCTTTATTTTACTGAGCTGGTATTGCTTTTATTCAAGAGTTCATGCTCACACACAGTCTCTACAGCTTCCTTCATGTATACAATAAAGATGGAAAAATTATACTATGCCAAGAAAGCTGTCTTGCCAAACAAGAACCACCCCCTAAAGGGTATATTTAGAAATCAGAGGACAATTTAGGAAGAGAGTCACACAACATAAGCCAGAAGAGTAATGAAAAGCAGGAAGAGTGGGAGTTTCTTTCAGGTATTGAGCACTCCGAGACTGCTCCAGTGAATATCCAGATCGACACAACTCTTTTTCACCTCACCAAGTAATAGCAAAGCCCAACACTTACACAGCACTTTTCATTCATCCGTCTCAAATTGCATCACAAGGAGAGTTAAAGCTTCAGATTTAGCATCCCCCTCTGCAACTTGATGCACAGAGCTGAAGTTCAAGGTTGAACAAAGGTAAACACTAGGGACAAATGTAGGCCATGGAGCTGTGTCTGTTTTGGTGGACGGTGAGTTCGGACCTTCCATTCAATCCTTGATGCAGGCCATCAACCTTGCTGCAGACAGGGCAACCCATGGGGTCTGCCTGTTGTTGCCATTTCATTAGGGGCAGCGGTTTCAAAGCAAGTGTTCTACACCAAGAAGCGATTTTCAGCAGCACATCCATTTCAGCCCACGGAATCCCAGTGCTGCTGAGGCTGGCAAGCACCTCTGGAGGTCATCCATCCCAACTCTCGCTCACAGCAGGTTCTGGCACAGCAGGCTGCTCAGGGCTGCATCCTTTTGGGTTTTGAATATCCCCAGGGATGGAGATGCCATGATTTCTCTGGGCAAGTTAACTGGCACAAAAGCACAGCTTTGTGCCAGTGTTTGACCTCTCTCATAGTAAAAACATTTCATCCTGTATTTAAAAGAAATTTCCTGTATTTTGGTTAGTATTGTTTAGGGTCGAGTCTCATCCAAGGGCACCCCTGAGAAAATCCTGGCTACATCTTCTTTACTTTGCCCATCAGGTACCTATCCACGTGGTACCTATCCCCAAGCCTCCTCTTCTCCACACTCCCTCAGCTTCTCCCCATAATGAAGATGCTCCAGTCCCTTCAGTACCTTTGTGGCTCTGCACTGGACCTACAGTATGTCCATGTCTCTCCTGTACTGGGCAGCCCAGCACTCAATGCAGCACTCCAGATACACATCACCAGCGCTGAACAAAGGACCACTTCTTTCAGCCTCCTGGTGACTGATCAAAATCCTTTGAGCCTGGCAGTTTAGCTAGTGCTCAATCTACCTCATCATCCACCTACCTAGCCCCTCCCTCACCAATGAGGATTTTATAGGACACAGCCTTGATAAATCCACAATAAGCAATATCCATTGCACCCCCCTCAGGCAATCAAGAAAGTAATCTCTCTGTTAAAGACCATCTAGTTGATCAAGCATTCCTCCTTCATAAAGCCATGCTGACTAAACCCAAACACCTTCTTCCATGTTAGATAATTAGAAATTCTTTACTGTGAGGGTGGTGAGAACTAGAACAGGTTGCACAGAGAAGATGTGGATGCCCTATCCCTGGAAGTGTTCAAGGCTGGTTGGACCAGGCTTTGAGCAACCTCGTCTAGTGGAAGGTATCCCTGCCCATGGCAGGGGGTCGGAACTAGGTGATCATTAAGGTCCCTTCCCAGACAAACCATTCTATAATTCTAGGATTGTCTTTACTATGTCTGGAAATGGTTTCCAAGCTTACCTGTTCTACCTGCTCTGGGGTCAAGGTGAAATTGATAAGCCCATAGGTCCCAAGATCCTCCCTAACTGCTATTTGTTTTCCTCCCAGTCCTCAGAAACTTTCTCCAATTGTCCTTGCTCTTACAGGTATTCAAGAGTAGCCTCACAATGACACAGTATGCCAGAAAGACAGTTTAGGGAATGCAGTATTCCAGCACAGGTTTCTGCCTTTGACAGAACAATCCACGCAAAGAGTCGGTATTTGTTCCTCGACATTTTTTAAACATCTAAGATCTGCTAGGACTGTATGACAGTTATTAAAAAAAAATCATTGCACCACATGACTTGGATTAGCAGTCACAGGAACAAGAGGAAGTATGAGGGACACCCAGTTATGACACAGAGAATCAGAGCACTGGCAGCAAGGACATCATCTCTCTCCCTTTCAAGCAGGGCTAATCAAACCACCCCATCTCTAGTGCTTTCAATGCAAACACTGCATATCAACATGTAAAATCAGTTGCAAAGACCCTCACTGACCAAGAAATCCTACAGATTAGAAATGCATACCATTTGTTTCCCTTACCCTCTCAGGAGCAGCTGTGCTGTAGTACAAGTGATTTTGTTCACAGCCAAGCCTAAATTGCCCAAGCTGCACCACCACAACTCCGTAAAGTCTGATTTTTTTCTTCCCTCTCTCAACTCCTCTAGCTCAGTAGGTGAGAGGGATTTAAAACAAACAAAAAGAAACCCAAAGCCCAAGGGTACTGAATTTAAACTAGACGCCCACAACTACATTTTCAGTAGCTAAGTTATAAAAGAAGAAAGATAAAAAATAAAATTTCAGAAGTGTGAAGGTTGTCACTGGAATATTTTTATCTAAAGTGAGTCACAAAGACTGAGCAGTAGGATTCTTTTCTTCCTAATAACGCTGCAAAAAAAAAAACCCTTAAGAAACTATCACACTCCAAAACAAGACAATGAGAAAGTTAAAGGCCTAATAAAGACACTGGCTCCTGCAGCATGTCAGAAACAACAGGCTCTTCTTACACAGACACAGAGAGCTATTTTAATAGAGTGAATAAATGCACCTCTCCTAACCCAGAACAGAAACGTTGCAGGGACCAGAGAAGCCTGCAGGCATTTGAAAGTACCAGAAAAGGTCATTATGGCAGCTTTCCTATACAAAGACTGAATCCAAAGTACTAAGAAAGTACATTCTTGATTAGTAGGAAAGGGCATGTGAAGTCTGAACATGGTCTGGAAGAATAGGAAGGGAAGTAGGGGAGAGGAAGGGACAGAGAGACCTTCTACTCACAGACCAAGACTGCAATTCAGGGTTTAACAACACTGCAGTGTATGTCTACGTGTGACTGCTGTATGAGTTGGCAGAAACGGCTTGTTATAAGAAAAATAGCAATTCCTCACAAATGCAACAAGTCCTAGATTAAAACTCCTGATTTATGGCACATACAGATCTCCCTCTAAAGAAACCTAGTTCTTCCTATCTACATGAGACAGACTTTCAAAACATTTTTGTTTGACAAAGTTTTTGGTTTTGTGTGAAAGTTTAATATTCTCAAGTCGTAATGACACAGTATAAAGAAGTCAGAGTAAAGGTTTTGTTTTTTTAAACATAAGGTCAGAGTATACAGTCAAAGAAAGCCCTGCCATCACCTCAATTCAGACAGAGTGTTGTTTAAAGTGCAATTTAGTAGCAATTTTAAGACATCCATTTCTTTTCCTGCAGCTGTTAGCCATGCTTTCAGCAGCACTGGTACCACTCCACTCTGAAATCAGGTTCTGCCCAAGCGCCAGATTTCCATGGCTGAGAGTCCTTTGCTGGTATTTTCATTGCAGTAAAAACTGTAGGAGCCAGAGGCAAGTCAGTGAGATTGAGATGGCTTGTGAGATCATCATGGGAAGAATGAATCATCTGCCTTGGAAATATAAATGTTTATGATCACTGTTTCTATTCTGCACATATATTCTTGAGACACACAACTTTTACAAGGGTGTTGATATTTATAAAATTCCATAAATTTAGACAGTGCATTACAAACACAATATGCAGTTGTAGCTATAAATAGCAGAGCAGCAGTACTGAATTTTCAACTATTTCTTGTTTTCTATACTCCACAAATGGGTTGTGTGGCACGAGTTAAGGAACTAAAGGAAAGAAAAGACAGCTATTGGGTAATAAAAATCCCATGTGAGTCTCTGTATTTTAGATGGTGGAATGGAAGGCTAAACATCTACCAAAGAACAAAAAGACCCAAACAAAAAAACCACCCAAAAAACCCAGAACAAACAAACAAAAAACCCCAAACCAAACAAAAACCCAGCCCCCAAGATTTAACTGCAACATTTAACCATGACTAAAAGACAAAGAGCAGATTCTGAAGTGCAGGTTTTGAGAACAGATTATTTTCATGGCATGTTTTTGGTATCAATGTAACAAACTAACACCTGCCTTTGACAAGAAACATTTTGGCAAACAAATGCACAATGTAATTAAAAGACTTGTTTCTAAACCTTGGCTGATGCTTTTTTTTTCTTTTTAGTGCTCACAACACTTTAGATGTATGAACAAACCCATGAAAAAACTAATCACTGGGTGGTGTAGGAGCATCATAACAATGTACCAAGGAAGATATTCTTCCAGAAGGCAAATTAATAAATTCCCAATGTATATTAAAAAGGGACAAACCAGTAACTCTTGGTAAGCTTTCTAAACTTTGATAATAGGATTAAGGACTTGCTTTAGGAGTTAGATTTGTCAGGCAATAACTTTAACAGCAGTTAAGGCCTACGGCTTAATATTGGGTACCTGATGTCAACCAGCAACCCGGCACTGATGCGAGCAGTTACAGTATATTTATTTATTAATTTTTTAAAAAAGGCTTCTTGCAAAAGCCTGCACCCTCATTTCCATTTCTTGGCTCAATTAACAAATTAATTCAGAGAGGAAGAGATGTTTGCTGCAAGCAGTTCTTTAGAGCCAGGTCAGTTATATGTTACATTTAATGTCTTTATTTAACACTGGATATATTAGAATTATATTGGATATATCTTGAAACGGCTGAAGTAAAAAAATATGTGCACTGAATTGTCATTTCAAAATTACACTGAAATACTTCTGGACACTCAAGATACGCCAGACACACCAGACCATGACTTCACATTAAAGATCCATCCTACCACAACACTACTTGGCTCTGGTGATGGACTGACACACGTTTCGGAAGAAGGTAAAACATTCAGAGCTCCGAAGCTCAGAAGCGGGGCTTTCTGCACCTACTCTAGGGAAGGTCATACTCCGTGCCACTGCTGCCTTTGTGCCATGCAGAAATGGAATTACTGAACATGGATGCTGTTTTCCAAGGAAATGGCCACCTTAGGCAGAACAGATCAGGAAAGTGGTTTTAACAGCTCTCACTGTGTACTTTAACGATTTTTTTTTTTATACTGATGTCTTTCAAAAAGCATCAGCTGGGTAGAAAATGTGAGCCTTTGCTTTACTGTCCACAACAGACATCCTCTATGGTGCTCCTTCACACTGGATTGATGGGGTTTCCCATGTGTCCTCATCTGCCAGGTGAACCATCTGTGAAGTCTGATCCATAGGTTCTTTCTCATTCTGGGCTATTAATAATGCATCTTCTTGTCCTCCTGCTATCTGAAGGTCAGAGCTACAAGAACAATTGGATTCATCGAGTTTGTCCACTGAAGACTCTGCTGTAGTTTTAGAGGACTGTTCAGTTTCTGTTTTAGCTTGTGGTTCTGCTTTGAAATGAAGTCCAAACATGTTATTTCTGATGAGGTATCGAACACACTGCAAAATCACATTCCTTTCATGTCGGATGTCCTGGGCCAGTAACTGGAAATAAAAAAAAAGAGAAAATGTTGCACATTTCCCTCTATTGCTCTGTAGCTGATACAAGCTGATATAAGATGTGTGGCTCTACTCAGTGATTTCCAACATCTCTGAATTTAAATAGTTGGCTCTGACACACAAGTCCTGGACACGTGGGGCTGGAGACTGCCATAGCACAAGACACAGCACAAGAAAGCCAGGTATTCTCTCATTCGGTGCTTTCTCACCACCCAACTGGGGCTTTGGAGAAGCCAGCAAGCACAAATGGGATTCGCCAGGATTTTTAAATATTTGTTTGGGTGTTCTTTTAGTGGAGTGTGTGTCAAAAACTGAGCAGGCTCAGCAAAGGGCACACTACAGTGGAGAAGCAATGGGTCCAGGCACCCAGAGAGATGGCAGCAGGCAGGGAACTTCCCCTCTGGGCAGAAGCAGGCTGCTAGAGCAGTGAAGGTTGGTTTGCTCTAGTGATAGAGGCTCATAATCGCCACAACTCACTATGGATGAAAGAGGATGAAAAACAGTCACATGCCCAAAGTACACATGTTTAATCACTGTTCTTTTAGCATCATTAAAGCAATAAGGTAGCTAGAACAAGCTGACATATGACATCTTTGGATTAAGCTGCCAGTCTCGGTGTGCTCAGGCAGCAGAGAACATCACTGAATATATCTAAATATGAGGGATTTCCTTCCCCATTATCTGACTGTAGGCTGAGATGACAATGCTCTCATATCATGGACTATAATTCTCATATCATGGACTAGGTCACACATTCCAGTACATCAGGTTAGCAAGTCTATAAGCATCTTTTACACTTTCTAAGTTATACTGTATCTGTAACTTAATATACCATGCATTTTTAATTTAAATCCCCTATAAGTAAAAGATAAATACAAGGAAAGGGCATGTTTCATCAGGTACCAGATGTACTATGGATTTAAAGAGCAGTAACTGGTTTGGGCTATAATACACCAACCTAAGTCTAGTAGCTTAAAGTGCTAGAGGCCTCCCTCATCTCCTTTAACCTCATTGAACTTCATTTTGGTAGCAGAGGGGAAAAAAAACCCCTATCAGCCAGGGAGCTGAATGAACTTTTGTCATTGCAAGTTCAGCAGAATTAATACTCTGAACAAACAAAAAATTTGAAGCAAGTGGCTAAATCTGTAACTTCCTGATCATTTGCAAGAGAGCTGTATTACACACTGCAGGAGATTTGGCTTAGTTTGGCTTGTAACGTCACAGAGTAGCTTTTTTTGCTGTTTTAATTTTCAACAGGGTTTAACCAGCCACTTTTAAGTCGGTATATTTCTACTTAGACTAGCTGCTGAGAGGTGTTACAAGCAGTTGACAACTAAAATGAGCCTTCCATCTCAACTAAGAGATGTCCTTTAGGGCAGAGAAGGGACAGTGTAGTGATGTTCTCTTTGTCTGACTGGGAGAAACTGCTGAATTCCCAAATGGCCGAATTAAGGCACAGATGGGATGCACCATCACCCTATCAAAGAGCGCATCTTTGTATTTTATTTTTTAATGTAGGGAAGAGTATCAGTGGAGTGATACTAAGACAAGCTTTTTATTTTGTCAGCATAGAGAATGACTAAATATGCATTACTATTTGCATGGCCACAATAAACATATTTTAGTAGTGTTCCAAATCACTGCAAATGACTGCCAACAGATATCTGCAGCTATTCTCCTACCACCCCCTCTCTTATTCAGATACCTTTTGTAGAATTTCAACATTGCTCCCTCTCAAGGTTTTTACACACTGACCATTTCT
Organism: Empidonax traillii; assembly: GCF_003031625.1. Classification (NCBI taxonomy): domain Eukaryota; kingdom Metazoa; phylum Chordata; class Aves; order Passeriformes; family Tyrannidae; genus Empidonax; species Empidonax traillii. The sequence continues at coordinate 552,170 of NW_020955440.1, read as the reverse complement.
AATGACACTGGAAGCCTACCTGCAAACCTCAGGCACTCCTCAATGATTCACAGGCACAGGACACTTCCTTTAACAACAGCTGTGAGCAACATTAAAGGGCAAAAAACCCTCACTAAAACACAACTCTAAAAACGGCCTACACTGGCAAGCTTCAGTTCAGGCTTCCTATGTTCTGCCAGCTTCTCTCAGCATGTGGGACTTTATCTGACTTTCTTCCAGAGTCGTCATTGCTTTGATCACCAACAACTTTGAAGAGCAAGAGATAAAGGCAACTGCATGCTTAGGGAGCTACACAAAGGACAAACACTTCCTTTTCAGTCATTAGGAACTTTAATTCTTGGCAGCAGTGGTACTACGTGCTAAAAAGACTACCAAGGGATTTCTCCCACATCTGCAGCTTGGGATGTACCTTATCAGGTATCTCTTGCCTAAACATCCTGTGCTATTTCAGAGCCCTGATGTCCGTGACACCCTGGTTTCTCCTGAGTTTTGCCCATAGCAAGTTTTCCCTTGGTGGGGGAGCTTTGCGCTGACTATTTACAGAATCACAAAGGCAGTCTACCTATCTCATACTGTTTTTGAGTAACAAATGCAATAAAAGCTCCAAAATTTTGTTGGAGTTTTCTAAAGAAAGCAACCAAGGTTTGTGGCCAAATAGGTTGCTCTGTGCTACCCCTACAAACCTCTTTTTAGCCTTCTGAGACATCAACCTGCTGCTCTTCAAGGTGCCAGAGCTGTGCCCTTTCCTCAGACTGATCTAAACACACCTATTGAGAAGAAACCCCTGTGCACACAGGTTGCAGCTCAACACCACTCTGTAGTTTAAGTCACACTTATTAACAAGGTCTCTTTGCACGTGGAAAAACAATAATTGTGTACTCCTTGACCAGAGGAAGGCAGATGAATAGCAAAACTGAGAGCAAAGCGAAGAAGATCAGAACAAGGCTGATGGGATTACACACAAACAAAACCCACTGGATACTACCATGGGAAGGGAAGAGAGAGGAACAAAGGTTTTGTTCTTTGTGCAGCTCACGTGAGGCACATGATTGTCATCTCTTGCTCACCAGTCATTACCTGAATGCACACCACGGTATTTCTATTTGGCTGTTTAAGCATCTACAGCTTCTCCAAGTGAAGCACTCACTTCACTATTTTTAAGACAGGCCCTCTGCTAACAGACTGCTCTAACTTCCCACAGGGAAGAGAAGAGCCACTCACAAATAGTTGTACTTTTGCACAGGAAGCAAGAGTATTTTAGCATTACTTTAACATTATTAAAATTTAAATATAAATAAAAATTAAAATAATTAACATTATTTTAGCACTAAGACTATTACCATTTCCAGCAGAGTTGGACGGCGCTTCGGAAGGAGAGGTAATGTTTTCTTGCCCCAGTTATTAGATCCTCTGGGGGGACGTGAATTTGAATTTGAGCTTCTTAACTTCGTGCCTGCATGTTCCGGATGTTTTTGATTTGGGTTTCGATTTTGAGGAACACAAGTAGTTTGAGGCGTATTTCTTAGCGCAGCCTGGTTCTTCTCAGCTTTTGTTGCCGTCTTGACAGGGATTTCTTAAAGAAAAAGAACACACTTTCATCTCAAACTTAAAAGCCTCTTTACCATGCTTATATCCCCATGCACTGGCAGTTCGTTAGTACTATTCTTGCTCACATAACCTGATGTGAAGATGTTCAAGGTTTACTTGGAGGAAGGGAGGGTTTTGTTTGGTTGGGTTTTCTTTTTAAATACAAAGAATTATCTCTAAACATTCACAGAAAGGAAAACAAACTATTTAAATTCAGCAATGTAAAGAGAAAAATATAAGGAGCAAGAGCTGAATGAGATTTTTAAACCTCTGCCTTCTTATAACTGACCAAGTACATTACTTCTGCTTCACATTACAGCTTGCTGCAAATTTGGCTGCTGAGAAAATCGTAATACAGTTAGGGCAGAGGATGCCCAAGTTCAACTCATAGCCTGCTAGATGCTCTCTAACTTTGGGTAGGCCATTCTGGGTAAGTAAGGCACAGTAACTATCTGCAAAAACAAGCAGCAGCAGCAATTCTTCACCATACACTGATACAGTCAGAGAAGCACAAAATAAGAGTACTAGAGTTCCTAGTCTTACTGCAACATCCAGCAACCTTCTGTGAAAAAAGCCTTTAAGGACACAGAAATTAGTTCATAGAGTGAGCATCACAGCTTTTTCTGGGCACTATTCAAACATGATTTGAAGCGAGTCTGAAAACAGGTTGCCTTTTTTTCTCCAACTAAGATAAAAAAGGGTTTGGGAAATTCAATGACACACAACCCAACCAAAGACATTTTATGTGCCTCCCCTCTCAATCCAGGACATGCTGCTGAGAAAAGGCAAGCAAAAAACCCACATGTCCTGCTTGCACAAGTCCACATCAGTGCAGTGTGACATAGGATATAAAGGGAGAGAAGGGTGAGGATGTGCTTCTACAAACCTTCGGGCTCGCTGTCAGACGCGCTGCCATAGTTGACTGACAAGGCACTAAGGGCAGAGGTCACCTGCTTGGGAACAACTGTCAGTCCCAGCCTCCCATCTTCATCAGCTGTTTCATCCTTGTCGGATTCTGAAAGGAAAAGAAATGGTAAGAAGGATTTTTTTTCCCAACAATCCTGCATGCCAACGGCCAGCCTTGCTGCTAAACCCCCATCTCACCACCACACAAGCCTGATGTTGGGTACTACCGCTCAACGCCGTGGACTGAGAGAAAAACCCCACATTTGTCTACCCTCTAGAGACATTTGGTGACAAACCTGTGTCTCCACTGGCTTCCTGTCCTGCCAACAAAGTCACTGAAACAAAAAGTCTCCTGAGCTTTCTGTGTCTTTCTTCAAATACTAAACATAATTATAGGTTTTATTATCCAATGTAGGTAAAGAGAGAGAGGATTTCATAGTACGTTTTGAAGTCCTGCTGGATTTAGTCCTGCAGAGGCAGGGGTGTGGAGAAGGTTTTAAAAGCCAGTCAGAGGGAATTAAAAAATAATAAAAAAAAAAGATAATTCAGATCATTCACAGTGCAAAGACATTTTTGGACAGTAAAAAAGGTTCATAAGGGACAAAACCTACAAATTAGATGATCTGTTTTCAGCGGTACTTCAGATCATTTGATACTTAAATCTCTGCAGAGCGTTATGGATGCACGTGTAAGCGAAGTATTATAGTCTCGAACTACCCTAAGAGAGAACACTAGGAAGACAGGAGGCAAGCAGACCAAAAATACTGAAATTAAGGATACTAGGAAAAGAGGTCTAGAAGAAAAAGACCCCTAAAAATGAAAATGCAAAACTGTGATGGCTTTAGTTAGAAACAAAGGATCTATATGAAGTAAAATCTTGGTAAGACTCTCAGGTAAACATTGCCACAGTTTGTAGGAAAACTAAGAAATGCTTTTTTAGTAATACATCTGCATACAAATTTAGTATTTTTTTAAATGCATGTACATTACATAGACACACCCCTCCCACAACTAAAAACATTATGAAAAACTAGTTTTTTGGTACTTCTAGAAGAAGACTGTTTGCAACCTTATTTTTGCAAATGAAAAGAGTTGTGCCCTTCCCCATCCCCTGTATGTCTAAGCCTGCCCTGCAGGAAATCTGCCTCACACTTCTTAGGATGATTTTACTGAAATTAACACTTCTGAAATCATTATTTTGAAACCACAAATTTCTCTCTTCTCTTTTAATACAGCATTAGTAATTGGCAATTTGATTAACTGGAACTCATGTTTGGTAAAACAACTTTTTGGTAAATACTCAGGTAATTTATTAAACTACTTAACTGATTCTTTTTACTTTTTGAGAAAGGTCAATTCTCTCTGATTTAGTAATCATGCCAGTTTGCAATTACATTCGCAGCTCATGCCAAATTCAGTGCATTTTTCTAATGGAGAACATACAGCACCTGCATATACTTATGCAATTATAAAGTACCTTTTACTTCCAGTTATTTTGATTTATTGCTGCTTTTTTTCTATCTCATCCAAAAAGTTGAGTGCATACTGCGGTTGGGTGGTTTTTCTTTTTATTTTTGTTAAATTTTAAATACTTATTCTGATTTTGCTTTTTATAAAATTAAGAATACACATTTACTAGACTACACTTTCTCTTTGAGAGTAACATATTTGGAGGAAGCATTATGCACTGCTGAGTACAACTGACTGTTTCTGGTCAGTAGATTCCTCCAAGTTTTATACCTGACAGGTTCATCATCTTACCTTCTTTCTGCTTATAAATCAAGAGAAAAATTCTGTTTTGTCATCTTCAATTCCTTAGCTTTGAAGGTACTAGCAACTAAACAGCACTTAAGTAAATTCATTACTTAAAAAATACAAGGTTTAAATACTCAAAAAAATGTACCTTCACAGTAAAATCATGGATTCCAGTTGTATTTTTTTCTTTTTTTAAATTCTACTTAGTTATACTGCAGTTTTTATTATTTATTCTGGTTACATTTCTTAGTAGTCTAAAAAGCTACAACCAGCTTTGATAATGTGCAATAAGCAAGTACTACATTCCTTTTCTTTCTATTGTAACAGAAGTTACTAGCTGTACTTTGTATTAATTAGACCCTTTATCATTAAGTAAAACACAGATGCTGCAAGGAAATACAGATATATTTAAGCATACTTAAGTTTCCCAACACGCCGAGATTAGTGCAATAAACAAATTGCATAGGGATGCTGAGTTCTTTTTCCCACTAATTGAAGATTATGTTTTCAAGAGGAAAAACTCAGCATCAGACATCTTTCCAAGGGATATATTCTACCCTTGTTGCTAAAAATAGCTAGACTATAAGTCTGCTTACATGCCATATTCTAAGAGTACTGCACCACTGCTGACTATATTATAAATAGTTACATCTGAAGAATTTATATTGCTGCCAGCATGAGGATGCAAGACATGCTCACCAACCCCCCCCCCGCCAAAAACTAAGCAGCAATACTTTAGAGAACACACATATGGAGAATATCAAGAGTAATAATATAGCTAAGAACAGAATTATAAGAAAAATACTGACATTTTAAGTAATTCATTTAACCCATACAAGGAAATCCATTTGTTTTCACCTTCCAAATACTGTTATTTTCAAAACCACAAAGGAATATTTAACAGTCTTTACAAAATAATTTGACTGTTGAAGCTTTATTCTTCCTCTAGCTTTCTAAATATTTTCTTATTTTACATGTTAGTTTAGCAACTCTAAGTTGGTGTATGTCTTTAACACTATTATACAGTATTTACAACAGAATGTGTAATGCTGCACACAAACTTCATGTCAGACTTCCAAAACAGCGACTAGCAAGTAAAAGTTTTAGCATTTAAACTTAAAACAACTAAAATAAAAGTTCTCCAAGTTCCTTGATCTTACCAACATCACCATTTGCCAGAAGACTGAGAGGGTCCACGTCCTTCTCATATGCCTGACCTTCCGAAGCCTCTTGTTTTTCATGTTCCTTTTCATAAGTGCTGTTTTCTGGTCCATTGGCTTCATTTTGAGTCCTATGTACATGAGAATCCCCACCGTTTTTCCTAAATTTCTTCCAGAACGGGTGCCACTGTCTTCTCCTGTGTCTTCCTTGATGTCCAAGAGCCTCTCCGTTTTCAGGAGGTTTCCACATCCCCTTCATTTTGCTGGAGAACAGAAAGACAAAGCTCATACAAATGATAAGCTATGAGAATAAAATCAGTTGATGTAACCAAATGGCTCAGGCCCACACTTAAGGTGCAGCAACACACAATGATGCCAGGACTTACACCAGCTCAGCTAACATATGGTGACAGACCAGACAGGCAGTCACAGCTCATCTCGTTGGTTGGGTAATGTGACAGAGCTGGAACCCGAATGAACAGTTTAAAGTTCACGACTTGAGTTTTTAACAAGACTAAGGGTACATGGGCTAAGCAAGTTCCTTGATCATCTGCAGTGTGAGGACATGGTGTTTCCATTTAAGATAGCCAAGTCAACAAGTATTCCCCTGACTTAAGCATTTAAGTAATTCAAAATAGTAGGAACAGGAAACGAAGAAGAAAGCATCTACTATAAGCATACTTCCACTGCTGAAGTCTCTTTTTTCTGGTTACAGCTCAGAGAAGTATCTTGCTGCACCAAATCCATTCAGCCATCTGAAACCATCAGCTGCAATGATTACCTACTCTTGCCTGCAACTAACATGCCATTCATCTTTTCCATTGCAAAGAAATGGAATAAAAGAAATGTCTGCCAAGGTAATTAACATTTAAAAAACCTGAAGCAAAAGAATAAGTCCTAAAATACAGGAAAAGCACAGCATGCTGGTTCCACTTATCTTCCATGGTTCCATAATCTTCCAGGTTATCCTATAAACACAAAACATGTTTATAGGAAGATACCTGGAAAGCTTGACAAACTCTGGTCAAAGTCTACAGATACAAGATTAAGTGTGGCAAAGACAGAAAAGACAACCTAGGTTTCCTGAAAACAGTTGTTTTCAAGCAACAGAAACTTAATTCAGCAAAACAAGATTGGAACTAACATCAGTGCGTTACAACAGCAAAAAACACAAGATCTGCTTTCCTGAATGGGCCCCATGGTTCATTCTGATCACTACTACTTGCCTCAGCCTGACCTACAGCATGGCAGAGGTCCTATTATCCCTAGTCAACCATGTGCCTCATGCTGTGGGATGCCGTGTTGACAAAGGACTTCTTTTGCTTTGTCTTCATTCTGATGTCTAAAACAGTCACTTGGTACCCTCATCTTTACCGAGTTAAAAGAAACAGTGTATAACCACACTTTATTCACATCTTCCACCTATGCAATTTTTCTAGGCCTCCATCATACAGCTCTTCCAAGCCACCCGCTACTTTGCTTGTACAGAAATGTTCCCATTACCAACATTCCTCACTTCTACGCTTTTCCAGCCTAATTAAGTCTTTCTTGAGAATACAGCCTATCATAGCACTTAATATGACTTTATATCGCAACAAAACCCATTTATTTTCACTCTCCAGTCACTTCACAGCAGCTGATGGCTCAGCCCTGGTAGCGTCACCCACCACATTACAGTGCTCCTGTGGCACAAGTGGCAAGCCACCGCCTTCCTGTGCATCAGTCTCTCATCCACAAAAGAAGGCTAATATTAGCTCCTGTAATTCAACTCCATCCAGAGAGAAAACTGCATTTGTGAATTTGTACAGCCGGGCTCTAAATTCAGCATGTTGTTGTATAACCTAATAAATATTGAGCAAATATAGGTGGTGTCCTTGACCAAGGATTAAAAACAAAATTTCTACTTGTTTTAAGTTCTCTGGGGCCTCAAACACCTAGAAAGAAACCCCAAAGTCACAAACGTCAGCCTGGCTTCTGTCTTCTACCATTCCCTCATGAAAGATACACTGCTCTTCGCTTCCCATTCAGAAGGGACAGAGAGCCATGCACTATTACTCTGCTGTTGCAAGACACCAGACAGACTTCCAAAGTGGTCCTTCTGCATCTCCAATCTTTAACACACGGATGCTGAGAATTAGCAGTTGTAAAGCACTTCAGAGGACCACAAATGGAAAGAACCATAGAATTGTTAAGCATCTAATAGTTTTAAATCTTCGCTTCAATAGTATAGCTTACACAGAACAAGCTGTATTCTATTTATTGCCTTGTGCATCAGTGAATTTGCCAGATAAGCACCAATTCCAGAATCTTTACTGCTGGTATACAAAGCAGAAATGACAACTTTTGGACAGCTCATCAAGCCTATACTGCTAGCAGCTCAGGGAAAGGTGGGGGAAAAAAGAGGAGATTTCTAGAATCAACCAGAGTAAAAGGTCACTATGCGAAAGCAAACAACCTATAATTTTGAGGGCTTTTTTCTACTGAACAAATTTCCAGATATAAAGCTACTAACAAATGTAATAGCATGGAATTGCTGATGGACATTTAAGACTACATAATGCATCTGACTCACAGCCACAGAAGTTAGCAAATAAACCTGCAGACATCAAACTGTTACTGTGAAAAGGAAAACTCATCTTTGCTCATAAGAATCTCCAAACTTAATATTCCACGTTTGCAGCAAACCTGGCACCTAAAGCTAGGTTTGGTTTCTTGGGTCCAAAGCACTTCTCCAACTTTATATCCTTGGAAAGAAGTTTTACTTCAGTCTGCTCTAAGTCTTTCCTTCCAAAGTTATGAAAGGCAACCAGCTGGAAGGGGCAGGTAAGTGTTGGATCTTCTGAAGCCCATGCTGTACCAAGGTAATTTGCACTGCCAACATTGTTAACAAATTACACTAACTTCTTATTCTGCACTAGTTCAACCACTTCACCATGGTGCAAGTTTTGTTTTGTTTGGCACCATCCCCTATAAAAAAAGAAAAACCTAGGCAAGCCCCAGCTTCGCTTCCATACAGCAGCAAATGGCACTTAGCAAGAGCCCCTTGGGACTGAGTCTGCTCCCGCCTTCCAGCATGGTAATTCCAGTTTACACAAGTGATATTTTAGGAATGTGGCTCATTATAACACCTTTATAAAAAAAATCTTCCCACGGGTCCTAAAGGAGAGCTAATTAAGTTAGTTGGTTCCACCTAACATGATACTGAGGGAAGAGAAAAGAACAAAACCATACTGGAAAGTAATTTGTAAGAGAGAGAATGGATAAAAATCCAAGACAAGTAAGTACTAGCTCAGAACAATGGTAGACGACAGATAAAGATAACAGAGGGTAGAAGAAGCAGCACTACTTAATTAATAATGAAAACTTAATGAAAATAAAGTTAAATATTTCTCTCCTCTTCACTTGATTATTGATTTATCATCTGAAAGGAGAGATTAAGAAGCCAAATCTGCCCATAAAATCTCTCCTGGCCATTTTCAGGCATTAAAGGATTAGACCACGTGGATTCATTATGTTGCAAGAATTTTGTCCCCATTATTACTTCTTCAGAGACCAAGGTTACAATGATTTAATGAATAGCAACTAGAACGTGGTTTTCTCAAATAAGCTTGAGTACAGAATTAGGCGAGAATATCAGATTTTTAATACAGTTATTGTTTCATTTAACTGAAGTGGACTTTGAAGCACCACGAAGTAAACAAAAGAATATTACATCTGCAGTTTGTCACATGACTTGTCCTCTGCTAAAGGGCAGCTAGATTGTATATACAGTGGAAGCAGTGAGTGCTGGGAGACCACAGTAAGGGAGCACACTTGTGAAGGAGGAAAGCAACAAGCTTGGTTCAAAACACTTACCCAAACTGTTGGGTAGTCAGCACTTCTCCCCTTTCCTCCTTCTGCGCCTGCATCGCCTTCTTCCTTTCAATATTGGCCAGTGTAGGGAAATTTCTAGAAGAAAAAAAATTTTCACTGGCTTTTAAAGGATTCTCTGTACTTTCTCAATTCCCCCTTTACCAAACCAGCTTCCTCTATAAACATTACAGATTTTTTAAACCTTTCACGGAAGTTTAACGGAATGTTTCTCTCTTAAAAAGGTACTGGTGGGGAAAAGAAACCCAAGTGCATTTATGTTTACACATCTAGATTAAAAAGAAAAAAAAAAATCTACCAAATTATCATGCTTAGATTTACCAACGCATCAAACAAGCTACAGACAAACAGTTTAGTTACAGTTATGGACACTCTGCTTGTCTCAATACATAACAGCATCATTTGGTCCTCTAATTTTATTTTTATGGACCTTCAACTGGATTATTTGAATGACATTAAAAGGCACAACATGCTTTTAGCAAACTAACTGCCAGCTTCTTGTAATATTAAAAAAAAAAAAAGGTTATAGGAACAGCTTCTGGGTGCACAAGTTTCCTTTAATGTGACAGTTTGGGAAAAGCACACAAGTTTCCTCTCAAGCAATATTCGGCATCGTGCTTGCACACTGACCTCTAGTTCACCAAAATTACTGCCTCTTTTCAATTCCAGCTTCAAGAAAAATTGCTAAGTCATGCAGTTCAAAAGAAATCTACCGTTATAACCATCTCCCAAAACATCCCTCTCTTCCGTTCCCCACCTCCTTTAAAATCCTTCCCTACAGACAAATGCCACACTGGCTTTAACATGCAAAGACCATAGAGCAGGCTTTTTACCAACAAAGCCCAAAAATGGCTACACTAGTTGCTCTGCAAATGTTAGTTAGCTAAATCCCAGTGCTTTCAGATAAAGGTGGTGAATGAGAAACACATGCACATACTCCCCCAGCTTCTGGATGGAAACACAGAGTATAAATATTTGATGTCTATTAAAATGGAGTAAAGAGAAACTCAGAACAGCTTCCCACAGTATATAGCTATCAAAAAAGACATATATCTTTCTTTAAATATTTAATCTTATCACACGCATTTTCCCCATTTTACAGCATGAACGTTAAGTGTTTCAAGACAGCCTCAACCACATACCAAGGGAAAAAGAGAAGCATTTTCTATGAGACAAACCTAATCACACTACAGAACTTGTCTCCTTTAAGAGGATTTGAACATGAGCTGTCAACATTTACTTTCATTGGATTTCTCCCAGAAATCTGCCATGCAGCTCAAGTGAGCAGAGGGATGTGGTGCTTTATCTCTGCTCTTCCCTGTTAGTTACATTTGGTCATCCCTGTTATAACACTCACAGCACACAGTAAATAGGTAGTGAACTCTTTAATCTCAAGAGCTTCCCATTGACAAAGACCCCTGTGCTTGGCACGTCTCCAGAGTTTTGGGATAAGGTGCTTTCCTTCACACATGTAAAGGCTCACAGGAGAAGAGTTACAAAATAAGCAGTTATGCTCAAAACACTCCCAAGCTTGTCATAAAAATTGGGGTTTTTTTCAAATATAAGGGAAGACCCTAAATCCTAGAACAAAGGAGTCTTCAAAGTGCTCCAGTACTTATGCTGATTAAGGACATATTCAGACATGCTCTCGCAACGTGATTTGAGACATGAATGCCTCCCACTTTCATTCCTGTGAGTTACCACTCCCTCCACCAAGCCACCGTAATGGACGGCATGAAGGCTTTCAGCGCGATTTGTTGCCAAGATCGACAGATTTCCCCCAAACTACTCCTTCCAGTTGACACAGGCAGTAACTAACAGCTGGAGAGAGTTCAAGTCGCAAGCCCAAGTGCGCCCGCAGGAGCACATCTGAAGGCACCTGTGGTGGCTATATTTATTTTCTTCAACTCTTTTTACTCACTAGTGCAGGAAAAGTACCTATTCTGAGAGCACAATGAGTGATTTTATTCTTCCATCTAAGGACTTGGTGGGCAGTGAGCTCTAGACGTTCTAATCCACAGGTCACCAGCCTCGGTCTGTGGTAGACTGGGTTCACTCCTCTCCAGGTGCTCTGTGTGACAAGGCTGGGTTAAGCCCACCAGTGGGTCATAGCGGGACTTAGTGGGCCAAGTCAACTCCAGCTGATCTTTCAAGGATCAAGTAGACCAAAGAGGCCTAGACCAAAGCTACCCACCCACTCCAATGTGCCAGCCCCAGTGCAACTCCAGAACTCATCAGGTACTGCAGCTCCAGTACAAAGAGGTCTGTGCACCTCCTAGCATTGGCTAGATCTACTCATGGAGGAAGGGAAATTCAACTGGACCCTATGTGGAGGCAGATGCCTACAATGGAAATATTATGGTCTTGAGGTAAAAGTTTATGGCAGACTTTGTAAACTTCGCTATCTAAAGGACAGCCATAAAGTACTCCAGAGAGATTAAAAATCAAAAAAGAGAGGAATTTAATTTTTTTATATAGAGAATTCTTATTCAGGAAGGCTAAATTTAGGAAGACTGCTTCTGAATATAGGTGTGACAATGAAGAAGGAAGAACCTGTACTGACTGAATCTCTCCACATAAAAGGCCATGTGTTAAAACACAATGAGCTGACTCGGGTTTGAACCCTTCGAAGATGGTATGCCCTCCTCCTTCCCTAACAAAATGAGGTTCTTAAAATGCTACCTACAAACAGGACCGAAGCAGGAAAACCAGCCCAGTGCTTATGTCCTGCAAACAGCTTGTCAGAGCTTGAATACAAACAGCTTCATCAGTCCCCACAAAGGCTTTACAAACCTAAGCAACTTGTTGTAAAAGAGAGTTAAACCAGGATGTGATGGTCTAGCACAGCAGATTTCATGAAGCCAGAAGTCAGCCCCATTTCAGAGCAGCTGCAGTTTCAAACCATAGACACTTCCATAATCCAAACTGGAAGTTTTTCAGTATAAATTGTAAAGATAGCACCAGAAAACTGGTTTTCAGGCTGAGTATATTGGAAAAGTGAGACATGCAGGTAAAGGTTACCCTAAGCTTCCAGAGGCATGGAAAGGTGACAGTGAACATAATCACTAACATGTTTAAGTGAATAGATTTTTTATTTCAATAAGTGAGTGCAGTAGCCAGGGCCACACATTGTTTTTATAGACCAGTGTGCTCTATCTTGCTCACATAAACATTGGAGTAAACTAGCTCTTAGCAAGCAGTGAAGAAAACAGCTTTGCCAGTGTCTAACAGAAAAGAGACCTGTTTCTGTAGCAGTTTACACAATGAATTTCTGAGTCAAGAGTTACACAAGTTTAACTTAATAGGAACAGCACTGTGATCAAAATGCCTCAATAATCTGAGCTGGTCTTAATTGCATATGCACAATCAACAGCAAAGGGGACATGGATAGCCCAAAGGGCTATCCCAAAGAGACCCAACAGAGAGTTGATAAAATCTTGATTTAACTGTTCCACATCTGATTTTACCATGTTAGCTAAAACAGTTTTATTGCTAATCCATCCCTGCAGATCAGAGTAAACTTTATTGTATCTATGTTTACCTTGATCTACCCACACATTACTTCTACTTTGCTTCACCTTCTCTAATTTACCAGGTGCTAAAAAATTATTTTTCATATTACATATTTAACTACTATGAATGCAACACCAGGAAGGATTCCAAGCTACTCTGGAATTATCATTATTCAACTAGAGAACCACAAATTAATTAAAAGTGGTTGACAGTACTGGACTTCATTCATTAAGCACATGCTCAGCCTGTGAGATATCTTGTAAGGAAATACAGCAGACTATCCCTATCTGAACAAACTAACCCCAACAGATTAAAAAAAGGGTGGGAGGAGGGGGAGAATTTACAAGCAACATACAAGATCATGAAAATCTTCCAATGTTGTACTAGAACCTAAGCAACAGCACATTTAATGATTTGCTTTAACACTAGAGCAGCCTTGCCACATTCTTACTAATAACCTTTGCTCAAGAAGAGTTGGTGACAAACAGATGGGCTAGCAGACCCAGATCTCACTTGGGAAGAAGAGAAGACAGCAATATCTCATTCTGACACATTAAGGAAATGCACTGCAGATAACTCCCTTTAAGCTCATGTTAAAGAAAAAATATGCTGAAAACAGCACATTTCTCAACACTTGAAAAGGACAGGACAAATCAAAACACGAAAAGCTGATGTCAGACTTCACAGCCATCTGTCTGCAAAACACAGGGAAATCCTAAGATCCCATGGAACTTCATCTCTATTGCTGTTTGCTTGATTAGATTGCTTGGCTCAGCAGGTTCAACGGGGAAACAGCATTCCAGCCCAGCATACTTCATCCATTGATACTCCTTACTATCTCTTCTCCTTCCGCTGCGTGAGTAATGTTGCACTTTAAACACAGGCTCTTTCTAACAGATTTTAAGCAGGATACACAACTGAGCAACACAGCAGCTAATTAAGAAGAAAAATCTCAACTCTGTAAGTAATTATTTACAATGACTGAAAGAACAAGCAAGACAGGATGCAGCATGGAAAACACACATGTTAAATCACTGCAACCTAATTAGAAACAAACTACTTATGACCTAAAAAGATTCATTCTTAGCTCTGACTGGAGCTTCTAAAAAGAAGAAGATTTTTTCCTGTCACGATAAGCCAAGACTGCTTAATAGCTCAGACTCCCTCTGGCGTCCTTTTTTTGTGTACAATGCAATGTTTACTGTGAGTCAACAACAGACCTTCAGTACTAAACCGATGCTTTGCTGGCAACCCAATTAAAGCCTCACAAAAGTTCCAGATGGCTTTCTCTCTCTGCCTGCCTGCCCCCCCCCCCTTTTTTTTTTTTAATTAAAAAAAGAAGGATGCTCATACAGCTTCCTTGCTGTACAAAGAGTAACAAAAGCCACCCAGGTAGTCATTCTATACCCATCCATCACGCCTAAATAAGATGCCCACAGAAGGCTTGAAGTACCAAAATAAGGCACAGCACTACTCCATCTACTGGTCTTCGCTGAGACAGTCCTAATCCCATTTCGCCTTTTTTGGGTTGGTGGTTGTGACCACAAGACTTTACCTCCTTTGATTTTACTGCTCTGCAGCGAGCAAAGGCTTTCAGCAATGTTGTATCACAGCCATATTATATTAATCTATAAAAAAGCAACAGTATCTACCATGAGATTCTTTAGAAACTCAGCAAAACCATCTCAGGCAGAGCATCACCCTAATAATTACGTGTTGATAAAGGCTGCTGTAACTCACAGCATCCACTCCCTACACAAACAGTATCTTAATCACGATTGTACACTCCATTCCCACTTCTCTAATGTTTTAGTAAACAGTAGAGCACATACTGACATATACACCTTTAACATCACGCTTAAGCCTTAGCATCAACCACTAGACAGGAACTCTCCTGAACACCTCCCAGAACAGAAAAGTGTATCAAAAGTTGAAGATGAGTAGCAAAGACTCACTCAAAGACTGTACATGGGTATTGATCTTTTTCCTTGGAGCTATTGGCAGAAAACTAGAGGCAGGCCCCTGAAAAACATGACGGTAATACGCAGACTGAAAGCAAATAAAAACCAAGCCCTCAAGTATCTTTTGAATAAAAGGAAACCCTGGAATGAAAACTAACCTAACACTAAACTTGCCTAATCTAACATCTGTGCTTGTATTTGCACAGATCACAACCATTTTTTTTCTGGTTAACTATGGCATTTTAAACACGAGAGAAAATAATTTGTTTATGTATCAACAAAAGCATATTTAAAAAACAACATGAAATTATGGATTTTCTTCATTTGCTAAAAAAGATGCCATTTGGTAGAAATTATGCAAAAAGTGGTGAGAGAATAAAAGAAATATTCTACCATACGTTCCGCTTGTTTCTCAACAAAAGCACTGTGTAAAAAAGTATTAATGGAAATCAAGTACATATCAAGGATGTGTTAGCATTGTTTTCTGACACGAAAACAAGCTGGATTCATCAGTAAGACTGCATCAGACAACTAGGTGTATTTTCACCAAAAAAAAACCAAACAGATTACCAGTACTCTGCCCTAGCTATCACCACTGATCTTGAAATTAAATTTGTATCACAATCTACTCTGTATACAGGACTCTTGCTCAGAGAAACAAAAACCATGCACTGATCACTCGCAAGACTATATTCTAAATCATGAACAGAAGTGAGGGAAGTCTACAGCCTCTTTCACCTGATAGAAAAAGGAAGATTTTAAATTTTTCAACTCTGAGGAAAAAAAAAAATCTGTGAGATAAGGTCTATGGAAGTATAGCAGGAATTTTTAAACACTTCAGTCCTGCTCAACAGAAAAAAGTTATAGGCTTTCACATCACAGAATGAGAAATTACGAGAAATACTGCATATAGGAGAACTTTACCTTGCACCCTACACACAATGTAAACGAAACTACCGAGACAACCATCATTCATTGATGCTGTTCTCTTTCAGTAGAAATGCATCAAGCAATGCAGAAAGTCCTTAAAAAATAGGACAACTCCCTGTTGCAGTCAACTGGGACAACTTAAGCTGTGGAAATCTGCACACAGCGGGATATATTACAATCAGTCTGTACAACAGTTCCAGATTTTTTAACTGTTAGAAAAACACCACATAAACACAGATTTCTGACTTAAAATGTGATCAGTGATCAGGCTAAGAGGAATGAGATATTCACCTAACCTGGGGTACCAAATCAAACATATGGGAAAGCTACTTGTTCTCAGTTAATATTTTGCCATCTATTATAACATTACAAACTATTATAGTCTCTGCAGCTCACACTCTCCTGGCTAAGGCCAGGAGATTCTGACACAGATTACTACTGCAGGAATTTTGCAGGGTCAGTGGAACAGCAGCAGCAGCAAGTATGTGCTGTTACTGCCCTTCATCTGTCATCTAATGATCACACAGGGAAAATACAGTAAAACAAATTCATAGGCCACAAGTCTTACCTTCTTCTTTCTTCTCTCCATTTAGCAATCTCTTCTGGACTATCTAATTTTATTCTTTTAGCACCCGGTGCATGTGCCTAAGGAAAAAGTATTCAATGGGTGTTTAAAAGCGGAAGGAAAGAACCAGGAGAAAGGGGAAAAAAAAGTATCATTATGTTAGCTATAGCAGTATCACACTGTTTTCACTTCCAAAAGTGGTGAGACTGCACACAGCAATGACAAAATTAGTCCATTAAAAAAAAAAAAAAAAAAAAAAAAAAAGTAGTTTTCAACATATTTTCATCCACTTGCCTTAAAACACATCCTACTCAGAGCTGATATATTTTCTTTCCAGATGAATGAAAACAAACCATTGAAGAATGAGAAAAGGGACTATGGTAAAGATGGCATAGACTCATGTTTTGGGCCCAGAGGGATACCTACGTTTTTCCAGTGTATCTGAACTATCTTCTCATGTGCACTGAAATTGCAACCTTCTTCTGTGCACTGCAAGATAAGAGGGTGAACTTAAAACACTCCAAATCACACATAATACGAACAAGCATTTGAGCACATTTTAAACAAACTCAGTGACAGATACCTGTGCAGTTTGTTATATAGCATGTTTAAGCTACTCAGGTTCCAGACAAAGGCAATTATAAAAAAAACCAACAGTAACAAGGGATAATATGCTTTTAAATGTCATCTGATTTTAGAAGAATCAGTGTAGCCAATGTACCTCATAACTGGAGATAATGTGAAGTTTACCTAAGAGAAAAATTTGCAAGACTCTCCAATTTCAAATTTTGATACTTCTTTGCGATAAGGGAGTGGATTTTTAAAATGTTTTCCACACAAAAATTGTACCTGCTATCTGGATGTCAATGAATGAATTCCTATCACCCAGCAATACTTCAGAAGAAAAAGATTTAAAAAGACTTCAGTAATAAAACCAAAACTACAACTAAAACCTCCCTGACACACAGCATTCAGAAAAAAAACAGTCCTCCACTACTACTTTACACAGCTCTGGAATCTCTTTGCTAAGTCCCCCATTCAGAGAGTGACTACAGCTAACTACTTATCAGGCCGAAGGTTTAAAATCAAAGTGTGAATGAAAGAAGCCAAATCTTCAACCTGTTTATGCTGTGAAATATGTTCATCATACTTCTCCTGGTTTTGATAGCCACGGTCACAGGTATCACAATAATGAGAGAAAACTGGCTCTTTTTTCTTTTTGGTCTGGGGAAAAAAAAAAAGAAGGAAATAATCTCAAGATTGTAGTTACAAGATACTCCTGTTTTTTTGTGAAGCACTATCATGAATATTTTTGTTAATAAAGTCATCAGTTATACATTTCAAAAGTTTTAAAGATAAGCTAACATAACATGAAAGTTAAGCTCAAACCATTTATCTTCTAAACAAAGTGCGCTGCACTTGTCTCTTTCCACTACCACCTTTCAGTCAAGTACTTCTGCAAATGCACCAGACTGGCACAGACTTACTGAGGGCTCTGAGGCAAACTAGGCTACAGCTCTGAGTCTCTTCCCTATGAAGACAGACTATGACTGTCCCCACATGACATGTACCAGTTCAGAGGGTAGCCCAGATTCTTCCTTCTCCCACTACACACATCAGTGTCATCTGGTTGTCTGGTCTTAACAATATCGCAGAGCACTAACACAATTTAGGCACTCATGCAACACCACAGTAAGGGCATTTCTAATATAAAGCTGTGTTAGAATTTGCTTGAAATGTATCTTTCAAGAGGCTCAAGATTTACAGACTGTTATGTAAGGGCTGGCACATTAGACAAGAGTATGGGACAAGACCCACAACACTGTCATCATCACAGAATGACAGAATGGTTTGGGTTGGAACGGATCTTCAAAGATCATCTGGTTCCAACTCCCCTGACACAGGCAGGGGCAATCTTCTGCCAGATCAGGTTGCTCAAAGCCCCATCCAGCTTGGCCTCAAACACTTCCAGGCATAAGGCATCCACAACTTCTCTGCACAACCTGTGCCAGCCTCCCATCCCCTTTATGGTAAAAAATGTCTTCCTTATGTCGAATCTACAACTACTCTGTTTCAGTTTAAAACCATTACTCCTTGCTCTATCACTACAGGCCCTACTACAAAGTCTGTCCCCATCTTTCCTGTAAATCCCCTAAACTACTGAAAGGCTATTATAAGGTCTGCCTGGACCCTTCTCTTCTTCAGGCTGAACAATCCCAACTCTCCACTTGTCTTCACAACAGAAGTGCTCCAGCCCTATGATCATTTTTGTGGTGCTCCCCTGGACCTGCTCTAACAGGTCCACTTCTCTCTTGTGTCCGTACCTTTGTCTTCTTATTCTCTTCTGGACGTTTACCAAACGCATGCACTTGCTTGCCTTGCCATTTCTGGGAGAAATTACCATTTCCACCTTGAGAACAGGGAAAAAAAAAAAAAAAAAAAGAGCCATCTATACATACAGCTAATAAAACATCCCTCTCCCCTCCTACTACCTCGGTGGGCCCACTGAAGAGTCTAGGGAATACAGAAGAGAGAGGGAAGAGACGAGAGACCAGCACGCTTGGAGAGAGGGTCCTCCACCCCCCAAAGGTTCAGGACAGCCCCAGGGCTCCTGCCTGTGTGGGATGGGAAGGAGTCCATAGGCCCAAGAGACAACTTCTCCCATGTCCCTCACCTGCATGCGGGCCCTGCGGTCGCACACCAAAGGCTGGTGGGTGCCAGGCAGCGGGGGATGTGTAGTTATTAGGGGGCAGGTAGCTCTCGGGCTGTGAGTAGCCGTCGGCAGGCGGGTACCGCTCAGGCTGTGGGTAGTTCTGAGCGGGCGGGTAGCTCTCGGCGGGCTGGCAGTAGCCCTCAGGTTGCGAGTATTCTTCGGGCTTTGGGTAATTCCCGGCCTGCGAGAAGCTCTTGGCAGGCTGGGAGTAGCTGTCGGCGGGAGGGCAGCTCTCGGCAGGCTGCGAATAGCTGCTGGCAGGAGGATAGCTCTCGGCGGGCGGGTAGTTCTCGGCGGGCTCCGAGTAGTTCTTGGGCTGCGTGTAGGAGTCGGCGGGCTGCGAGTAGCTGTCGGCGGCCGTGTAGGTGCCGGGCGGGAAGCTGTCGGGAGGCGGGTATCGCCCGGGCGGCGGGAAGAGCCCGGGGGCAGCCCAGAAGCCCGGGTCCCAGGAGGGCGGCGGGCAGAAGAAGGGTGGGGGCATCCCTGGCGGAGGGAGCCCGGGCGGGGGCGGTGGGTACCAGGCGAAGGGGTTCATGCCGGGCCCGGAGCGGCCGCTCGGATGCGGCCCCTGCCCCGCGCTCCGCTCCCGCCACCACGTGGGGCCGCTCCGGCGGCCGCCGCTGAACGCGTCACGTCCGGGGGTGAGGAAGGAAAGTCCTCCTGGATAGGCGGGAGTCGCATCATCCGAATGCGCCGGAGGGGCGGGGACCAGGGAGCAGGGACGCGGAGCGGGACGGGGGCGAAGGGCCGGGCAGTGCCCCGGCGCCGGCTGTGCCATGGCCCGACAGCTCATCGGCCCCGCGCTGCCGCCCGGCTTCCCGCGCCGCGCCGAGGCCGACCCGGGCGAGGACTTCAGCCAGGGTGAGGGCATAGGGATGCGCCGAGGGTGGGATAACGGGGCTCCCAGTCCGTGTGCCGCGGCGCGGGATACGCCGGGGGCGGGATAACGAGGCTCTGCAACCCGTGTGCCACAGTGCGGGATGCGCCCGTGCGGCACCTGGATGGAGCTAATCTTCGCGGGGGAGGGGGGGTTATTACAGTGGCTTTTTTAGGGAAAAAAAAAGAAAAAAAAAAGCCTTATGTGATGGAATACCACAAATACGAAACGGCCAAAAACTTGTTAAGGTAAAGTACTCCTTGGAGTCCTTCACTTTTTCCTGCCCAGGTCTCACGTGGGCTTTGAAGCCTGCGCTCTTTGGTAGCTCCGAGTGCGTAATGGGCAGGAGAGCGAGGCGGAGGTTGGGTCTTTGTCAACCAAACCACCTCAGCAAACTATAGTTTTCCACGCAGCGTTCCTCGGGATGCGGAACGGACTGGCAGTCCATGGGGCTGTGGTGCCTCACCTGCCAGGGTCTTTGATGTTGAGAGCCGTCGTGTCAGAAGTGGGATGTCTGACACCAGCTGACTGCCAGGCTGGCTCTCCTGTGGAGCTCCAGTGGAGCTCGGTTTCTCACACTTAAATACTTGCATGTTCCCTGTCAGTAATATCTCTGGAATCAGAACTTTGAGCTAGTTAGCACTCTCTGTATCTAATCCGGGTTCAAGTCACTAGTGTACATATTCAGTTTCTTTCAGTGTGTCAGTGATCGTTCAGTTATCCCAAAGAAAGGGGCTTTGATGTGAGAGGTTTGCTGTGCTCGTCTTCTCTCCTAATTTCTTAATCCAGAAGAGGGAGCAATAGGAAGAGGGAGCAAAGATGCTGCATTAGCCGACACCATGGCAACGTGAAGCGGCGTGTCCCTAGCTTGCCTTTGTGCAGAAGCCCTGACTACACGCTTGTTTGAGCTCATGAAGCCTTTCCTTTTCATATCTGTCTTGATGGCTTATTCACTTTCCATCAGCGTACTGATACATGTTGCAAGTATCTATATTGTGTATGAATCCACAAGTTAAACATATCATTAGGCTTATCATGATTTTGTGACACCACGTGTTTTGGCAGTATCTAGTCAAGGTTACTCAGCCTAGTTTGTCCACTTTTTTGTCCTAGTGTACATCAGTTCCGTAGCATTACAGTTGCACTGGCAGATCTGCTTGGAGATTTCTGTGTGCAGTGGGTGAAGGAATTTATTTGCTTTAAAAAAAAAAAACAAACAAACCCAAACTCCAACTACTGGGAGGCTCTTTATTTGTTTTTATAACTTTTACAAACTTTTCCTGACTTAAAACAGCTTCTCACAAAAACTAAGTGTTCCTGCTCACCGCATGAGGCATACTTGCTCCAGTGCAGAGGAGGAAGGGAGACCGGGCTTTTCCAATATGTTTTCTTTCCTTGTGGTCTCACTGAGCAATGGTCTCACTGAGCTGCTCATTGCTTTTCTTTAAGAACACTTATGTTTTCATTCTACTTTCATAGTTTCTGCCTCCCAACAGCAACGAAGTAGGACTTTGGACAGCTTGTGGCAGCATAGTCAAGAGAAGGCTCTCAGCCAGGTGCAAGAAGTAGAACACAGTGGTTATGTATGTTTGGTTATGTTTGATTATGATTAGGTTTGTTACTGGTACAGTGTGTAAATGTTGCCAGTGCAGTATCTAAACAGCAACTCGATCATCTATTGCAATGGATTATTGTATAATTAGATTGTAGTCCCTCCTGTGAATCATGAACTTCTGTGAGACCCCCATGCTTTCTAAGCTTCTTAGAGAAGTCTGGGTGTGGCTGGGTCCACCACAGTCTCAGATATGTCTGGGTCCACATAGTCTCAGATATGGCCAACAGTTTATGTTTAAAGGGTTATAAGCAAGTTTAATTAGAAACATAGAACTTTACAGTCTTTGGCCATGCAGAATTCACAATTACAAAGCACCTATGTGGTTACTTCAGGATTTTATCTCCATACTTGACCAGACCTTAGTGCTTTTATTAAAACTTACCCATCCAAAAGTGAGTGTTCCCTGTCTTTGGTCTGGATGTACCCTGCAGTCATCTCTGATGAGGCTGATCCACCCGGAAGCTGCGTTTAACCTTGGGAGATCAGTTGGCCCAGTCTCTAGCAGCATTTTATACTTTATGCAGGCTGGTGTGCACCACAGTCGGTAGCAAATTTCTCAGGTCTCCCTTGAGGTCCCACCTCCCTCCCCCTCTGCCCTCCTCCCTCGGCTCTGGGTGCATCATCCAGACACTTCCTCCTGCAATACTCACTTGGTGTTCTTGCCGTAGGACAAACCACATTGCCCACCAGAGACAGACAAAAAAGGAGAGGGGGTGTGTATGTGTGGGGAAACACACTCCAAGACCCAGATATCTCTGGTGTCAGAGAATTGATGCTACTAATACTCTGTCATCCTTAATCAGAAAGATGATGGGAGCAGATGGTAGTTGGACATACCCAAAAGCTCATCCCTTGGAAATTCTTTACCTTCTTCATCTTGTCACTGTTCAACCCATGGGACACACTCATCACCTGATTCTTCACCTAGTGCTTTGAAGCTGGCCTAATTGTGCTCATGCTAATTGTGGTCATACTTCCTTTGGTCTGTTTGTCCATGCTACTGCACTGTCCTTGTACCAGCAGGAGAGAAATGCTAGAGAATGGCTAAAATAATCAGATGTAGAAGGGAGTTTTGTCTATTTAAGCATTGAGACCACATTTGTTCAGTACTGATGTGTTGACGTGATATGTCTGAGTTGATCTGCCACTACTGCTTAAAGGTGAAAGGCCCCGTCTGTTCCTGAGAACTTCCCAGTGCATACCTGATGGTGTGGTAGAGTGCTCAGAATCCTGAAATACAGCAGAAATTAACTTAACAAAACAAAACGTTTTTAATTTGGTTTCTGAATTGAATTGAATTGACTTAATTTTCAGGCAGAGAGTCAACAGAGCCAGCTCACTGGAGAAGGCAAGTCAGAGCAACATTAGTAGGATGGCCATTTCTAGCAGCCCTAAAACATTCACTTCAGTCTGACTTGGTTCTGTTTCTCTCCTCTCCATCCCCAGAATTTCCTTCTCATACTTTTTTATCCCATTGTTCTGCTCCAAATTGTTCCAAGTTCTAGTTATTTCGTCACTTTTCTTTTGCTCTACTATTGCTACATCCATTTGTATTCTTCACCTCATTTGTTTTAGTTTCCTGACACTTTGAGCTCTCCTCTGTTCCTCCTTTCATCTGTATTTTTCCACTTCTCCGTGGCTTTCAGGGTATTTCATTCACAGACTTCTGATTAGATCTTGGCCTCCCTTCTCACCCTTTCCTTTCTTTGCTCCCAGAAACTATGCTTAACAATTCCCATTCCTACCTTTCTACTCTTTCCTGTGGCTCCCCAAACCACCCTCTATCTATAGCTATGTCCTTGCCTGTGTGGATTGTTAGTCTGAGTCAGTACCATGACCATATTAAAATTTAAGATTTTCTTTCTCCTCCATTTCTTTTCACCACGTCCAATGACTTTGTCTTCCTCAGGCTTTAAATGCCAGTTTCCCTTCATTAATCAGTCTCTGTCTCTATTTTATTCCTGGTTGTCCTTCTTGGGCTGCAGTTCCACGAACAAACAGTTCTTTCAGAGGAGTGCTGGGGTTTGCAGTGTTATTTTTATGCCTCTCAAGTTCCGTGATCCAGTTTATTGCAGAGTCCATGCAAACAGTTGTGCCAATATGACAGAGAGGAATTAGGATGAAAGTCTGTATGTTAGCCCTGATTTTGGACAACATGTCAGTGGGACCAGTCTCCCTCCATAAATAGTTTTGGATTTAGAATCATAGAATCAACTGGGTTAGAAAAGACCTCTGAGGTCATCAAGCCCAACCCTCAAAACAACATTGCTGTGGTTACTAGACCATGGCACTAAGTGCCACATCCAGTCTCATCTTAAAAACCTCCAGGGACGGTGAATCCACCACCTCCCTGGACCCGCTCTGACTAAAGACAAATTTGTGAGGACAAAAGATCTGCCCAAAGGATACAGTCCATGGTGCCGGGTTCCAGGTCCACAAGGATGGCACGTGGGACATACTTGTTACCAGCAGCTTCACTATAGTAGACACTGATCCTCTCCAGCTGAGTTCTTTCCAGCTCACAAAGCTGCTCCCAATTTCTCTCTTTCGCTGTAGTGTCAGACTCATCAAACTGCACCTGAGTTTGTTCCTTTCACTCCAAGTCCGTTCTCTTACCTGTCTGCATTCAGAGCAAATGAAGTCTGCTTGCATGGTGTCAGGGCACCAGGCAGCTGGAGAAAGCTGTTGTGCAGGTTTTGTCTGGGTTTTAAGTGCTCTATATGTAGTGGTGCTTCTCATGCCAAAAGAGGAGACTTCTTCATAGCAGTTTTTATTCCTATTTAGCATTCATCTGTTGTTCCTCTGTCATATTGAGCTTATTTTACTTTTATAGACCGGAGTGTTCTGTTGTTTGAATTTTTTGGGGGAGTGACGGTGCAGTTTGTTGGTTGTTTTTTTTTCCTTCTTAGTGCCGAAATGGATTTTTATGTCCCAGTTAAAGTCCCTCCTATTAAAACAGAAAACAAAGAAGTGGTATATCTGTGTGGATGCTTTGTAACTAGTAGATTGTCCTTGTTCTGTGTCTTATGCTCAAGATGAGTAAAAGCTTTATTAAGCTCGCTTGAAGGACTCGATTTCTGCCTGGCCTTTGTCAGCTAACAATGGAACCATAATCTGTATCAGGTTTCATATTTTGCACTATTAAAAAGTCCTAGTTCTTTAACTGGAGATGCAATTTCCTGGTACCATTCATCTTCTCATCTAACCCTTGACTATTCATAAAGGGAACAATGTCTTATTCTCACCAAAACACCTCTCTGTCCTGTCAGTCTTGTACTCAGTTCTGGAAATATTAAAAGGAGGAATGGTTTCTGTGCCTCAGGATGCTAAATCATCAGTAGGCTGTTCATAATGTGCCTCTGTAAATGGATGCTGGTCCTGCATACGTTGCCCTGGGTCTGGGAAGGCTTCTTATGTTGGGGTTATTGCTGGTTTTTGCTTACTCCAGTTGGCTCATTGTTGATTGAGCCTATGAGGGTATCCCTGTTAAGTGTCTTATTTGGGGGACATTTGCTTTTAGGATCAATGGTTAAGCTCCTTCTGGATCAATGTACATGGTACTGTATCCAAATACATCTCTAAAGATCAATGCCTGATGGTGGGGACAGCGCCAGAAACAGCTCGGGCCTGTTAGTAGTGTTAGTGTCTGAATTTTTCCTTTGTTGGTATATTCCCCCTTGTCATTGATCCAGAGAGTGAAGGGTTGACAGGAGCATGAGATCTCCATCCACTGCCGTGGCCTTCTGACAGCAATGATTCTTTGAAAAATTCATTCTCTGAATGCCTAAATCATCCCTTTTTCAGCAGAGCACTTAAGTCTATGCCTGCTTAAGTCTGTTCACGCTTAGCTGAACTGGGAGTAACCTTAATGGTTAAACTATTCCTAAAGCAGGCTGGCATTTAATATAATACTTTATGGTTGCAATGCTCCCATTTAATACTCCATGGCCTCCCACTCTGTGTATGCACAAATTATGTGTTTCTTCACCAGTAAGCCTTAAGTGCTTTACTAAGGGGGTAGTTTCTTTTAAATATACTGGTTTATACCACATGTATTGTAAATCAGTTGTTATATAAAACAGGGCTTTCTAGTCCTGTTCCAGAAGACACTCATTTAGTAGTGGATTAGTATAATTCAGTGCAGGTTGTTCACTGAAATATGGTGCTGAAAAAAGTAACTTTTAGAATTTTGTTTAGATATCTCCTTTAAATGCCAGACTGAATAAACCTAATTCCAATTAGATACCTATTTTGGGAACGCCACAATAGATCATACTCATTTGAAATGTTTAATAAGTATCCTCATTAAACCTGGTCTGGTAGAAGGTTCCCTGCCCATGGCAAGGGGGCTAGAACTAGATGATTTTAAAGGTCCTTTCCAATCCAAAGCACTCTGTGATTTTGTGATCCCAAATAACTCTGAATGTTCAGTTGCAGGACCAGCACTGCCTCCAGGATACAAAAGCAGCTGTAGCTCAGAAACTCCTGACAGTGAGGACGACTCAGAATCTCTTCCTCTACCCAGAAGTGCAAACAGAGATTCTGAAGAGGAGACAGAAGGAGATCCGGCATCCAAGTGAGTGTGGTCTTATATTATTTGTATGTTTACCTTGTATTGCAAATTAAATGTGTCTGTCTAAGTTATGAGAAAGGGACAATGGTGTGTAAAGGAAAAAAAAAGGTAAACCCTGTACCTGTGTAAGACTTTTGATGATGTGTTCTGCATGTTCTTTGTGATCAAGAATGTTAAGCTGACCTGTTTGATACCCTACAGTGGAATTAAGTTATTTGGGTCAATCAGATCTCTGTGTTTACATGTTTTCTTTTAGGTCTGTAATTTTGGGTGTTTATACTAAGGACAGGCACCACTTATCATGTACGTATTTGGTACTGTTTTGCCCTGGTTTTGGTATACTATCGTTGAGAGGCCATGAAAACTATTTATGGGCACGAATTTATGCATTCAGTTAAGTCAACTCTAATGAAAAAAAAACCTGAATTGTTTAGCAAGTAGCAGGAGTCTGTACATACTCTCATTTGGTGGGTTGATTACTCACTAGTGCTGCATTTAGAATTTGTGTGTGTTTGTTCTAGGCATTGTATAAGAGACTTGAAGGTCATTATGCCATCTTAATGAGTGTTACAGTAATTATTACTCACTTTTTTCTTGTTTTCTCATTCAGTAGTTTTTCAGTTAATTAGAATTGAACTGGGAAAAATACTACTCAAAATGCAAACAGTGTATAAAAATGGAGAAAGAAGTGTGCTGAATTTTAAATTACTTTGGGACTAGAAAATGGTATTTCAACAATATACTACTCTTCTTTCTACAGCAAAAGCATTTTTAATGGGTTTTTTTTTTGGGTTTTTTTTTAAATGCCAGAGCATTTTTGGAGTGATGCTTATGCTCCCAATTTTTCAATTGCTTCAAATTATTTTGGATCCTTTTGCGTTGTTTCCTTGGTAACAGTAGGATATTTAGTACATAAGAGCATCTGAAATAATTTTATGTATTTTTTTTCCTTTTTAAAATGTAGATAATTGCTATGTATGTCAAGGTAATTATGAAGTGAAATCTGTATTTGCAGAAAGCCGAAAAGAATTCTTGAAGATGACGATGATGATGGCTTTTTTGGGCCTGCTCTTCCTCCTGGATTTAAAAAACAGGATGATTCTCCAGAGAGGTAATCAAAATGGAATTATATTCAGATTCTTTTCCTTAAAATGCAATTATTTTAGATAAAATATTTTGCGTCACTATTACAGAACACTTCAATCGTGCACTTCAGATTCAGATGATTAGAACTAATTCTTCCTCCACATTCTGAGAACAGGAACAGCATTCCCTTGAAACAGCCCTCTTAGACCTGGTTAGAGGGAAGAAGAACAAATGTTAATTGTCTCAGATGTATTTTGAATGTCAAATTTCTTCCATTTCTTTTGATAAGTCTCAGGTCAGAGCAGAAAAAAACCCAAATTAGAGGTACGAGGATCCATAGTTTTGTAGTTCATTCTGGGCTGTGGAGAATTAGGGCAGTTAGCTTTTGTGTGGTGCAACACAGTGCAGACTATTAGGACTGTCATTTGCTAATGCATCCAGGATTATTGTTTAGGTGTCTCCAGGTACAAAACTCCTCTGGACAGTGTAGGTTTCCAGAAAACAGGCTGTCATGTCTAACGTAATAAGCATTATTTACGGTCTCTATCAGGAAGCTTTCCGTTTGGTTGCACATAGTTATAAAATACTTCCCAAAAATACCTATTTATGGATTTTCTGTGCAGAACTCAACCATGTCTCACAGCCTTTTAGTGTTTACATCAACCTGTACTTCCCTCTGTAATTTGAAATGATAATCCATAGTGATTATCATTTAGTGCTTCCAAGGGGATGCTTACTGATAAAAAGTACAAGAGTCTCTTGATCACTGTTACCGTCCTCAGAGCAATAGGGAGCCGGTAGATAAAATAAAGTAATACCTGCCTGTCAGGGGTGAGTTTTCAGTTCTAGGAAGATGACTGAGTTTATTGCTGAGCTGTGTATGTAGTATACCATCTCAAAGGAGATTTCAAAGTTAAATGTTTTTTTCAGTTTTGATAAATTTTTATGATGCTTGGCAGCAGTTAGGAAAACAAGATTTATGTGACCAAGGTTATTTTGAAGTATCCTCTTCATATGTTTGGTTCAATTTGCTGTAATCAACAAACTCTTTTGTAATTGTGGGTATCATGCTCAGTGGGCTCGTTTGGTGCTTTCATTGTCCCAAGAATAATAATTTTTTCCTTTTTCTTGTGTTCTGTATGCACAGTGTGTTATTTTAATAATAAAATTTTGGAGGTCACTAAAACTAAGGGGATCTCTTATAAAGCAGATAAATGCTTTTAACTTTTAATATCAGCAGAAGTAGCCATCTTGCTTTCTTGAGTTTTGACGTGAATACTCGTGGTAAAATGGAAAAGAGGAAGAAAAGAGGCCTTGTAGTTTGAAGGTTAGGGAGTTGAGCACTAACACCCATTATATAACCTTTGTCTTTTGTATGTTGACCCAACTTCTATTTTTACTTATTTTATTTCCAAAATGCTGGATAACTTGCATTTACATTGAGGCAGTGTCTGCTCTGTGTCTATGAGTATGAGAGATTAAAGCAGTAGAAGACACTTGCTATCTTTTTTTCCTGCCTCACCATGCAACTGCTCCTAGCACACATGGAGAAAGCAGATTGAGCAGAGCTGTTTTGCACCCAGTCTGATTCCCTGAATAGGTGGGAAAGGTGTGATGTGTGGGAAGAGCCTTGTCTGTCTTCCACCCCCATACACCTGGGAGTCTGGTTGCACGGACACACTGAGGTGTGTAAGCTGTACCAGGCAGAGACACTGCTGCTGACTCCGTGTCCCTGCTGCATTGCCTGTAGCCTTGAGCAGATTGCCAGCTGACAACCGAGCCATGAATAATTGAAACAAGTGCAGGCTGTTTGTTTCAGTGTGTGGACATACTGTTTATTAGTTTTGTGTGACACACTCATTCTTCTAGAAAAGCTTTTGTTCTGTTACATCTTTTCCAGACTTGTCAAAGCAATATATTCATGACTAGGGGCAGCTCACGTGGCAATTTGCAGCTTGTTGAAAATGGTTTGAATCATTCCAGCGTAAAATATGTATGTGAAAAGATTTCCTTCAACTTTGGAAATTATATTGCTGTTTATCAATGTTAGACAGAAGTGCAGCACTCATAAATATTTCTGAAGCATTCACACATCACGGTAAAGAGCAAAGGTTAGCTTAAAAAAAATTATGTTATACATCAGAAGAATGCTGAAATGCCCATCTTGAAACATGCATTAACAAAGATTCCCAAGTCCAAAAACAAGAGAACATTCTTTGCCATAGATGAAATGAGTTATTCCTTAAATTAAACCTCAGTCCGTGATAAGTTTGGGGCCATTTTTGAACATGTATGTATAGGTACTGAAGCTAGTAACAGCAGTAAAATGTGTTTTACAGAGTTTTATTTAGGTTCCCTTCACCTGTTGAGAGACCCTCGAGGCATCCAGGAAGCTGTCAAGAGTCATGTCATCTGTGTACTGCTGACAAGGCATAAGGTTATTCATGTGGCAGGGGGGAGAAAGCATAAGAAATGGAAAGCGTGGGAAGGATGAATATGGGAACCATTTTTCTATTCCTTGGAAGAGCCTTTGAGCTGTAACAGAATCAAGACAGAGCATTTGAGATTGGTTCTTTTTCATAGGTTTCACAGATACAGCCCACAACATAGATGTTTGTGTATCTTTTAGTATACTGAAAGCTTTTTTTTATAGTTTGGTTTAACTGTCTCTTCATGCAAAATAAAGGTACTCATACACTAAAGTAAAAGATTTGGGGGGGGGGGCTGTATCTATATAGGTTTAAATTCAATCTCTTTACCTTATTTCTGAAATTTTAAAAATGGCTTTAACAACAAAGCAGTCAGAAAGGAAGGGAGGAAGATAAAATTGCAGCAGCTAGGTGGGGGTGGAACTTCATATTTAACCAAGACTTCTTGCCTGGGTTTGAAACCTCACCAGTGCCCTTGTCCTGGCCTGAGCTCTTATTTGTTGCTCGTTTGTATCTCTGTTAGCTCTTCGTCAAGACTTTCTGATTTTTATTTCTCCAATTTAAATCCTGACAATAATATCACCACAGCAGGGCTATAATGATTAGCTTATGTGGGATTGAGAAGAAGACCTTAATTAACAAATTCACGTGTTGTTACATTTGATCACCCTAACGCTCAGAACTGAAGATGACAATAAACCAAGTCTTTGCTGATACATTGTGAGGATACTGTCACCTGGATATTTCTTCAGGTGACAGTTTGGGTTTTTAACTAGCTTTTATTAGCTTTAAGGAACATTATGGTGGATTATTAAGAGGAACTCACATACAAAAGACTTTCAGTACTGCAAGCACAGTTTGTGGTATTCTTTGAATTGTTTTCACCGTTGAAAAGAGATTCTCACTTTCCTGTGTTTGTGGAGACAACTGAATTAAATTGCTTGCAGAGCTGCTGTGTAAAAACAAATTAGTGAAATTACTTGGAATCACAAAACTTCCCTTCTCTGATCTGCACTTCAAGGGAAAATAAACTTAAAATCAGAACAGTTCACTATTTCTGTTTATTGAAGGACACTAAAACTGTGGTGCAAGACAAGAACAAAATTGGGTTTGTTGCTAGAGAAGAAGGAGTGTATATGTGGCTTAACACCTTTCATTGCTCTTGAATCTGGTGAAGGAATCTAGGGAAGAAAAAAGTGGATTTTCTTGACTATATGCTGCAACTTTCCTGGGATTTTTTTGCATCCCATCTGTCTGCACAAACCCTCCCAAAAATTGGAGACACTCTTTACTCAGTTATTTCTGTGGTGTGTGCAAAGGGGGCACACTTGACATTGGGAGGAAGGAGAATCACACTTTGCATCAATATTTGATTTTTATTTCTATATTAATCTGCTACATTTTTTTTCCCCTTCAAGGCCCATTATAGGTCCTGCATTACCACCTGGCTTTAAGAAACCTTCAGAGGACACCAGGAGTAGCAAATGTTTCATAGGACCATCTGTTTCATCAGAACTCAGTCCTCAGGTTTGTAAAAACAGAACCCTTTTGTTCAGTAATGGTTAAACAATGGTTAAACAAGTTGCAGCCTGGAAAAAAACTACTAGACATACTTTATCAGGATGACAGTTTAATTTTGGACCAGGAAGCATCTAGAATATTTTCGCCTGAGTCAAATACTGAAGCATAAAAAAGCCTTAGAAACAAAAAGAGTGGTCTGGTTTGTTGTGCTTTTGCTGTTAGATAGATGGTGCACTCACTGATCACGAGCAGTCGAGGCATCCTAAACTGCAGTCACAGAAATTCTTCCTAACATTTTTCCATTATTTCTTTCGTTGTGCCATCCTTGACAAGTGAACGTCCTGGAAAAGTTCAGATTTTTAAAGGCATTAAAGAAGTAATGAAACCTATTAGAATGAAAGGATTTCCCTCTAGTTCCGGCTTCTACTCCTTTGCTGGTGGGGGAGCAAAACAATTGAAATTTTCACAGATCTTCACCTCCTTAAAGATGTTTATCAGTGGCTACCGTAAGTTTATCCAAAAGAATACAATCAGGAATGATGTTACAATGTCACTATTTGTTCTTATCAATAGCAGGATAACACCGGTAACTGGGAGTGAGGTGGTACAGGACAGTGACACTGACACAACTTTTTGGTTTGTGTTTTTTGACTGCTCTCATCAGATTAGGTAAAACCTAGGTAGAGGTTCTGTAGTCTAATACCTAGCTACAAAATAAAGCATGTGCTGCTAAAGAACATTCAGGACTCAGATGTGTGATGAAATGAAATTAGAAGTATGGGGAAAATTCAGCACCCTGGACATGGGCCTCCGGTACCATTCTGAGGGATCCAAATTGTCTATAGGAGGGGCTGGCAGACAGGGAGTAGCACTTTAGAGAAGATTGCACCCTTCTGTCATGGTTTTGCTCTGGGTCAATTTGCTTTCATACCCCCCACACAATTATTATTAGTTGAGAGAAGGTTTATGCAGACTAAAGAGACAGGATTTGGGGAAAATAATATGAATATTTATTAATAGTGAAATAAAAACTACTAACAAATTAAAAACCAAAGAACTATATCTACAACAATTTCTACTCAAGTAAAAGTGCTATATATTTACAGAAATACTCCTCTCCCCTTTATATATTAATCCAAGGAGGAGAAGTAGTCCTTTTTTTCATTCTCGGAGTTCCAGCTCTCTCTCCAGTAACTCTGCAGTACTCTTGTCGCAGCTGGAATTCTTTCATTTCTCTCTCTCGCTCTGTGTCGGCCTCCAGGGCTGGGCCTACCCCCCTCCTGGACTAAGACTAAAGGCTAGGGGGTTACCCAGATTCTGAAGGTTTTTCCTTCCATAGGCTTGCAAGGGGACACTTGCTTACTATGGATCTTCTTCCACAGGGTTACAGGGGATAATGGCTTATGAGTCCACCCCTGTTCCCTATAGAGGTCCCTCCCCATGGGAGAACAGTCCTTGATAGACCTCTCTAACATGGTTTAGCACAAATCCCACACTCGGATCCCAACATCCCACCTGGGCTGTCTCGTTCCAGCGTGGGTTTCCCTTAGGGTCACAAATCTCCAGCACTAGCAGCATGGATCTCTCACTGAGATCCCAAGCTTATCCGAGCCGTCCTCGCTCCAGCATAAGCATCAAGGGTCACAAAGTCTTCAACAGGACTCTGCTTCACCTCAGGTCTCTCATGAAGTCTCAGTTCTCTGGTACATCCACAAGCTCTTCTGTGAGCCGCATGGGGGGTCTCCTCACCCCAACAAACTTTCACAGGTGGCAGGTATTACTTTTCAGTCTTTTCCCTGCTGAAGGGAGAGAGCAAAAAAGAAGAGAAGCAGCTCTCTCCACTTCGAATTTTCTTTTCTCTACTCCGGCTGCCAGTTTTGACCTTGGAGGTCCCTTATCTCTTCGCTGGAATTTCTCTGCAGGGGTTTCTGTCTAAGCAGTTAGTCTTTTTTAACTTTTTTTCTTCACTCTCTTAAAAGAGAGAAGGGGGGCCTCAGTGCTGCACCTGTCCCCCCTGGCCCAAGCCGGGGAGGAGAGGGCCTTGGCCCTCTTTGGGCCCGCTGCCTCTTTCCTACATGGCTGCCGCTCCTAATTTCAACTGCACAACAAATCTTCTCTTCCGTTTTCTTAAATATGTAATTAGCAAAGGCATCACTGAACTTTTTGATTGGCTTTTTTTGTCCGGAAATCACCTGGACAAAACCATCCTCAGCCCCAGGGATGGGCTGGTGGGCAAAACCACTACACCTTTTTAAGCAGCACCTCTTAAGCCAGAGAGGATACCCTAAGACACCAAAAATGGTGCTGGATACCAGTGCTTGGGCAATTGAATCTCTCTCATGATAAACTGAATATTAATTCCTTGTGAGAACTAACATTTATTCTGTTTCATTTCAAAATACTTACACTTTTACATTTTACTCCCAGACACTGTGGGAGATGCTAGGAAGGAAAGATGCAAAGGCTGCTCTGAAACTTCACTTTTTTGGTTAGTAGTTGCAAAGCATATAATTCTCCAGCCTCCTACAGCGAATGTTGTCGTAATCCATCATGAAGAAAGATTATCTGACATTTCTGAGATACTCATCATCTTATAACTCCAAATAACAATTAAGCAATTTATCATAGTGACAAATCTCTTGAGGCAGGGATGTCAAAACTGGTCTGCTTATATATTTTGCAAACAAAAAAGTCTCTTTTCTTATAAATACATCTTCTAGCATCAGCTTTTTTATAGCTATTACAGAGCTCACCTTTTTTCTCTTCCTAGTAATGATCTTTTTCTTACCTCTTCCTAATAATACTCCTTTTAAATTTTTTGAATATGAGCAATTTTTGTTTATTTTGTTTTAATTTATTTAATTATTTTGTATTCTAGTACATCTTTAGAGGCAACTTATTTCATGCTGACTCTTCACTTAGTATTGGTGAATATAATGAAATGTCACTTATGTATTCTCAAGTAAAGCTTTGTGTTTCCTGACTACAAAGTCTTGTCATGCCTATTCCCATTGCCCTATCACCCACATTCAGACTGTAGCTAAATCTTTGCTCTTTCGTAGTTATTGGACACCTGAGCTTTGCTTCCAAGGCACATCCATCACCATTTTCTGTCTAATTTTGCCTCCATCCACATCTGTATTTTTTGAACTTAGAGGGAGGGACCTGTCAGCTTTCTGTACAACCCCTGGCAACTACAAAGATTCTTACTAACATCTAGTCCCTTACATAGTTCTTTGAGCCCTTCTTCAAATAATTGCTTTGAATGCAGTGCCAGAATCATAGAATCAGTAAGGGTGGAAAAGACCTCCGAGATCATCAAGTCCAACCTTTGACTAATCACCACCTTGTCAACGAGACCGTGGCACTAGGTGCCACATTCAGTCATTTCTTGAACACTTCCAGGAATGATGACTCCACCACCTCCTTGGGCAGCCCGTTCCAATGTTTGACAACCCTTTCAGTGAAGAAATTCTTCCTGTAGGGATCCCCAAGGGATCGACGAAGAGAATGACAGAACCAAGAGATAAGACTGGCAGACGCTCTGCATCCAGGGGCATAGTACCATGCAGGCCACTGTTACCCTACCTTGCATGTTAATCTCTCTATCATCCTTACAGAAGAATCTAAGCTCGAGACAGTTCTTGCAGTGTGAAATTGTGATTCTTATTATGGAGATGCTATCCAAATACTGCTAGTGATGATAAAGCCCCAAAGTGTTGAAGATGTGTGCTTGTGTGTTTCAAATCTACCTGCGGCCACAGAGGCTGTGTGGCTGCCTGCAGAGTGATGTAAAGCAGCAGGACTTTGTGTACTGCCACTGTCCTTACCACCAGTCTTGCCTCAGACAAGAGATGGTGCTTTTGGCAAAGTGGAGACTAAGCATCCACGTTCTGGGCTAGAACAGGTCTAATCTGGATTTTTAATCCAGATTTTTGTTGTCTGGCAGATGGATTGCATTAGGTTTATATGTTCTTCTGGACAAAATCATTCTAATCCTCTAAAGCTGAAGTGTTTCTTGATGCTCTCAGCACTATGGTTAAGAAAAATGTTTTATATTTGGAAGGTGACAGATAGTAGCGAGGAAGAAGACAATCTTATAGGCCCAATGCCTGCAAAAGGACCGGTGGAGTCTGATGTGACTAAAGAATTTGAACGCAGAGCTCAGAGGATGAAAGAAAAACTTACTTCAGCAGACAGCGTAAGTTGCATTTCCTAATATTTTGTTGCTGCATTGTATTTGTCGTCTTCTTTGCCTGTTTCTGTGTGAACCCAGTTGCAGTTCTGCTTGGGATGCTAAGTGCAGTTGTTAACACAAAGAAAAATCCATGATTTCTGCTGGAAGCTAAGAGATTCAGACAGTAATTCTTGATTATGCTTTTTTTTACTTTTCCCCTGCCCCTATGTCTTTCGGAAAGGATGAACCCAAGCAAGTTACCAGGGAATCATGGATGACAGAGCTTCCACCTGAGTTGAAAAGTTTTGGATTTGGCCCAAGAACATTCAAGAGACGAGCTGATGACAAATCAGGCGATAGATCTGTTTGGACAGATACTCCAGCTGACAGAGAGAGAAAAGCCAAGGTGAGCATTTATTCATTACTAATATACACTTGCAGGCAATGTATATGTTGTTGATGTTCTGTGAAAACAAAAGAAAGATACCCTGGGCTGTTAAATGAAATTTTTTTTCCCAGATTTTTCTTTGTTATCAAAATTTACTAATTCAGGCTTAAAGGTAAAGGCAATGAAAGAACAATATTAAGTATAATTGATATTAATTTACTTCTTCTCCCTTTGGAGTAGTCAGATACTCTGTATCAACTCACTGAATTTCCAGTTAGCACATCCAGTTTCTTCTTCTATCAAGCTGAGCAAAAAATATCTGGTGGCCTCTATCTTGGGCTCTACCCTTTAGATTTCATTAAAGTGGATATAGACTTCCTTGCTTTTTGCTTCAGACATTCTGATTATTATAGTGTGTGATTTGCTTCTACTCATCAGGAAAGAGAAGAGGCAAAAAAGTCAACCAGTAAGGATAAGGAAGAAATAGTGTTATCTGGGAGAGACAAGAAACTCATTGAGCAGGTGACTTCATACAATGTAAGTGTAATCATAAAATACTTCCTCTTCCTGTATTTCCTTTAGTTCTTAACTCTTTTCTTCTGGTTCTCATCATTAGTGCTGCTGGTTCCCATGGTGATGCCACCACAGTTTTCCCTTTTAGTGCCCAAACCTACTGCTGTTTTAAGTCATTAAAACATTTGCCATTGAATTCAACAAGAGCAGGATTGGGTCCTCTCCAAAGTGACAGAATTTGGGTTTGTACATATTGTCTCAGTCTTAGATGGTTCTTTCCTTAAATCACCCTTGTGTCAGGACATGGATGCTGGGAGTAGGCGACCTTAATTTAAATATTAGCTTGCTTCAACGAATTAGCAGCATCCCAAGAATAAAACCATGGTTTAACTTTCAGGGCAAATATGCATTAACCTAAAAGAGGCTTGGTGGGCCAAGCAGATCGATGGGTTAATTACACTATGTCATTAATTACATTAATTGCTCATTACAGCAACTTCATTACATGTAGTTTTCCTCAATCTCTACATGAGCAGATAATTTTCACAAACAGATGTTGATTACTAGAAATCTGAACTCCATGTCAAATTTCCTCTCACTTTTCTGTCTGCCAGCTCTATCCACTGGAGTGTATAGAGTGTTGCCTGCCCTACAGCTCTTAGTTCCAGTTCTTCCCTGATGTACAGCCTGAACTCTTATGGAAGGCAGTCTGGTCTCTTGAGAGTATAATTAACTTGAGAATCACAGCCTTGGTGTATTTTACATGAATTATGTTTATCTGGCACTTCTGATAATTTATTTGTAGTTCATTAAATCACATGTCCCTCTTGACTTAGAGACTTGCAAATCCAGAGCTATTAGCATTTTGTCTTAAATTTCTTTTTACTGTTTGTTTCTACTGTCACTATGAATACAGTAGAATAACTTTTGTGTAAAACTTGGATTTTGCTCTCTACCATTGCCAGAATAAAACATACACAGGCCTTTACTGTTAGGATAATGGAGTTCTCAAAAAAATTGGAAGGCATCTTGTTTAAGAGCAGTGTTTCTTGGGTTGTTTTGTTGGGGGTTTTTGTTTGGTTTTGGTTGTTTTGTTTCTGGTTTTGTTTTTTTTAATTAACTCTTTTCTGATTTTCAGGTGATTGGTTATGGGCTTTTTCTCTTAAAGTGTTTTCCTCTATTCTTCCCTATTTCTGACATTTACCAAGGATACTTTCCTAGAACAGGAGCTTTCATTCTCAGAATAGTTTCTTACAGTTTATTCTCTCTATGCTGATGTTATATACATTCTCTGGTGCAATTCTGTCAACACTGACACAGTTATACCATGAATAAGTATTGTCCATTTTCCTTTTTCCATGAGAATCATATCTTATGTCATGTACTAATCATTGTTTGTGATGAAGTTAGTGTTTGCACAGGGAGTGAAGGGAAATGAACCTTTGGAATAAATATCATGAGAAAAGAGGGCTGCTCATCTTTTTGCACTTTTTGATGAGAGAATTGATTTGGATACACAAATGCACTGTATCTGAGTACAGGATGGACCACATGGTCATATGAGAACTAATCCTGTTCCTATGTGAAATCAGCAGAAGTTTTGTGTTGTATTTGGGCTGGATCATGGTCTTTAAGAAATGCAACTTAAGCCCTTGGCTTGGCAAAAGACATGCTGTAGCTCTAACCTGTGACTTTGTCCTGTGGGCTTTCAACAGACAGTTCAAAGTTAGGAGCATACATTAAAAAAACCACTGTAGTGCATGAAAGTAAGATCAAAAGGGTATCCACCTTACTCCTGCCCCAAGCAGTGGCCAAAACCAAGTGCTTAGGGGATGTGTATAAGAAACTAGGCCTGTACATTGAGATATTTCTCTTGATGTCTTCATTTGTCTCTGCTAATAATGGCAGAGCAACTTTTCTGTTTCTTTTGCATTATTTTTATAGCTTATCTCCATTGTCTGTGGAGATTCAACAACATTCTGGGTATCTAACATCAGTGAATTGTTAGTATTTTATTCAGCCTAGACAAGATTGCTCATATTTTCTGCTCAGTATGTGCTAAATTTTTGATTCTATATCCACTTACTAAGCTCTCTTCTTTTTCTGGAATTCTTAGTCTTCCTAACTTCAGTCTTTACATTCAGGTTTTCTATGTGTTGTTCATATTCTGCAATACTTCATTTCCTCTTCTTTCTTCTCATTTTTTCCAGGAGTCAAAGAGGTCAGAATCTCTCATGGACATCCATCAGAAAAAGCTGAAAAGCAAAGCTTCTGAAGAAAAGACCAAACCTCAAGAAAGAAGGCCATTTGACCGAGACCAGGATCTCAAAGTCAATCGATTTGATGAAGCACAGAAGAAAGCCCTTATAAGAAAATCTAGAGATCTGAATAGTAAATTTGAGCACAGTAAAGGCAATATGTTTTTATAAGATAAAAGCTTTTTGAAGTGAAGTCAGTTAAACTTTGAATACTTAATTTTTGTAAGTACTTTTCTGTAAATATTTGTATGCAAAATAAATATCCTGCTGTTTAACTATTTTTCCTTGTCTGTAAATATCCTGTTAGGGAGGATCATCTGTATTAAAACTAACCTAGTGAAGGAAAGTCCTGGTATAGAAAAAGATAATGTAAATTTGCTACTTTGAAACTTTGATAAGTATATTTTTTTGTTGCTGGTATATACATAATTAATTAAAATAGGTGTTATTTTAAGGAGTTCTAGATTTGATCTTGAAATGCAATTGGCAGTTTAGCTTTTTCACCTTTCATGCTTAAGATACTCTTGTTGAGCCTGACCTGAAGGCTGTGGAAAAATCCCCTTTAGGCTTGTGGGCAGAACATTGCTTGACTGGAGTTCCTGCTGGGGAGTATAAACTAAAATGGCAGCTTTTACATCTACCCAGCGTTTTTATTTATGTGAATGTGTGTCTGTACATACATACAGGTTTATATATACAGTATCGTTTCTGTACTATATCAGGAAGAGTTAGTGGTAGCAGAAGTAGTAAAACCTCAAGGTTTTCAGATTTAGTTGTAAAATAGTATATGAGAAGAGAAAATCTAATTTGAGTTCCAATTTGTAAGGCTTGTCAGCAGAAATCCATCTTTTTTTTAAGCAAATGCAACAGGAAAATCAAAATTAGGCTTATTTTGTCAGTTAATTTGCAGAGCAGAACAGCTCTTCTGTATCAAAAAGGAAATAAATCTGACATTTAAAAAGGCCTACATTCATGCTTAGAGTTCTTTACCTCTTCTGTGTGTGAGCAGCAGAAGGGTTTGTTAAACATTGGAACAGGGCTGCCCAGGGAAGTGGTGGAGTCACCACCCCGGAGGCGTTCAAGAAATGACTGGATGTGGCACTTAGTGCCATGGTCTAGTTGACATCATCAGTCAAGGTTGGGTTTGATGATCTCAGAGGTCTTTTCCAAACCAGTTGATTCTGGGATTCTGTGTTACTCAAAATTAGACTTGTACTTTTACCCTTTTTGATTCTAACAATGCTTGGGGTCCTTTTTGAGGAGTTACTGAAAGGATCTATGTATGGAAATAATTTTATATATGAGATGCTGGTATCTTGTTTGGAACTATTAAATACTGTGGAGTTTGCTGTAATTTAAAAAAAGGCTGCCCTGATAGATGGTGCCTGGGTTGGTTCACATTGGTGGAGCAGTGGCCTAACAATTCCCCAGAAACGAATGGCTAAAAGCTTGGTCTTATTTTATTGCATATGGGCGTGAGCCCAAGACACAGGCTCCATGTGCTGAGAAGTCTTGGAGAGTTTCCAGTGTTGCAAATGAATGCTTACATAAAATGTATTTAGATACTGCTTTTTCTTTTTTAATAGACAATTTATTTTGCCCCCCCCCCAAAAAAAAAATCTACCTTCAGGAGAAAGAGGGACTGATTTTTTATTGTACTTGCTTTTTCTTTAATCAGTTTTTAGTTTCTGAGCCTTTTGTTTTGAGGTGAGAGGAGTGTTTAAACAAGATCTATTTATTTTTCCTCCCCTAATACAGACTTCTCTTAGTGTCTCCTACTTTTTTAACTCAGTCAGCAAGGCCTCATTGGATTTCTACTTTCTGAGCAGCTGTAGATTTCTTAATTGGAAAAGCAGTATTAGAAATGTTTGGGGTTTTTTCAGGCAACTGAAGCGATGACAGGGTAAGCATGGTGTGACTAACTGAATCTTAACGGTTGACAAAAGATTTTTTCACGAGCACATCGTGCAGTCCTCACTTATTCAAACAAGTCTGGAGCAGGGAAGAGGGCTGCTTGTGCTAAGATTTTGTTGTTGTTTTGTGCTTTGTTTCCATTTTTGTTCCTTTGTCCCTCCTCCTCCAAACTGAAGACCAGTCATCAGATGCCACAGTGACCAGACCATGCTATCCAGCTGTCCTCCTGCTATTTGCTCTTTGCCCTCCCCAGCTCCACTATGGCCTCCTGCCCTCTCCAGGGATGTGTTTGAGTGGAGGCTCTGCAGTGTTGCTCCAGAGGAGAGCTCTTGTAACAGGAGTGCAGGCAGCCCCTTTGTGGTCCTACATTATACCTCTGTATGTGGGACGTGTGGTTCTAATTAGTGAAGCCTTGATGAGATGAGATGAGAACTGGAAACTTGTTTTCAGTCATCTGCTGCACATTTTCTTCTCCACTCTGAGGCAGCCTTTCAAAGATTTGATGAAATCCGTGTTACAAACTTGAGATGGGGGAAAATGGAATTGTTGAGAGCTCAGGTTAAGCTTTTCATTACTTTGTGTAAATTGAGTGAACCTTTGAATTGCCTTAATACACAAACTCATCTCACCCATGTGAAGCCATTCCCTCAAATAGCCATTAGAACAAGCAGTAACTCAGTAAATCACAAACTTTGTAAGCTTTTGTGGGAGAAGGTGAGGCGTCCTCTACAGTTTGGACAAGTTGTAAAGCATTTCTGCAGAAACGTTAGGGGAGGATTTTTCGGAACCTCATTTGAAAAACCGAAATCTCTTTCACAGAAAATCCTGTCCATAATTGCTATGTAACATTTCTGGTAACAAGCTCCCGACACAGATTTAATATATACTATTGCTATTCTGCAGTGCCAGCCTGTGTCACAGCATATTGACTCCAGGCATATCAGGAAACCCTGTTTTGTAAAAAAAAAAATGTCAGGAAGGTTTTCCTGGATGTGAAAAGTCTACCATCCTAGATTTTAAAGCGCTTGCCTTTGGTTTGTGCTAGCATAGACATCTTTTTAATACTGACATTGAAAATTTCTGCTCAAAAGTAGGGTCCCCCTCCTTCTGAAATGTTAAATAGGTGTGTAATTCATAGTGTGGTCAATAAAAAGAAGGCTTTTGTGGTAGGCATATGATACATTGGAAGTTCAAAAGGAATTTAAGGAACATTATCTGTTAATAACAAAAAAGGTAGAAAAGAAAGAAAACCAACCCTTGCTGAGTCTGCTGTTACTGAGGAACAATTAGAAGCAATAAAGGCATTTCAAGAAAATTTACTGATTTCTTTACATCTACCATGATGTTTGAGCTGGGAAATGATATACTAATACCTGAGTAAAATCCCTATATCTGCTCTTTTGATGTAAACACCTATTTGTGGAGAGTTATTTTTTGCTTCTGCTGTTGGTGTTGGTGGATGTCCTGTGCATGCTGGCTTTTCTGCATGAACTTCATTCCCCAAATAATAAACAGCAATAGCAATGCATTTTAATGATGGCTTTGATGGCATCAAGTTCTTGGCAGCAAAGTGGCATTGGTGACATTGCTTTCCTCTAGAAAGAAAGATTGAGATGAAACATTGATATGTTTCTGTCCACTAGGAAAGGGGGTTTTATGGATAAAAGAAGTTTCTAAATGCTCCAGAGGACTCCAAGAGTTCAGGGCTAATTGAGCTTGGGGACTTGTTTTGTTTCTGAAATGAAAACTTACTGTTATTTTTGTCCAGCCAATTATGAATCAGGTTTGTTTAAGAGTTATATGGCATTAAAAGTCAGAATCTGAGAAAACTTTCTGTACGTGCATCCTCAACTTCTACCACCCTACCTGCATACAGTGAATATAGTTTCTAATTGTGTGATTACCTAATTCTCAAATAAAACACATGCATGGGATTTTCTGTCCTTATGAATTGTGTGCAGTGGCTTATATGCTAGGGAAAAAAACCCCTAACAAGTTATGCAGTATGTTTCAGCCAACATATTTGGATTTTTTCTCATGTGCTTACAAATGAAATGGTGTCTCTTTACATAAGGAATGCAGCGGCAGCTCCCAGTCATTGTGCATCTGTGAAATGCATCTTCCTGATGCTCCCAGCTCTGGCAGATGAATGGGAAGTGGTGACCCTCAACAATAACTCACCTAAGTGTGGCATTTCTGTTCTTTCCAAATGTAACATGGAGACTGAAACATTACCCTGCAGAGCTGAATTTTTTTCATAGCAGCCACTTCTCAGTCCTCCCAAAGTGACCATCACTGCAACAGGCAAAAGCCCTTTCTTCATCATCCCATCTTCATTTCTTGTGGTTCTGGTCATCTGTTTCCTTAGGCTGGTCTTCAAACCAGTAATAAATCCCCTTGCTGTTTGAAATTGTACCATTTTGAATCAGCATGGCAAATCAAGCCTTGTTTTTAAAAAACAAAGTCTTCCTTTTAGAGTGGGAACTTAAGGTCTCTAGGAGACAGCAGCACAGACTGTCATTTCAGCATGAGCAGCCGCAGCTGTGACTTCTTCCAAATAAGTATTCCAAACATAAATATTCAGAAAGAATTCTCGTTTTAAGCAGACTTTAGAGGAAGGCGGGGAAAAGAAGTGGCTGGGCCAGGCTCTTGGCTACTTAACATTGCAACCACTTGCTTTACTTTGTAGGGCTGTAGCCACTTGTCCTTGCAGATGTACACCTGGCCAGGGGTCTGTCTGTCTCTCTTGAAGAGCCTCACTCCCTACCTTTGCTGGTACCCGAGCTGCTGCAAAACACTTCATGTACATCAGCAAATACTTTTTGCTACATCTTAAGTTGTATGAGCCCTGGAAGACTCCTCGCAGCTCTCACCATCGCTGGTGCTGGATCAAGCCTGGCTCCAAGAACAAGCCAATTGCAGAGTTTTGTGGCTACTCCATTATGTTTCCTCAGATCTGCCCTTAGATCCTGTGGGTTTGTACAGGCTTGCCACCCATCAGCTTAGGTCAGGAAGGAATTTGCCGGAGCCCAGACATGATGGGGAGAGGACAAGCATTGAGTTATTACGTCAGCCACAGCTCATGGAAGAGAAGACCCTTTGCCCACTGGAGCTTGACAGAGGGGTTTACGGTAGAGCAGCAGAACTGTGGCACAAACCTGACCCCATCAGCTGTCCTGGTTGAGTCCTGCAAGCCAGACTTTGGTTCAAACAGTGGAAATTCTGGAGCAGTAGAGCCCCATGGGTACATGCCTGCCTTCCTTACCTTAAACAGCAGCCCTATTGCTCAGCAGGACCCATCTCTTCGTTAGCCATGCCCCTTCCTAAATAAACATCTTGAAGACACCTCTATTTAGTGTCTGGCCAGACAGTCTAGGGGGGCTCCCACAGTACTATTGGGCTGGATCCATCCTGGCTGCTTGGCTTATACCTCTGTAGCATCCAACAGTCTACACAGCTTAAGTTGGCTTAGGTCCACCATGACTTCTTTTTATTAATTTTTTTAATGCATTTAAGTCTCCAAAGTGAGTGCTCTGAATCTGGCTTGGTTTATGTTACAGAGCCACACTGCTGTGGCTTGGAGTTTAGTTCCCTCCAAGCCGAACTAAAAGCTCTCTGAAGACACCTGGATTGTCTCCCTGGTGAGGATGAAGGGAGAAACACGAGCACATGCGTCCACCCAGCCAGTGCTAAAAACCAGTCCTCTCCCTTAGCACATCAGTACTGGGAATGGGAGGACTCATGTTGCTGCCTTGCCAGTCACCACCTTGAATTGCCACAAGCAATAG
Source organism: Empidonax traillii (assembly GCF_003031625.1). Classification (NCBI taxonomy): domain Eukaryota; kingdom Metazoa; phylum Chordata; class Aves; order Passeriformes; family Tyrannidae; genus Empidonax; species Empidonax traillii. Next base: position 508,071 of record NW_020955440.1, on the reverse strand, counting down.
CTGCCCCACAGAGCCAACCTCCTTCTCTTCCTAATTATTAGGAGATGCTTCAGACACAACCATGTAGTATTGTAAACTCTGCCTTCAGAGGAAATTCTGGTATGGCTCCTCTTTCTTGTCCATGTTGGTCATAAATAAATCAGAAAGCTGTGCTGTCCAATCTACACTGGTTGAACATGTGGTTAGGATGTAAAATTTCAAGCCCCTTAGGTGAATCTCTGCATAGTTTTCATTCCCATCCCTGGTGACATACTTTAACTATTGTTCTCCAGAGGTCGCTGTCCCTGGAAGAGGTCAGAAGCCTAAACGAGCTGGAGAGACATAAGCATGAAGAAGCAAACAGACCCTGTGGCCTGCAGCCCTGGAAGTGGTGTCCTTCTAAGCATTTATTTGCTATTAAGAAGCATCTCTTTGGAAACTGAAGAGGTTTTCCTTTTTTCTGCACACTTAAATAAAAAAAGAAAACAAACCCAACCAAAACAAAACAAAACAATACAAAAAACCACACATACACACAAAATATTCCATGGAATACATTTAGCTCTATTACCCCGCAAAGTTAAAAACTATTCCCTAAAGGGTTACTCCAGAAATACAAAACTTATCACTGTTTTCTCCTCTCTGCAGTTTAGTCTAAAACTTACTTCATGTGAGTCTCCAAGACTACCTTGTAAAGATTGCCTTTGAGGTGTCTTGTAAAGCTTTGTAATGTGCTTTCATCTCAAAATTCATTTTCAGTGTCAGAGCATCAAACATGGGTAGACTTCCTTTGGGTTATACATTGCAGAAACTAAAACTATCATGTTGTTTCTGATTGAGAAGGATAATATATGAGGGATATCCTGCACTACTTTGAAAGTGTTACAAATACAGCAGAAGGAATTCAAAAATTGGAGATGGCCACTCCTCTGTCTGACAGTTAATGGTAGAGCCCTTGGCAGCCCAGTGGACTGTTAACTCCTGAGCCTTGTGGAATTCCCATGCTTTAACATCCCCTCCTGGTTCACTGTTTTGATTAACATTACCTTCTAGTGATGGCTGATCTTTATCAGAGAACAAGCACGGCCTTCTTGTGTCTCTGTTCCAACCTGTAGATCTGATTGTAACTTTCTCACATTAGTGCAATCCATATATTTTGTGACAAACCTGTGTCCCCACAGAGCACTCGAGAGCCCAGAGCAAGAAAAGCCTAAGAGCTTTGAAGGAGTTGTGATGAATGTAAGGCTTCAGATCTGTCCTGCTGTGCTGACAATTGCTTCTTCTTAGCAGGCTGGTCTCCCCTCCTGACAGAGAAGCCTGCTGCCCCATTCTCTTCTTCCCTGACATCTGATTAGGGTTGAAGACTGCTAATGGTACAGGGACATGTACGTTCACACACAGAGGCAGCTGTCCTTGGACACAACATCCTATAGCTGCTCCCTGACCCTCTGCTCTGCTACCCCAGGGCTTGTACCTGGACTTGCAAGCCCCTGGCTCGCAGCCCTGCTGCTGCTGCTGCAGTGCTCAGCCCTCTGCCACTGCTCACCAACCAGCCCAGGATCACGCTTGCTGTGCTCACACACACCCACTCAGACAGAAAGCACACTCTGGTTTTACCAGATAAAAATAAGTTTTAATGAGAATACAGAACAGATTGGAGTGATCACATGCAGGCAGGGCTCAGGCGAGCATACTGACCTGTCCTTTCTATACTCCTTTTTTTTTT
>NW_020955440.1:491151-504757 GCF_003031625.1 Empidonax traillii | reverse complement strand
AATACAAGCAGAATACAAATAGTGGGTCTGAGGTGGAAAACAAAATGCACACAAAATGCCATGTGTGCCAATCCCCAGCTGCTCTGCTAGTAGTTTCTCACCTTTCACTCCTCCACATCTGCCCACTGAGTCAAAGTGCCAGGAACAAGGAATCCATTCTCTGCAGCTGAACCTTCATGATTCACTTGCTGTCAGAGAGAAGTCAGGTAATTCAAAATTACCATAGGTGGCTTTCCAACTGGAGTCATAACTCAAGAGCCCAGGGACCTCATAAGTGGACAGCTCCTTGATGCCCACACCACATGGATTTGACCTTCCATATGTGCTTACCTGAGAGGATCAGTGAGTCCCCCAGCCAGCATCAGCACCAGCTGAGCTTGACTGTTGCCTCAAGGCCATCTCAGGATCTTCCAGGGACATAAAAGAGTGAAGGCCTCTCAGAATTCATCTCCATGGTAACCATGGGAGAAATGGGCTACTGTCACAGAACCAAGTAGATCCTCATGCATATAGTCACACAGGTCAGTTGCTACTCACCTCTGGGCCACCTGTGACAAAAGCAACTGGGTTTTAATTGCCTCTTCAGCATGAGAGGGGAAAATAAGAGAAGTGAGAGGATGCACTCACAGTCACGTACTCAGTGCAATACTTTAATTCTTTGATGTACTCATTACTGTGCACAAAAAGAGAGTTTCCAAGAGCAGAGAAACCAAGGCCATCGCCAAAGACTTGGAGTAGCTCTTCCTGTCATTGTCATGCTGTACACAGACAGGGAGCCCACACCAAAAATGCCAGCTTTCCACAGAGCCCATGGACACACTCCTGGGTTGTGATACTGCTGCTGCCTCAGGTCCAGCATCTTCCCTCCAATGCCTTTTCACAACACAGACCTTGGCTCAAAGAGGGATGCAGATGCCAGACTGAGCCTGTTAAGGCAAAGTCTAGCACAAAACCACCACCTCAGTGCTGAAGGTTATGCAGGATGCTCTTGAGGAGGTTTCTGCTTAGTATTGATACTCTGGCAGGAACAAGTGCATGGCCAGGAACCAGAAAAGCAATGACATGTAATGCAAACACCGCCTGAAAAATTTGGCAGTGAGAGGCCCTCTTTCCAGGTATTTGCAGCTTTCCTGAAATGTTCTGTCAGCTGGCATTACCTATTCCAGGTGTCAGCTCTGAACCACCCGCAAGATTCCGCATCACTTTTTCAAGTATCTCAGAGCATAAACTCCAGCAGCACTGTCAATATTAAAGCATTCCTAGCTCTGTGTTTTTAAGAAGCTTTGGTTTGGAATGTGGACTTAAATTTGTGAGAGGCAAATTTGGGAGTCTCACCAACATCAGGAGTATTTTTTATTTTTTAGTAAATCAACCCCACATACAAGCCTTGGACCATCTCGGGTCCCAGATGCTGAGAAGAGATGGGCTGGAGCCTGAGGAGCAGCTCCCTGAGACCTCAGGTGATTCTGTATCCTCAGACAAGGGAGCTGGCTGAGATCTGCTTCCCCAGGCAAGGGTGTAGCAATGCCAGGGTGAGCGGATCTGTGAGAAGGGAGACTGTCCACCCCACAAGACCAGGATTCTCCATTTATGTGGCTGGGCTGGCCTGCAGGAACCAGCTGGTCTTGTCCATTCCTGGGATGAAACGATGAAACACCATCAGCTGAAGCAACCTGTGAAATTTCCATTCCATCCCCACTTGTTAAATTCTGGTCATCAGTGTCCTAGAAAACGGAGTGTGGAAGGAGCTACTCAGTCATCTACCAGCTGGTGATAATTTTCACCAACACTGGGAAATGGGCACAGCCTAACAGACTGATACCTCTTGGGACACGGACAAGTGAATTTGGAACCTCTCATCTGGCTTTAGACACACAGGAAAACCAGGGATCCCCACCAGCATTCAAATATCAATGGCAAATGAGATGAGACATGACGCAGGCAGCTGAGGCATCATCCTATTTTGACTGCTGCACATTCTCAATTAGCAACTGAGCAGTCTTGATTAAAAAGTCATACTAAAAACTCTTCAGCGGGAGGAATTCTTGGTTTAGCAGCTAATATGAGACAGTGAAGATCTGCCAAATGATCAGGAGTTTGAAATGCACTAGGCACAACTTTGCAAAGGCAAAAGAAAGCTTCTTTCTCAGCCTGTCAAAAGATACAATCTTAAACTCTTTGTATGAGTCAGCTGGGATGAAGTGCTTCCAACAGACAACACTTCTTACAGTGTAGTCATTCTACCTCTGAACTCCCATTCTACCTCTGATCTCCCAGCCCTGATTCTCAAAGAAAACCCTATAAAACATTTTTCAGGTAAATCTGGGATCTGTATCTCATCACTTCCCTGAATATTAATATTTTTGAATGAGTTACCAACCTCCTCTCTGCACCTTTTCCAATAATCAAGCTCTCAGTGCTCTACATCATGCTTTTATTATTCTACAGATTACCTGCACATCTTTTCCCCTTAGGAAATAACTACCAATATTGTCTTTATATTCCAGAGGTGCTGTCAGATGTCTAGCTCAGGCACAGGTCTAATTAAACCCAGAACAATTGTTCCCCATGTGCAGTTAGGTTTGAAATTCACCTCACCTTTCCTAAGGAGCATACATGCCCCAAACCTCATCTGCTTTCTCTAGCTATATTAGTCGGCTTCATAAAATTTATTGCACCTACTTAAAAATCTTTAAACCTTTGGTTCTAGCAATACTGCCACACCAAAAGGTTTCACAGACTGCAAATAGAAGGGACAGCATGCAACTGGGTCTGGTTCATAAAAAATAAAGGTGCTTCACAGATCTTAAATTCTGTTTCACAGGACACAGAGGGGTTTTAGTACAAGTTTAAAACTGGTGTTCATCTTTGACTAGCAACACTGATTCATGGCTACAAACCCCTGTGCAGCTCAGCCTTCCCTTCACTCCTTCAACCCCTGCCTTGAAACACCTCTTCACTTCTTCATAAGGCTCCTCTCTATAAGGGAAGCAGCATCCAAGCTCCCTTTTCACTGATCCTCAGTTTCCCATCTGTAGAGGTAATAGTCTTCCTTGGTCCTGGGAAGACAGGTTCAGGCTTAGCCACTCCAGGCTGCTGTCCCTCCCCCCTGCTTATCCATTGCCTCTCATGTTTGCTCCTGACCATGGCCACTCTCTCTCCAGAGAGCCACCTGCTCTCCCCCAGAGGTTTGTACAGCATCTCACTGCCAACTTCCTGCATGAGAAGGACCAATACATCCCAGGGCAGCTGCATAATAGGTCTATTGCACATTTCCACAGCAGGAGAGGACTTGAATCTCTTCCCCTTGAAGCCAGGCATCCTGACTGGGAGCTTCAGAGATGGCTTACCCCATGTTTGCAAAGCCCTCATGCTTCAGTGGCAGCAGCTGCCACAGCAGATCCCATGGAGAAGGACCACTGCTTATGGAAGGCAGCGGGCAGGGCAGAGGCTGAGGGACTCCCCAGGGTGTGGGCCAAGCCAGTGCTGTAGCACTGTCCCCATGGGAAGTGCTGATTGTGTGGGGCTGGGCGGTGCAGAGCAGCAAGGAGTTCTGGGACCAGTGGGAACTCAGCCTGCAGTGTCACCACAGTACATATTTATCCCATTTGAAGAAACATCAGAGGAGTAAACTTTGACTGTGGCCAAGTTTTTAATAAAGCATGGAGATCAGCTGAGGTTTTTTCTCATACCTGGAGTATTTTAAGCATCTCCTCTTGCACTCTCTTACTGGATCTCTAGCAGGATATATTTCCTCAATTGGACCTCTAATTTCCATACATTTATGGCAGTATAGTAGCTTTAGGATTTAGCTGAAACTGGTGGATGGTTTCAAAAGCTAGGGAGGGAACAACTGCCAAATAGACACACACCTACACAGACAGCATGACCCCAGGGGCCTCCTTCCCATAGAAAAACAAGCTAAATGCTATGTAGTCATGACCTTCAAGGCTCTATTATAATGCTGAAACACAGAAATACAGAAACAGTGTGCTTGAGCAGCCTAAATTTTGGCCTCTTTTGTTTGGCTACTTGACTTTGCAACTTTAATGACTCTTTCAAGGAAGCATTTTTATATGCAACGCAGCACTTTGTGCAATGGAACATTAACTCTGAGGGACTGTGTTTAGGTGGGGAAAGATCCCTTTTAAATTTCTGGTGATTTTCACCTTATTTGCATTTTTACACACACACACTCTCGCCCACTAAGAGTGGATTCACAAACTCATGCAAAAATATGCAGAGGATCCACAACACAAAAGCTGTCCACATCTTTGTCCCTATGCCACAGATGACAGGAGGCCAGTGAGTCTGATCCTTGAGCCTTGCACAGACAGGCCTACTGAACTTGACAGCACCACTTGTGTGCTGAGAGATGACTCACTTGAGCAGAGGCTGTGGGATCTGCCTGCCCCCAGTTGTGGAGACGCTTTCTTAGCAAATTTGCTGTTCTATAGCAAATACTGGCTGTTCAAACAATACTCATGTTTCTATTTTGGGTCACTGTTTACAAGTACAGACGAGCACCGATAGAAGAATGGAAATCTTCTATCAGTCAGGGGTCTCCCGGTGCTCTCAAAAGCAGTTGACAGAAGCTACATTATTGGAGAGGGTCAGAATGGACAGTTGCTTAAAACACCTTAGAAAAAGATGCAATTAGCTACCAGAAATATCACATTTCCTAAGAAGAAGGTGAGTATCTGGCACTTTCTCTAGCAAGTTAGAGCAGTAATTAAATTAGTTCAGAGACTTAGACACCGATGCTTATCTTTGACAGGCTGCCAAGGATTTCTGAGACTAGGGAAGTATCACATGTTCTCAAAATATCAGCAAATTTTCTAGTGAAGAGCTGCACAGTTATGGGTGCTTAATTGAAGCACCTCTTAATGGTTGTCAGAAATAATATGCACTGTCTCTCAGCAGAGGCAATGTATGGTTTAATATCCAGGCCTTTTGTTCTGAACAGACATGTCAGCTAAACACACATTGGGCGCAAGGGAAATTGCTAGCCATTCTTTTTACATTCGTTTCTCTTGGTGTGAAATCTCCCGCTACTCCAACAGGCAGTTCAAAGTCCCTCATCAAAACCGCAATGGTGGTTCAATCAGCAGTGTTTTACAGGAGAGAAAATCACTTGGTCCACAAGTACTCAAAATGGAGTTCATGCCAAACTTACAACTCATCAAAGCACAAGGTTATTTTACATGACCTGCCTTGATCTTCAAAAGCTGAGTTTCACTGAGTAGTCATCTTAATGATTGTATGTCATCCACCTTTCTAATATAGCAGTGGACTCCTTTTTTAAAGGATTCTGTATGCCTAGAAACACCAAGATGAGCTGGCAGCACAAGTGACTTTCTATGTCTGGGTTCTTCAGCAAAAGCATGGCTGTATGTCACTGAGGTCAGAATAAAAAGACAAGGAAAGCAAATCACAGAAATTTAATCTCAGGTCTGCTACTCATCTCTCCACATGGAAAGAAAATCCTTAAATATTTCCCTTTTTCAAGTTCAACCATCTACATGTTGAAAAGTATTGCACAGTTGTTAATGCCATATTGATATTTAAGATTACTGATGACAGAAAATCCTGTCTGAGCCAAAAGAAAGACTCAAAGTCAGTCAAATGAGATTTAAGTGGAAGAAAAATCAGACTTCATTATTCTTAGCACAGTCAGAAAGATGTCTTCTCTCTCACCCCAGAAGTTCTCCATGTGAACAAAAAGTTCAGGCAATGTAACCATCATGCTGTTAGGGAGTTGTTATTGCCTAGCATAATATGCCAGCAAGTGAGGATAAAGCCTATGGCTGACTTCAAGTCATCGCTGTCTCCACTCCTGATCAAAAGGGTTAGGATCTTCAGTGGTAGCCAAGGTCATCAGAGGTGCTAGTGATGCACAGCAGGGACAGCAAAATGAGTGAGAAGCTCGGCTGGGGCCAGAGTTGTTCTTAAGTGGTTTTTTATGAGATGGCTGAGTCAGAGTCAGCAATGATAACAAATCTACAACAGCAAATCAGTAAATCAGAGACAGAGGTGTTGAAGGTAGGAAACATGGTGGCTCATATTGAACTGTTCCTGAAAGGATTATGTTCCTTTTGTTCTCTAAGAAACAACTAGCTAATGTGCCATGCAGACACGAACCAGATCCATAGGGCAGGCAGAGAGAGAATACTCTTTCTCAAAGAACGGCATAGAAAAGCAAGACTGTTAATTTGCTGAGGGATTCTGAGCCCCAGACTAAGGAAGGGCAGATTAGGCAAATGCTCTGATAATAAGAAACCAAAAGGACAACATTACATGTGTTTGATGTAGCACTGGTGCTGCAGTACAGAAAAGGGTTTCAAGAAGGTGTATGGATAAGAATAAGAATATAATGGTAAGGCCCTGACAAAGCTATAACAACCAGAAAGGTTATTTAAGTGAGGAAAACTATGCCTGTTAAAAAGAAGGACAACTAAGTAATGTGGTAAAATGAGGACAGGAGCTTGAATTCACAGAACGACGAGAGCCACTGTAAGGGTGAAAGGAAGAAAGGTCCTGCGAGCCATAAGAGCAGGGAGAAGTAATGGGATGAGGTTTACAAAGCTAGTGAAAATACTGCAGGCTTGGAAGGGAAATCTCAGTGCAGTCAGAAAAGGCCTATTGTTATTTAAGTTTTTTCTTCTGGTAACTTTAAGAAAGAGTTCAGCATTCAGCTTTGTTACATAAAGCTTCAATGACTCAACCTCAGGAGTATATGAAGCAAAAGTTGACCTGACCACATCAGGACTCCAGAAATGACACTTGCATGTTGAACAGCGTCTGAGCTTCTGGAGAGAGGTGGATGTATTCTACAAGCTGCAAGTGCTAATACGGGGGCTGCTATTGCCAAATGCTCAGTCTCCAGAAGAAATTGTTCTCAGTGATAAGCCTGCAGTTTTCAGCAAGAAGCAGAGTATGAGGAAACGGCCACTGATAACAAATAATCCCAGAAACATTGTATTTCTTTCTCCAAGCCCCCTGTGTCATTTGCCAGAAGATGAAATGAAGCAACATGTGGCCATCAGGGTTGGCTGTGGTCTCTGCCCCTCTCTGCCCCTGCAGTCTCAGCTGGGTCTCTGCCCCAAGCATTTGACACATGTTCTCATTGGATCTTCTTGTCCTCACTGGTGTTATTTTCTGCTTTCCTTGGTTCCTTTTCTGCTTATTTTCCTCCCACTGGCTGAAATGCCATTTCTTTTTTTTTTTTTCTTTTTTTTTTTTTCATGTTTAACTCATAATAATTATCTGGAAGGCAAAATTTCAGACCTTGTTTAACCTCACCCATCAACAGAAATCCAGTAAAATGTGATCCAGTTGTAGGTCTGTAACACTTTCTACTCATTCCAGTTTATTCATTTCCATCTACTGGGAAAGCCCTTCTTTGTGGCAAACAGAATGTATTTTGCTCTGGATTGCAGTAGCACTGTTAGCTTATGAAGTGAGGAGACAAACCACTCTCACATAATCATATTTATTATATCATTATCACTGTTTTAGAGAAGTGCCAACAATCAGCACATAGGGAAAAAAGAGAGCTGATGGCAAAGGCCGTTAGGTGGAAAGGCTTTGGAAAGAACCTGCAGGCAGTACACAGCAGTAATGAAGCAGACCTGTCTGATGTCTCCAGTTAATTATCTCATCGAGAGCTTGTTGTGAGGCTCTTCTGTGGCTGAGCTGCAACCAGGTGCAACGGTGAGATAGCAGGCTGGATGTACACACAGTCTCAAAATTCTATACACCTGCCTATGCTTTCAGCCATGGGCAGCTGCAGGAGGTTGTCAGCCAGTCAGTCCTCTACGTGTTCAATCAGTGTGACCCCTATACAGCAGGCTGGCTGGCTTCCCAGCAGAAGTGTCCTGTTTTACCTTAGTAGCCATGCAGATTTGTTCTTCTGGTCACTAATGTTGTTTTTGCTCAGCTTAGTCACACAGCCTTCTCCTAGTCTCATTGGGAAGCCCCCTCTGCAAAACAATAGTCCGTTAGGAGATAACATAGGACAATAACATACTTTGTGCATTGTCTATACCTACATAATAATGAGAATATCAGTGGCATATAATCAAGTTTGTTTAATCATAACACAAGGGAAATAAATCCATTGCAAAAAAATTTTTTTGGTAGCTGAGCAGAAAATGCCTTGCTCTCCAACAAATAATTCGTGGATTCAACAAGTCCCGGAGACAAATGACTGTAGATACCACTGACCTTTTGTGCTGAAGTAGTACATCAACAGAGAAAAGAATCAGAAAGAAAGGTAAAGGAGTGGAGGACTGGAGAACAGGTAACACTGAGTTCTATATAACATCTACACACCAACAGTGAAAAGGCACTTCAGAAAGCAACAAGTTGTTCAGAGTTCTTATTATCTTTGTACAGCTACTGAGTTGAAAATGTTGTGTGCTTTAAAATCTTTCTTGAGGGATACTGGTGAAAATACTAGATAATACGTCTTTATGCAGAGAGAGGCAAAAGGTAGCTTGAGTTAAAGAGATAACGTCAATTTTATGGTCACTTTTTAAGAAATTATTTTAAATGAGGTTCAACAAGTATCTCTGAAATTCTCTGACAAGTGTTTTCTTCTTTTTAAAAAATGCAGCTTTCAATTATCTTTTTTTTTTTTTTTTTCCTTGATATGGTGAAAATCCAAACAAACTAGAGGCCAAGGTGCCTGCAGTCAAACTCATTGTACACCATTAGTGTGACGGAAGACATGGTATGGGTGAAACTGTAAGCAAGCTGCAATGCCACTACCCTGAAAACTAAGTGTTCTCCTATGCATAGTATAGATAAATATGTGTGTCTGTAAACATATAGAAAGAATTAAAATTATTAATTAATGAATGAAGACTGCTCTCTGTTCAGAACTGGGAGTTTGTGTTCTGTTTTCAGGCAGAAGTGCCACGTTTAAGATTTCATACTGCCTAGCATTGCACTGAAATGGGAGATCTGCCACAACCTTGATGCTTTCGCACCCTCTGCCACAGAATAGCTTGGGGTGAACAAGTCTGTTATTAATGTGTTGCTCAAAAGCAGTTTGAAAACACAGTGACTACAACATATATTTTGGCCTTAAAGAGACACTGAGAATCCTTTGCTGCCTCAGGAAATAGATACGCAGGCTGGCCTGTGCCCTGTTTTGGGAATAAACAACACAGACTTTCTTTTCTCCTGTTCCAGAATAAATGATCATGATCTCCCCAGATGTTTTTTGCCTCTCTGCAGATTATTTCCTGCCTTTTTTCCATCTTACACAGACCACCTGCAGTGCAGGCAAGCAAATGATACATCATGAATGAACACGGCAAAAGTTTGCCTTCTGCTTACCCTGGCAGTTCAAGCACTAATGGTAGTTTTGACATTTAATTCTTCCACCTTTGCATCTTTGCTGGCTGAAAAATCACATATTCAGGCTGCAGGAGAGATCCTTGCTGGTCAGCAGAGTTCTGCTGATGCTGCGTGGAACTTGTAGCAGAGTAGGACAAGCAGCTCTGTAATAATCTCACTCCATTAGTTTTCCTCTTCCAAAGTGAGTTCCCTGCTCACCTTAATTTGTTAATGAGAAGGCTGGCTGACAGGAATGACATCAGAGCATTAGCTGATGGTAGAATAGCCTTCCTGGCTCGGTGCTTCCAAATCAAAGTCAGCTTCTGCAAGAACTTCCCTCTGCACCTGGCAACAGATCTCACCTCTAACTCCAGACCCAAATAATTTGACCCTGTGGACACCCAGCACAGCTCCTGTGAATACAGCTTAACTCAGGAACCCTCCAGGTGTGGGCAGCACTCAGCTGTCCTCCAGCATCTGGACCTGCTAGAAAACTAACTGGGGGTGTTACCTAATCCACAGAGAAGAGGAGAGATAAAACCAGATTTCTGCAGCATCAATCTTTACTGTGAAAAGCCTTCTCGAAACACGAGAACCAAGAGATGAAGTAAGATCACACACCTACCAGGAATCACTTGCAAATGCTGAGGGCTCCCATCACATATGAAGTGTGCCTTAAGGAGGTGGTGATCCTTCAACTTGCTCAGTGCCAGCAGCCAGAAAAGAAGACGGGTGGTCCAGCTGTTCCCCGGGAGACCTGCTCTGAGGAGGAGTGAGAAATCACCAAAGCAAGGTCTTCTAGCTGCATAAATCTAAGTGAACACTTCGGTTTCAGATACCCAAGCATTTAGGGTATCTAAGCACAGCGTCTGGGCTGTGAGATGGCCAAGCTGCATCTGGCCACAGGAAGGAAGTCGTGGCCCCTGGCTTTTAGGGTGCCTGTTTTTTTGGGCTAGTCAGGTGGCCAGCATGACCTGCGCAGCCTCATGGCCCATCCCAAACTCCTCCCATCCTTATGTGTCTCAAGCCATTCAAAACATTGTGATGGGATGGAGGCTTGCTGGCCATGGCCCAATGCCTTTCATAGGAAGGGGAGACTGGGGCCCAGTGGTGTGGTTTATCTTGCTGGGAGAGCCCATGGCTGGACTCTTGTTGCACATCTGGAGTCTGAGTTCCAGAGCAGCAAAACTGTTACAGCAATTCAAGGTAGGAAGAGGCTTTCATGTGTGTCATGTGATTTCACAGGACCATAGCTAGGAGCTGCAGTCCCTCTCCTCTTTGCCTGTGCCAGACACACTTCACCTTCTCATCCACCATGTGGAAAGTAATAGACAGGGTGTCTGCAAATGCATTGCTGGCAGAGCAGTGAAAAGGAGCCAAAGTCAGCTGTACCTCTATTTTTCTGTCACTCGGGGCAATATCTTCTCTGTTGTCATGTATGTATGAAAATTTTGTTCCTCTTGTTGAGATTCCACGCGCTCTGCCTTTCTTAGAAACTGAAACACAAGTTGGGATCCACCTGCTTGATATAATTCAGTGCTTGTAGTTTAGTGCAATTAGAGCTGATTTGTTTAATCTGGTGTACAAAGCTGTTTGTTGTCTGCTACTCTATTTGAATTAGAACGTTTGGGGACATCTGCAGAAAGCGCAAAACAGACCTCTGTGTTGTATTAGCTTATAATACATTAATTATTTTGCGCCCTATTTCATTTCTTTTCTACATCAACTGCTTCACTTCCCCAGGTTTTTATCTGCACCAGGAAAAATATCTTTAAAATGTAGTTTTCACCAAGATGTCTGATGTTTCTAAAACAGCCTCATCCCATAATTTCTTCCTGACAGGCAGGGAATAAGAACTGTGTTGAAGTGCTGTGTGCAGTTTTGGGCACCACAAGATAAAAAAGACATTAAGCTATTAGAGCGCATCCAGAGGAGGGTCATGAGGATGGTGAAGAGGCCTGGAGGGGAAGCCGTATGAGCAGTGGCTGAGGTCACTTGGTCTGCTTAGACTGGAGGAGACAGAGGGGAGACCTCATTGCACTCTTCAACATCCTCACAAGGGAAAGCAGAGGTGTAAGTCACAATCTCTTCTGTCTGGTGAGCAGTGACAGGACTTGAGGTAAGAGCATGAAGCTGAGTTGGGGGAGGTTTAGGTTGGATATCAGGAAAAAGTTTTTTACCCAGAGGGTTGTTGGGCACTGGAACAGGCTCCCCAGGGAAGTGGAAACATCACCAAGCCTGTCTGACTTCAAGAAGTGTTTGGACAATGCTCTCAGGCACAGGGTGTGAGTCTTGGGATGTCCCAGTCTGGGCCAGGAGTTGGGCTTTATGATCCTGATGGGTCCCTTCCAACTCAGCATATTCTATGATTCTGTGATTCTATGAATCATCTTGCAATGAAAACCAGTGAAGCTGGAGCAAAGGAATCCTGACATCTTCAAGAGCTGTCTTTGTGGAGGTTCCTCTGTTTGGTGCTACTAAGGGGGCTTGGGAAAAGAAAGCCTCCAGGGGTTGCTGCCCAGCTCTCTACCTGTATATGCAGGTCTCCTTTACTCAGTGGGAACCAGTGAGTCACAAAGCAGTGACCAGCGTGTGTATGAATGTTGTCCCTGGTTACACCCTTGGGAAGTTGAGCTGAAGAGACTTTCCAGGTGTCCTGCTTTAGCGCTACCTAGCAATAAAGCAATCTTTGTCCACGGAGGATATAGCTGAATGGTTCGAGCACCCTCTCATGAAAAAGAACCAGCAGGTTTTCCCTCTCACCTAAAAGCTCCATTTTATTGCTAAGAACTGTTTTCAATGGATCTTGTTTGATGGTTTGTCCATCACGGACCTCTTAGAATGGACTGCCAGCTTCCAGAAGCACATCTCCCCTCATTCTTGCCAGGCTTTAAGGAAAGCATATGAGTTCCCCTTGGCAAAACTCCTGTCAGCTTCAGTGGGACAGCATCAGACCTTTTGCCTCTTCTGCTGTGCTGGTTTTCACCCAGCACAATCAGACTGCAGTAATTAGCCCAGTCCTAAAACTGATGAAGAGAAACTTTGTCAGCGATGCTGACAGTGTTGCAGACTCTTTATCTCACCTCACTGGACAGCGGGAAAAAAAAGGAGAGAAAGGTTGTGCAAGCCTGAATTTGGCCACCTCTCTCCTCAGGCACAACATCTGTTTCAATACATGTAAAAAGAAAATGGTTGATTAACACACAGCTCTGCTGCTCAGCAGCTGGTCCCTGGATCCTCCTCCATGGCATTGAATGTGTCCCTGGCAAACACAAGGTTGAGATTTCAAATGAGGAATTAATGAAAATGCACTCTTTTCCTGCTTGTTGTCCCTTTAAATTCAGTTTCCATGGAAACAGGTACGGAAAGGCTGCCTGGAGAGAGCCAGGAGAGATCTCTGCCTGGCCGCCTTCCCCTCTGGGTTGCCAGCTGAGCCACCCCAATTGCCAGGCTTTTACAGAGGTTTTTGCTACTGTCTTTTCTGCCTGGAATATGAATGATGACTCCTCACGAATTCCTTCTCCAAGGAGTCCCGAGGTGGTCAGCCATGCTCCTGTCTCCTGCCACTGGGCTGCTTGCAAGTGGAGTTCCTCTTCTTCCAAGGCACATCTGGTGGAGCACAGGCTCATCTGTACCCCCGTGACTCCGCTTTGCTGTAAATGTCTCTCCTGTTAGAAACATCCACTCCACTGTTTTTTCTTTTTGAAAAGTGGTGGCGGGTGTGATCTGAGCACATAGACTGAACTGGAAGTGGTGGCAGAGGGACAACTTTGTTGTTAATTCAATGTTTTTACTGGGGGAATATTTGAGATCCCACCTGGGGTACCATATCCTGCTCTGGGGTTCCCAGCACAAGGCAGACACAGACCTGTTGGAGCTGGTCTAGAAGAAGGATGCTAAAATGGTTAGAGGGATGGAGCGCTTCCCCTAAGAAGACAGGCTGAGAGAGCTGGGGGCCTGGAGAAGCTTTAGGGAGACCTTATCATGACCTTTCAGTACATAAAAAGGGCCTACAAGAAAGATGGAGAGGGACTGCAGCGAAAGGTGCAAAGAGGGTAGGTGTAGATTGGACATAAGAAAGAAATGTTTTTAAATGAGGGTAGTCAGACTTTGGAACAAGTTGTCCAGAGAAGCCTTGGATGCCCCATCCCTAGGAGTGTTCAAGGCCTGGTTGGATGGAGCCATGAGCAACCTGGTCTAGTGGAAAGTTTCCCTGTGCAGGGCAGGGGATTTTGAACTAGATGATCTTTAAGGTCACTTC
>NW_020955440.1:488743-490892 GCF_003031625.1 Empidonax traillii | reverse complement strand
AATGTTTTTAAATGAGGGTAGTCAGACTTTGGAACAAGTTGTCCAGAGAAGCCTTGGATGCCCCATCCCTAGGAGTGTTCAAGGCCTGGTTGGATGGAGCCATGAGCAACCTGGTCTAGTGGAAAGTTTCCCTGTGCAGGGCAGGGGATTTTGAACTAGATGATCTTTAAGGTCACTTCTAACTCAAACCATTCTATGATTCTATGAGTAGGACCCAAAGCAGACTGCAAAATGATGGTGTTTGTCTGTGTAGATCCATCCCGTTTCTAGGCGAACAAAACCTAAGGGTCTTAGACCTACAATATTTGGAAGTGGCACAGTCCTAGGAATCGTGGATGGTTTTACAACTGTTGAGATGCATCTGTTTTCATTTTTGTTAGCATTTGAAGAGATGTACCTGGTGTGTCTGTGAAAGGTTGTCTTAATGAAATCTGAATTTCTAGTGAAAGCTGACTAACAGTATAAGCTCTACCCACCCACTCAGGTGAGTTCTGCAGACAAATACATTTCCAATGTAAAAACAAAAGTCATTTTTAATTGTAATTAATCCTAATCAGAATAGTTCAATGTTAGCTGTTATTTCTTCAGATATACATAAAAGCATTGCCCTCCTTGGTTACCTAGATGTTTGCCTGTAATTAGAAGGGCAGACTATCATATCTGAGATGTAATACTGAGATCATTTTCTGCGAGCTAGATGAGCAATTTGTTGCATATTGTAGCAGAAAAACTCTCTGCTTGCTGCTGGTACAGCCTCAGATGGAGTACAATCTTCATACTGAGCAACCAGACTTCAAGGAGGATGTAAACCTTTACCAGGGGGATTTCAGAGAGCGATGGGCATGATCAGAGGTCTTGAAAATATGACCTATGAGGTAGAGTTGAACAAACTGGGGTTTTTTACTATAAGTGGAGACAAAGCAAAGGGAAACATCTCAGTGAAGGGATAAAGTAAAACTGCAGAGAGGAAGGCAATAAAATGCTTTCTATGCCATAAAATCAGAGGATCATAAAGTGATTTTGGTTGGAAGGGACCTTAAAGATCATTTAGTTCCAACCTCTCTGACATGGGAAGGGATGCCACCCACTAGACCAAGTTGCTCAGGGCCGTGTCCAACCTGGCCTTGAATACTGCCAGGGATGGTGCATCCACAGCTTCTCTGGGCAACCTGAGAACCAATAGGTCTATGCCTTTCTTGTGTCCACAATGGATAGGAGAGAAATAACAAGTTTAAATTGCAAAGAGGCAAACCTTCCCCAGGCATAGAGACAGAGTCACAAAATAAGGGCTTCGAGAGGTTTATCTAAGCCAAGTACCCCTCACCTCAAAGTAGGATGGGCAGGCACTTGCTCTCTCCGGACAGAACATTTTCAGTGTCCAAGACACCATGCCACCTTCAAACAGCCTGTTCCAACACTTTCCCATGAGTTCCCTTTGTGGAAAGCTAAGCTTAATTCTTTACTTTTTATCCATGTAAAGCAATTCATTAATTGTGTTTTCCTCACTTTTGTGACCTTTAGGCACACCATGGTGCTCTGAGCCCTTTTCCGGGAGCTGCTCCTCTACTGGCCATTTCACTTCCACACAGATGGTGATGCCTCCTCTCTCTAGGCTCCTCCAGTTCCCCACATCATTTTGCATGCTGCTGTCATTCTTCAGTGTGCTGGGATAACTTATCCCGTACAGGGAGAGAATAACTTCCGACTCTACCCTGTGCTGGTGCAGCCTCATCTTTAATCTGGGTGGAGTTTTGGGCACCACAAGATAAGAACAGTATAAAGCTATTAGAGAATGTCCAAAGGAGGGCTACTGAGGGCCTAGAGGGGAAGTCGTATGAGGAGCGGCTGAGGGCACTTGGTCTGTTCAGCCTGGAGGAGGGGAGACCTCATTGCAGCCTGCAACTTCCTCACGAGAGGAAGTGGAGGGGCAGGCACTGATCTCTTCTCTGTGGTGAGCTCGAATAGGACCGGAGGGAATGGCCTGAAGCTGGCCTGAAGCTGAGTCCGCAGAGGTTTGGGTTGGATACTGGGACAAGGTTTTTCAGCCAGAAGGTGGTTGGCCACTGGAACAGGCTCCCCAGGGAAGTGGTCACACCATCAA
This sequence comes from Empidonax traillii, assembly GCF_003031625.1. Lineage (NCBI taxonomy): Eukaryota > Metazoa > Chordata > Aves > Passeriformes > Tyrannidae > Empidonax > Empidonax traillii. The sequence continues at coordinate 488,791 of NW_020955440.1, read as the reverse complement.
TACTGAGAGAGTTTACGAAGCATTTGGACAATACTCTCAGGTGCATGG
>NW_020955440.1:194326-488389 GCF_003031625.1 Empidonax traillii | reverse complement strand
GAGGGAATGGCCTGAAGCTGGCCTGAAGCTGAGTCCGCAGAGGTTTGGGTTGGATACTGGGACAAGGTTTTTCAGCCAGAAGGTGGTTGGCCACTGGAACAGGCTCCCCAGGGAAGTGGTCACACCATCAATACTGAGAGAGTTTACGAAGCATTTGGACAATACTCTCAGGTGCATGGTGGGATTCTTGGGGATGTCCTGTGCAAGAACCAAGAGAGATCCTTGTGGGTCCCTCCCAGCTCAGAATGCGATTGCGTCATTCTACAACTTTCCGCAGCCGCCACCGGGACCTGCCCGTGCCCGCCGCCCCGCCAGGGCGGGGACTCGAACCCGTAGCCCGGAAGCAGTGAGGGCCCGCCCCGCCGCGCGGTGCGAGCGGAGGAGGTTTGTCCGCCGCGGGCCGCCGTGTGCCGGGTGTGCTGTGCTGCCGCCGCTCTCGCCGCCCGATCGGGCCGCGCTGCGCCCGCCCGGCCCCGCCATGAGCGACCGGGCCGAGCTGGACCTCACCGGCGCCAAGCAGAACACGGGCATGTGGCTGGTGAAGGTGAGGAGCTGCCGGCGCGCCCGCGGGCCCGGCCCAGCGCGGCCTGTGGCAGTCGGGCCCCTCTGCTCGCCCCCTCCCCGCCGTGCCCGGGGTGGCCGCCGGCGGGTCCCGCGGCCTGAGGCCGGGGCTGCCCACGCCGGGTTTGCCCTATGCCCCGAGGCAGCCTCCGCCGCCGTGCCCCCTCTTGGGGGAAGCACGGGGCTGGGCCCGCATAACTGCTGAGTGATGGAAGCACCGCAGGGAAAGTTGGGTACCGGGGGCCGTCATAGAGTCGTGGAATGTGAAGGGTTTGGAATGAGCCTTAACGATAATATGGCCCAAATCCCTCTCCCCCAACCCCCCTCCCACCATGGGCAGGAACATCTGTCTCTGTATTAGGTTGCTGAGGGCCACGTCGAGCCTGGCCTTGAACACTTCAGGGATGGGACGGCTACAACCTTCCTGGGCAACCTGTGCCAGCGTGTCACTGCCCTCACAGTAAAAAAATATCGTCCTTGTCCTTGGCTGGTGCTTTGTTACAAGTAACAAGCATGGCAGCTAAGTTTATATCCCCAAAACTATGAGGCCTGAGGAGAGTTTGAGTGCGCCCAGATTCACATCTTCATTTAAAAAAAAAAAACCAAAAATCAAGAACCAGTAAGGAAAGTGAAAGCCAGTATCTTGTCTCTACAGCTGCCTTTGGTGCTAGACAAGTACAGCAGTAGTGGATGGGCTATGAAAAGACACTCAGATCATCAAATCAAACCTGTCTGATGCAGGGCCACACTTATATCTGGCACTTCCTCTCCTTCCTCTTTTAGCTATAGGCTCACACCATCCATTTCAAAGGAGCTGTGGGGACAGGGTGGTACCCTAATACTGGTCCTGGGTGGTGAGGGGGGCATGACGTCATCATACTTTAGCTACCAAAACATATTATTATGGCCCTTAAAAATGATGGGAGGTTTCAGGCTTGATTTGCTGTGCAGAATTGTTGGTGGGCAGATCGCTGACTCTGCCAGCCTCTTTCGTAATGACACCTGAGTGTCTGGTGTGTCTTACACTGGCTCCTGAGTGTCATGAAACCACAGTGAATGCTGCATAGTGCCCTAATTGTAATAGGTTTTCCAAGGCAGTATCACGGAAAGCTGACAGCAGAAAGCTGCAGAATTATATCATGATAGTCCGAGTGACAGGATGAAAGAATGGCGGATAAGAGTTGAAAAATCTAATCTGGCGTGCAGGGAGAAACTTTATCCTAGTTATACGGACACAGCAGTTTGGTCTCTGCTGGTTGTTGTCATTCAAAAAGAGGTTTAGGTTTTCAGTGTACGTGGGTAACTCTGTAAGAATATTATGTCAAATGAGCAGAGGCAGCATTGGACGTGATTACAAAGGATACAGAAAACCAAAGAGAAAATATTGTTGCACCATCATGTCACCTCTATTTGGAATGCTCTGTGTAGTTGTGGTCTTGTCCTTCCTGCTGTGGAAAGTGTACAGTGACCTAGAAACAGTACAGAGGAGAGCACCAGGGATGGTCTTGGGAACAAGGAATGATGGCTATGGAGGGAGCTCCTAAATATGTTATTGCCTTTCATTTGGCAAGAGGACTAGATCTGAAGTAACAAGTAATGTCATGTGAATAAGGAAGAAGCGAATAGGCAAAAGTGAGTAGGAAAGAGTAATTTTGAACACAAGAATTAGAGGTGTGTCAGATTAATTTGTCTGATGGGGCTTGGAGCAAACAAAGCAGGTACCATTTTGCACAATATGTAGGTAAATTTTGGACTTGTTGCAGTAAGAAGTTGTGAATTTCAAAATTGCAAAAGCTCAAACACAATTAGTTAAGTTCAGGCAAGAAAATTCAATTGAGGGATTAAAAATGAATATGCTGCCATAACCCAAGTCTGCTAAAACATCCTAGAAATTAAAAGAGCATGCTGGGGAAATATCTTTTCTTCGCATTTTCTCCTATTTTTCCTGAAGTATCTGCTGTTGGCTACATTTGGAGACAGGACACTGAACTTGCTTGTCCTCTAGTCCGATACAGTTTGGTGTTTCTTGAAGCATGCCAGGAATTTTCAGGCACACACCTGCTTACAGTTGGTGCCACTCTGTGAGTAGAGAGTGCTGCCTGGTTTAATGAGAAAATAGGACTAAAAGGAATGCTTGAATATTATACTTCCAAGTAAGTGTTGATGTAATCCTTTGTGTTCCAGACTTATAATTTGTCTGTCTTCTTGTATAATAGAGATAATAAAAAATACTAAAAGTTGCTAACACTGATGGGCCATACCAAGGGGTGTGCAGGATTTTATCCTTTGATTTCCTTCAGTCTTGAACTTGGAAACAGCCATCCTTGTTAGCAGGACTTCTAAAACACTCAGAGGCACATTACCTGTACCTTTTCACTAGCTGCAATAATGAGGCTGAATTTATCCTTCCTTTGGGGGAGGGAGCAATCAGTTCTGATGGAATAAAAAACCTGGCTTATTTGATTTCCTTTTAGCATGCATTGTGCTAGCATGAGAATTATTCCAGGGAGACTACTTAACAGGCAATAAAAATGTATTGATGAGTGTTTTAGAAACATGAACAGTAAAAGGAGGTACCATAAAGAGAGTGAGTTGCTTTAGTACAAGTCCAGAAAGCAACTGGATTTTTTTCTGTGTTTTCAGTGAAAACTAATAAAGAGAATTACTGTAAGAACTTTTGGTTATGTACTTGTGATAAAGTGAAGCCCAATTAGTGTTAGAATTGTTAATTTTTTATTCCCTGTGTGTTGCTCAGGTTTTTTTATTTAATCTGCTGCACTTATCTATAGTTAGAAAGGTGATATCTTTATGTAATTATTTTCATATGTTCAAAGAAAAATTAAAACATAGAACCTGACGTCAGCCTTACTCAGTTTCTGATGTACACACCGCATATGGATTGCTATATAGAGAAAGAGCTAATTTAGTTTCTTACAGAAAAGTGGAAGTGGTTTGTTACAGATAGGGGCTACTTTTGTATTTTCTCTTGAAGGTTGATAGGAAGCTGTGAATAAGCTGAAAGATGTGTGAAGCAGGTGCCCTGATGTCATACACTACCTGCAGGGTGCATTGTGTACTGGAGCCTGGGTGTGTTTGTGCAATGTGAGTACCAAGAGGAAAGCTGCAGTGTGAAGAGGTCTTGAAGTGATGCTCCTTAGTACGTCAGATTTGTTCTAGTGATTAAATTGTGTATTTTTTTTGAGAGAAGAGTATCCTTACCTACAAACCCCAGAATAAAGGCCTCTTGTCTTGAAAACGTTCAGTGGCCTTAATCCTGCTGTGGGATCTTTGAAAATCCTGCTCTGTAAAAGCAGGTTGCTCTTGTTTTCCATATGCTCTTTCAGGGAGTGTTGAGAGTTTGAAAACTGACTCTTCTCCTTAAGTTTAACTTTTATTATGCTGAAGGTAAAACAAGGGGCAAAATAAGATGTCTACAGCATGTAAGACTTTCTTTAGTCTTTCCTGTGATTGTGTATGTCATTAGCGTGGTACTCCAGACTTTAGTATGTGGTTTTGTGAGTACCATCTGGTTTTATCTGAAGTATCTGTGGATAGCTAGAAGTAATCCTTTGATCACAGTCCTTCATAACCCTTTGTCTTTCTCTGCGTAGCCCTTGATTGCAGGTAGGCCAACAGAAAGATGATTAAATGCACTCTTTGAGGCTGTTTCCCATGCAGCTGAAAGAAGCATGATTGATCTGCCGCCTCTTAATCTGAATAAATTTGCTGTCTGAATATATTACATAGCAAGTCAGTGATTTTAACAGCATGAATGTCCTTCAGTCCTTGTCCACTCACGCTGAATGTGCATCTACCTTATTACCTGGCGGTATAACTTAAATACAGGTTAGGTGCAAGTACATAACCACATTTCTATTGAGTCAGCTGGAGCACGTCATAGCATTCATCTTGGCCTTAGAAAGAGAATTATATCTGATCTGGCATGAAATCTGCTGTAGGAAATTACCACTTTGAAAGCTGTGGAAAAATATATATTAATAGATGGTGCCAGTTCAGTGTGCTTTTGTGGTATTTCTGACCCAGTGTCTGAACTTTATGGGAACCTGGACTGACATTTAGCTAATCTGAACAACTGGAGGACATCTGGATTTTCTAGCCATTCCACAGTACTTCATGGAGTGCTTTGAATCTAAAGGAAAATGCTAAACACTAGTTCCATGTTATCTCCTGAAGCTTTTGAAGAACAGGTAAATGCAAAGTTAGTGTTAAATTAATTTGAGCTTTAGGAAGTTAGCAGGTTTCTTTTGTCAACAGGTTCTTGGAACATCATCTTTGCCTGCTCAGCTCTGTAAGTGAGACTTGGCTTAGTCTTATTCTATGCAAGACCAAAGTCAGACTTCAGAGTGCTTCTTTGCTGCTTGAAACAGAAAATGCCATAGACATAGCTTAGTGTGTTTCTCATTGGCTGTACCTCACACCATTTTCTTGCATGGGCAGAGATGTTTTCAGTAGCTGTAGGCTGTGTGAGCCACAATAAGCTTTGCTGTACCAATAAAGAACATTGCTCAAAGTTCTGAGGAACACGCTGCTTCCCAGAGGCCTTTATTGTCCATTATGAGTCCAGTTCACCCCCTGCTGCAGATACCAAAATCTTTGTAACTGAAGGAATTTGTGTGGGTGAGTTAACATCACTGGAACAGCTTTGAATCCTTGAAGGTGCTGCATAAACCAGGCTTCCTTGTTCCTGTTGCTGCACTGACCTCTAATTTGTGCAGCTGTTTGGGAAAAGGGGTTGGGGAGCTCATTTAGTTGTTGAACCCACTGAATACAAAATCTGCACAGCTAAAACATAGGAGTCCCCCACACCTCCCAGCCAGATCAGTCTGTTTTCTGTATAATGACTAACTGCACACAGACTTTTCCCCATACAGTGGAGGTGTGGGAATGAGTGATGGGAGGTAGATTTGCCTCAGGTAGTTCTGCTGTTGGAGAAATGGACGCCTGGCACAGTAGGTCTGTGATCTGCTGCTCAGCATTTCTGAGGTTTCCAAACTCTAAGCCTTCCCTTCAGAGGCACCTTTTGGTCTCTGAGTTGTAATTCTCTAAATTCTCATAACTGTGATTGTTTGGTTCATGGTTTGTTTTTTTTTTCCCCGAGAGATTTTAAGTTCTAATAAATAATAAAAGTATAGTTTTACCTGAGAAGATATTGAGACTACTTAGTTTAAGAGTATCATGCTGATCTTTTTCTGCCTTTCATAATTGGATAATAGTATTTGAGACTCAAGTTACTATAAGATTTTTCCCTCATTTGGGACTCTATGCCAGCCTTATTTTTGTGCCACGTTGTGCCCTTTGGTCTCCCTAGCAGAACATATGTATATATAACTGCTTGGGAAGTGGGCTCACGTGAACCTCATGAAGTTCAACAAGGCCAAGTGCAAGGCCCTGCACCTGGGTTAGGTGAATCCCCAGGATCAATACAGACTGAGGCATGAAGGGATTGGGAGCAGCTGTACGGAGAAGAACTTTGGGATGTTGGTGAATGAGGGGCTGGACATGACCCAGCAATGTGCACTTGCAGTCCAGAAAGCCAACTGTATCCCGGGCTGCATCAAAAGCAGCGTGGCCAGCTGGGCAAGGGAGGTGATTGTGCCCCTCTACTCTGGTGAAATCCCACCTGGAACTCTGTTCCCCGTCATAAGAAGGATGTGGACCTATTGGATCAAGTACAGAGAAGGACCACTAGAATAATTAGAGGACTGGAGCACCTCTTCTGTGAAGAAGGGGTGGGGTAGGTGGAGTTTTTCAGCCTGGAGCAGGGAAGGCTCAGGGGAGACCTTATAGCAGCCTAGTCTGGTACCTGAAGGGGGCTGATAAGACAGATGCGGACAGACTTTTTAGTAGTGCCTGTGGCAACTGGACAAGGAATACTGGTTTTAAGTGAAAGGAGGGTAGATTTAGGCTAGATGTACGGAAGAAATGTTTTGTGATGAGACTAGTGAAACATTGGCATAGGTTGCCCAGAGAAGTTGTGGAAACATTCAAGGTCATGTTGGACGAGGCTTTGAGCAACCTGATCTGGTTGCAGATGTCCCTGCTCATTGCAAGATTGGATTTAGATGACTGTTAAGGCCCCTTCCAACCCAAGCCTGAAGTGGTCACGGTAAAAGCATTTTAAGTATATACACATAGACAATTAATATAGAATTTTAAAATCTGCTTTTTGTGAAATCTGTCTTCTTTGCTTAGGTCCCCAAATACTTGTCACAACAGTGGAATAAAGCTTCAGGAAGAGGTGAAGTGGGAAAACTAAGGATTGTCAAGTAAGCCTTTAGTATACCTTTACCAGTTGCCTAGTTTACTAGTTACCTGCAGTAAAATAGTTGCAGCTATTGTAATACATAATCTGGTTTCTTGCCAAAAATATACGTATTTCTCTGATACCTGAATGGTACTTGCTTGTATATGATTAGGAATATAAATTGTACAGAATTATGGTAGTATCCCATTACATGATGTTTGATTTCTTAAACCTAAGAAATGTAACTGGAGAATTTTCTCTAACTTACATGTGCTTTTTTACTGCTTCTGTTGTCACGTGCTGACTTTTCTCGTGTATCCTTGGGCACCAGAATAAGAAAAAATTGAGCAGTTAGAATTTGAATTTTCTTTTTTATCAGGAAAGCTAAACTTGAGGAATTAGTTTATGGAAACTTTGTTAAATATTTTAAATATTTAAATATAAATATACTTATTAAATATTTAAACATTAAATATTTTCTTTTGCAGAAATCAAGGAAGAACGGAAGTAAGTATTTACTAATTAAAAAGATTATGAATGTTTATATTTTGAATTCTAAAAATTGTTTAGAACATGCTGGTTTCTAATGTCACATATTTTTTGTTACACCTGTACCACAGAATCAGGAGAAGAGAACTAGTAGATTCTGCTAGTGGGACTTCCATCTAGTCTGCCTGTTCCCTCAGTTTGTTTACCCATCTGTAAGCAGCAATTGTAGTCGTGACCTTATTTCTAAACATTTTGAGATGTGTTAGTGCAAGATTAATGTAGGACTCTCATCTCACTTTTTATGTTTTTGAAATGGAAATATGCTACACCAGTTGTGTTTTCTCTCTTTTTGTTTCCCCATAACTAGTAAAACACTGTAATTGAGTCTGTTTAGTAACACTGTGGCAATTGTGACTGTTAGGTGTCATTTACTTTGAATGAAGAGCTTGCAAGCATCAGTGATATTGGAGGAAAACCTGCTTCAGTCAGTGCACCAAGAGAACATCCATTTCTTTTGCAAAGTGTGGGAGGACAGACCTTAACTGTGTTCACAGAAACTCCAGTAGGTAAGTTAGAATTAAAGTTATTTTTTATGATTCCATTATTTATGATTTCAATAAATTCAGTGCTGTAAAAGAAGAAGACTTGGAAGTAAGGTTTTGGCTCCGTTTGTTGCTATCTGCATACAGAGCTCTGTTGTAATTTTTGTGTCTGCTGTCTCTTTTCTTCGTGTGATTGAGCAACTGATTTACGTTCTCCACAAAGGGTTATCATGTACAGTTCAGCTGTGGGTCTGCTGAAGAGAATAGAGAGTGTGGAGTGCAATACAGAGTGCAGTACATTGTGTACATTCCCATTAGGGGTTTTCACTGCAAAAAATATTTCTGTGTTCCCATGTGTTTTTGGGATAAACTAGTATTTGTTTTTCTCATTGAGTTGGTCTCTGCTATGAATACGATTATATAAGAATGTTTGTTTTTCCTCTATCAAGTTGAACAGATGCATTTGAACAACAAATTCAGCACATTTTCTGGAAGTATATACGTGGTTTAAGTGTATTCAAGCTTAATAAGGTTATAATAACCAAACAGTGCAGCAGTGAGGTTATAGTTTTTCTTTCACTTCAGATACCTGCCTTAATTTCAGATCAGTAGCTGTATGAGTAATTAGGATATTCAAGATTGTATGCCCTAAACTGCATGTTAGTCTTAAGGGAAGTGGTAGTGTTATACTGTACAATAAATTCAGCAGACTGCCTTGTATGTAAGTCCCTTATGCTGTAAGGTTTTCTACTGGAATTGTATGAGCAAGTTCTGGATATTAAGAGAGAAGGCAGGTGTCTGCAGAGCATATCTCATTGTCTGCAGAAGGTATCCCACTTTCAGGCATATAGATTTCGGTGTCCCCAGAAGACAAATATGCTAGTACTGTTTGTTACCTCTGTCTTCTACAGGGTAGCAAACTACAGTGTGACCAGCTTCTGATTTTTTTGATGTTCATAGGCTGGCAAGTAATTGCTGTGATGTCAGTGTGATAAATAAATGAAGGAAGGAAAATTGTAACTCATGGGACAGACTTGGAATACTTAGTAGGTTTGACCACCTCCTTTTTAAAATCTATTTTAAAGCTTTAATGACTGAGCAGTGAGATATTATGGTACAAGTAACTTGGCTGTCTCAGTGGGTTTAGAAATAAAAGCACTTATACTGCAACTCAGGGGCTTTTCATTTGTTATCCCTTTCTCTGAAACTAATGCGATAGTGTTATTGCTTTTTCACTTTAAAGAATTTGTATTTTTGTGTGTGTGACTTGCAACTTTTTAAAAATGCTGGAGTTTGTAGTTCATAGTTTACAAATGTGGAAGGAGACAGGAAGCAAGTTTTCAAGAATGTTGCAAACATTTTAATAGACCTCATCATTTTTCATTTCTGTGTGCCCCAACCTTAGAATGCTAGACAAAAGAAAGAGATTTTATGTTCGGAGGTGCCTTTAGAATATACATGCAGTGACTTTTGCCTGTTTGCTGCAAATCCCAAGACACTTTTCATACAAAATATTGCTTCAGAAACCTCTAACAGTAACTTAAGCTGCAGTGAGTGCTGATGCGTACCTGGAATGTGGAGTATTTGTCATCAGTTGGAATGAAAGTCGTTATGTGGTAGTTAAAAGATGTGCATTTGTTTCTGTTTTATCATCTGTTGCTTCCAGTGTCTCAAAACTTTTAGATATTCAGAACCTGTCCAATTTTTTTATTTAATCAATCAAAAATTTTGCATTTCTTAGCAACCAGAAAGTGTTATTCAAGGACCATGGATCTACTGAGTAGAAGTTATTATTTTAATTGGGAGCAAAGGGTAGTTAGTGACATGAGAAATGTTTGGAATGAAGCACTGAGTAAGCATAGACCCTGTCAAAATTGTTTTTGCTTGAGATTAGCAAGCCTAATGTACAGTCAGTGAGTTTTCATGGAACTGGTTTGGATGCAAAATGGCTAAAATCTGTTGCTGTTGTGTTTAACTCGGTGTTGAGAGTGCAATCAAACATAAACTTTATTGTGCTTTTCTTGCCTGACTTCTTTTACCTGTAATAATGAATGTGACACAAATATTCCAAATGCCATTCAGATTCCTTACTGGTTCCGTCTTTCTGCAGCCATGCCTGTGTGTTTAAATGTGTATCACCAATATGTTTTGAGCTTCATGGCCAATTTCAGCAAATTTCGTAGTAAATGATGGCTAGTGTGAAAACAGGTGTCTGAAGAGCGGACTGAAACTGTGTGGATATCCCAGCTGAAAGAAAGGCTGCTACCCTGTTTTATGCAACGTGGAAAAACCCACTATATTTATATCAACCATGGAAAAACACTCAAAAAAACCCTTACACATCTTTGCACATCAGTCAATCCACAGTAAGAGACAGTCATAGGAAACTGAAATTCATTAATTTGTAGGTTCACAGACCTAGTATTTGTCTTCATATTATAATTAGCACATTTTTTCTGAAAAGCATTAGTGTTCGTGTTCCTCTTCCTTTTGTAAAGTGTACCACATAACAGAAGCAATATGCTAGTTTGAACCTTGGGTCAAAGATTAAGCTGGTCTGGAACTGCAGATGTTATGCATATGGAAGGATGCATCTTGGGAGTTATGCAAATGAAATATGAATAAAAAAGTGCTTCATGCACTATTGCTCTCAGTCCTTCTTGAGGACTGAATTTACCTAAGATGGAGCAAATGGCATAAAGCAGATTGTTTTATTTTGTAAAGGATGGGGTTTGTTTGATTGTGCATTTGTGTTTTATTCCCCCCCCCCTTTTTTTTTTTCAGCACATTGAATGCCTTAAGATCTATTCTGTGTGCAGTCCTTTAATTCTGTGATCCTTATGTTGTAGTGTCTTTCTTATGGTCTTTCTGAAGTATGTTGTAATTTTGGAAGATGCTGCAGGGAGTTCACATACCCTGGATAATTCAGCACTTCACATTGACTCATCAGGTCATTTAGAGCAAGCAAAAAAGATCAAATTTGACAAGTAATTTAATATTTTCTGCATTATGTAATTTCTAGACTTCCAAATGGATTTTCTATGGGTTTTGCTTTGCTTTGTGTTAACTGAGCTTGCTTCTAATACCTGTTTTACTGGAACAAATCCTTTAGTTCTTTCATTGTAAACTTCTGCATCTCTGGGTGTCCTGTATTAGTGAATGGACAGCAGCAGGCTTTTCTGAGGTGCAATTTGTTATGTCCAACTTCTAATGAATTGCAGTTTCTTGTTCTTCTGCAGTGTATGTAGTAGATCTGAGCTAATATAAAGCTGGATGAAGTGGCTCCCATCCCAGATACTATTAAAAATCTGGTCTAATCTCATATGCTGCACGTTCTATTTGGACTAACTCTGGGGGTTTCTCCCGTTTCTTTTCTTTTCCTGTTTTTGTATTTTGAAATAGCTCTAGTGAGTAATGCAGAGTAGTACAATGTACTCTGAAAGTAGTAGTTGCAAAATACCTCCCTACTTCCTTTGCAGGGCTGTTTGCACATCTGAGACACTGCATTGTCTTCATTGCTGGGCAGATCGCTAAGGCCTGCAGGGTAGTGTTCCTGAGCATCAGTGTAGCAAAGCTGGCAGGAAGTGTGGTTTCTGTCATGTCTGCACAGGGATCTGAAGCACAGTTGTCTTTTGCTGTCTAGGTCTTGCTGTCTAGGCTGGTTTCGGTATTATTTCTGCTTTAAATATGAACTACATTCTGTTCCATAAACATGACCATATGTACATCAACAGTTGCTATGCAACAATGCTATTTGTGCTTCCAGTCGTTTTATTTTTTCTTTGTCATCAGCTATCATAGCTGTAATTTTTGGGGTGGGTGGAAAGGAGAGCATCGTGCATATATTTTAATGTATTGAATAAAATGATTCTTTCTTATGTATAACTACAAAGGGGCAATCTAGGGGCAATTCATGGGTCTGGTATATAGGGTATATTTGATTAAAATTGTTTTCTGAGCTTCCTACTGGCAGACATCCTAGCATAAGATAGTGCTATAATTTAACAAATTCTTTCTTGGTTGAAGGAATAGGAAGACTCCTTTGTTAAACATTTAACATCAAACTTTTCTAACTGTGACTTTAAAATAGTTCCCTTATTGCTTTAATTGCCTGATGCTTAATTTTTCTGCCATTGTGTAGTTTAGGTTTGCTGCATTTAAATATAAATGAAAAATGCATCTTTGTTAGAAATAATGATAAATGTTTCTTACTGAGCTGTTTTTTAGAAAAATGCACTACTAATGCAACTTGGGAAAACACAGACCTTGTCGAGCAATTGCATCCCAAACTGTAAAGGGCTGATGGGCGGAGAAGAAGATTTTACACTGTAGACACAAATAAAGTATAAGATATTTCTGTGAAGTTGGGTGATGATGATTCATTTTATTGAAATTTTGAATATATCTTCACAACTCCCCCTTCATAAGTGGGATTGCCTTAATGTCTATTTTTGTGTCTTTCAAGTCTTTCATGCTCTTTCAATCTTACTGAAAGTAAAACATGTTCAGAGAATTCCATTGACAGAATACCTGCCAGAGCTTTGCTTCTGAGTAGCATTCGTGCATGGATTGTCTCACTGCTTCATGCTTCACAGAACATTTCTGTCTCTTAGCACTGTTTTTCTCCTGTTTTCTGAGTCTTCTCTTTCAGAAACTCAATTCATGACATTCAATTATTTCTTTTGTTCTTCTTGTTCAGTAAAACACGTAACTCTGCCTATATACTTTAGAACAGCTTCTTTATTCCCACATTCCTTGAAAATTCTCCTGTTGTTTTGAATTGTTGTTTTTTTCCCCTTTGTGCAGCTTCTCATATACAAAAGGACCTTTTCTGAGTTTGTACATGAATCACACCTGCCATATAATGTACAATGCTCAATTGTATTCCAGCAAAAATGAATATCCAGAGGTTTTTATTCTGTATTTTGTATATATGTATTTTTATGCGTTGGGTATATCCAGCCATTAAAGTAATGTGAAGGGAAGAAACGCTAATGAAAATCTTCCATTCAAGCAGCTACATCTTTAATTACACTGAATTATTTTCAGTAAAATACATAGTGCTCAGAATCTTGATGCCCTGTAATACTACTTCCAATCTTATTAGATAAATCTTTGAATTCTGAAGTTCCTCATCAAACTGTTACTTAGGAAATAAACACCCTCACTGTTCCACCATCTTAGTGCAGCCTGCTGAGGAGTTTTGACGTTTACCTGCCTGCTATAGCGGTACTTCCCAGATGTGTCTGTGCAGGCTGTCACTTAACCACATAATTCCAGTCTGCAAAACGCTTTGGGATCTTAATGCTTCTTTGTTCCGTTGTGTACTTTGGTCTTTCATGGACTATTTGCAGAAACAGAAAACCCATCAGCAGCCTCACGATCAAAAGAAATAGAAACAACAGCAGCCTTTCAGATCTCTGGCATTTATGCAAATTTCCAGATATTTTTGAGGATCATAAAGATGAAACCTGTGATCAGAAGAGCAGAATGTGTGACTCAAGCTAGTCTTATTACAGACATCATTTTGATAGCTCAAGATCTTGTGTGTATTATTGTGTCATAAAGTCCATTTAGAAAACAATTGCAATTGCTTGCATCATACCCCTTATCCATGTAAAAAAATATGGAAATTATATTTATTTAATTACTTTATATGCATGTTAGATGATTAAAAAATTACTGAAAAGGAGGCTCAGCTGGCTGGCAGGGATAAGCTAATTTTATTTTCATTTCTATTATTAAAACTACAGACTGTTAATTCCTACACAGATTTAAACAATTGAGGATATAACACACAAATTATATGGTATGTTAGAGCTCAGTGTGATGAGAATAGTCTTCCTGCCTACTTTATTGACTTAAAATATCTTTGGTTTTTTTTCAGTCTCATTGATGTGTGTGTAAAAACCAATATCCCAACACCCTGTCACCACAACAGCAGCAAAAAAACCCAACAATAACAAAAAACTTCAACTAACCAACCCAACCTGTTGACCCTGATCTGTGACTCTTGCCTGTTTTAGAGGAGACTGAGCAGCTGTAGTCTGCATTAATAAAATACATTAAGTAGATATAGTACAACTTTTTTTACCTTCTTCATGATATTAGTACTGAGGAGATTTTTAAAGCAGAGACTTGCGAACTAATCATAACAAAACTGAGTTGTCTAATGATGAACAAAAAAGGCCACTTTTCTGCAAGGTTTGAATTTTATCTCTTGTTTTGTCTCTGCTGTTGACTGGAGATTCTGTTGATGCATACAAATAAGTACACTTCCCCTGTAGACATAATACACATTTATTGTTATTTGAATCAAAGATACTATTAGCAATGTTTAAGTGTGATGTCTTTGGCAACAGTTTTGATTAGGTGGCTGGTCTTCCACTGAAGCAGAGTTAGAAATGAAACAGCTTTAAATGCAGCAGCATCTCCCATCTCACTCCAGACAAGCATTCATATCTTGGTATTGTTCATATATTCTTCATGAAGTCCTCTTTGCATCTTGTGTGTGTACTGAATGTTTCCTTAAGTAAGTTACAATTGAGTCAGGATATTGGTTGGGTAATAACATTACGATGTAAATGTGCTAAATACACACAAAAAAATAGTGTCAACAAGAAAACACAGGGTTTTCTGCCAACAGGCTATCCTGAATGTATATCTGAAAGTTAGCAGGGATCTTTACTTACTTTGTAAAGTCTCATAGCTTAGAAGAGACTATGTAGTGATGGTTTCTCATCGAAAAAGCAGGTGCCTTCAGTCACCAAGACTAATGACAGCCACCTGGTATAAAGAAAGAAAGATTGGTGGGAGACTGCTTTTTAGATTTGCATTAGCCTTCAGGCTGTCAGCAATCTCAGTGAGAAAAGAGGGACATCAGCCTTGAAAGTCAGCAAGAATCTGTGGCAAGGAAAAGATTTTCCAAAATATTTCTTGTTTTCAATTCTGTTAGTATTCAGCCTGTAAGTGGCAGAAATGATCAACCTAACTGAACTCAAAAATTACTCTCTGAGTTAGAGCAGTAATTCACTTTTGCCTGTAAGTAAATAGCTGTGACTTGTTTGAGCTGAAAGCTGAGGACAAGTATATTTTACCATTTTTAACTGTACTTCAGGTGGGTGAAAATGTTCTTTATATCCTCTGCCTTAGAAAATGTGTAAAAAGGAGAAATATAGGAGGAACAGTCAAATATAAGATTGAAAAGTTTATGTAGGGGGTTAATTTCATAGGACTGTGTAAGTGTTAGAACTCATTTCACCAGAATACATTTACGGTCTGCCATTTCTTGAAATGTGGGATTGGAATTTCTTGCAGAAAGCTGTTTCTGAATCTGACTTTGCCATTCACCTGAGTGATAATTTTTTGTCAAGTCACTCTGCAGCACTGTGTCTGTTTCTCCTTCTTACATACCTAAGATTCTCTGCTCTGTGGAAGAGGTGATGTTTTGGATTATGTGTATTTGGTGTACTTGACAAGTACAAATATTTGACAGATAAAATGCGCTGTAATATAGTACCATTTGAGGACAAATGTTATAGGTTTGAAAAGAGAAACCCCCTTCATTGTTTGCCGTGGAACCACCATCACTCACGTGGCTGTGAACAATTGTTGAGCCTCCAGGAACAGCCTGTGGAGAGTCCCTGACTGTCTGAACTGGAGTTCTCTCATTTCTCTCATTTTGAGTTTGGGCACTATAGGACTTCTTTTGTTGCTCCTAGTGGCAAATTATTCTTCAGAAGGTAAATTTGTGAATGTTAATCAAGTCCAGTGATTGTGATTTTGTCATAATTTATCATTCTTTGCTTTGCAACTCACTTTTCAGATGTAATTTTGAAAAATCAACATAGAAACATTGATTCCCTTTTTGTTTATTTTTTTCCCAGAGAGCCAATCAGAGGAAAAATCGGAAAGTGGCAGTGCTGGTGAGTATGGACACTTTCTCTGAAGCACTTAAAAAATTACTTGGGACTGCAGCTTTTCAGTTTTACTTTAAAACAAAAATTGGTAGATTAGGGAAAAAAAAGTGTCTTTTTTTTTTATAATAACTAGTGGAATACCATAAAATTGAAATATAACTTCATAAACTGTTTATCTGCTTAAATTATCAACATTTTTTATTTAAATGAAGGGGAATAAAATGAGGAGGGAGAGGTTTAATAATGTTCTTTGGATTGTTTTATTTATTTCTCAACTCTTTTGCTTAGGTTCATTGTGTGTATTTTTTCCTTTGAATTCTTTTTTTTTTGATTGGAAAGTTTGTAGCAAACTTCCAGATGTTTTGTTGTTCTATTTCAGTTGCATAAACTAAGCAGTCATAACAGCAGTCCGTAAAGACCAGGTTTTATCTCTGGTGCACACATATTAAATAGTATTGGGAGTGGGATGGCACTCATAAGTGGTAATGGCACAGATAGGAGATGGGGGGGAAGAATCTCACACCCTCTACCTTTCTTAAAAGCAATTCCTGAACATAAGACTAATGCTCGTGGGTGTTCAAAATGTCTTTTTGAAAGTACTGTTTTGGACACTTTAACATGGAGAAGTCTGCTTTTTCTAATATTTGACTTCTTTTGAATTGTATTTCAGCACCAAATGTCGCAAGTGTATACTTTGTGTCTGGCTAGAAGTAGGGTTTGGGTTTTGTTTTCTGTTGGAGGGAATTCTTTGTAAAATTGAGATGCCTTTTATTACACTGGCTCAAGCATGTCAAAAGACTAGTATTAAAAATGGTAAAGGATGCAGACTTGTACTGAATCCAAGGTGTTTTTTATAGCTTGCAATTTTTCTCAATTACTTGGTAAAACCTGTTCGTTCTGATCCTGTGTTAATTGTTGTGTGGTTTTAAGGTCACAAAGGGCTACTTTCTAAAAATTAGTGCTTTATACCACTTGAAAACTGAGACTCACTGCTGTGTAATGACTCAGGTAAAATAGATCTTGAAAGTTTAACTACTAAAATGAATCAGAATGTTGATACTTAAAATTAGTTGTTTTATAGTTTTAGGAATGCACCGTTGGTTTTGCTCAGGTTTTGTGGTTTATTTGTTCTGTTTCGGTTTGTTTTTGAATTATTGAATTGTCTGCTCTTTACTCTTGGTGCCTCCTCCTTTTTCTGTGAATATTCTGTAAGATGGCCACGTGTTTAGTTGTTTGTTTTTCTGCTTCAGCCAGAAGAATGAATTACTCTGTGCTGTGGGCTGTTTAAACATGCTGACAAGATGAGTGCTAAACCCGTTTGATGGAATCAAGCTGGCTGTGGATTCAGTTTCTGAGTGATAGTAGTGGGTTACCCTGGGGCGTGTAAAGGATTCTCAGCCATCAGTTGTGCTTATTTGCTTATTCACTTTTTTTCCTCAGAACTGTTGTGGAACTCAGATGACCTTTACCAAACTACCTCTCAAGTAATTCAGATTATTGAGAACTCCATTTTTCTGTTAATCTACTTTATCCTGGCCTACAACAAGTACTTCTGAGGCAAAGATGATTTCTTTCATGTATTTATGTAGCATTTTATTATATATTGTATATATGATTTATTATTATTCATATTGTATATTATATATATATAAACATTAACATTAAAGATTAAATTTGTATACAGTTTATAATAAATCATTATATAAATATATGAAAGACAGCAATAAATTATACATTAATATTATATGATGCATATATTTAATATTGTTAGTAACAAAACTCTTTTGGGTATTACTCTAATAAAACTATGTAAGTTTTATTTGTAGCTAGAAAGTGAAGGAGGTAAATGAGATACATAACGTTCAGAAATCATTTGATTTATATCCTTAAAAAAAATTTCTCCACATTTTTACATTTGTAGGGCACTGTTAAACCTTATGTCATAAAGTATTAGTATTATGTGTGACATTTTAAATCACATTTATTATTGGGATGGTTGTAAACCACTTATAAAAGGCAAGATAATACCAGTGTTGCTAGCCTACTTCATAAACATTTGGAGAGAGACAATGCAATACTGAGTCAGACCAAAGATCATCGAAGCTGGTGTCCTGTCCTTAGTGGTGGTCAACAGCAGATGCCTTGAGATGAGTATAAGAACAGTGCAAAAGCATAGTGATACCTCCCCAAAATACTTGTTATGAATCATAGAACAGTTTGGTTTGTAATGGACCTTTTCAAGCCCACCTAGTCCAACCCCCTGCAGTGAGCAGGGTCATCTTCAACTAGATCAGGTTGCTCATATCCATGTCCAACCTGACCTTAAATGTTTCCAGGGATGAGGCATCTTACCACCTCTCTGGGCAATATGTTCCAGCTTCTTCCAGCCTTTAATGATTCACAGTTCAGAGAGAAGCAGAGCTGGGGGTGACAATACACTATTTAACAGGATCTCATGGATTTTCCCTCTGTGAAGTGTCCCTCTTGGTTGAGCCTATGTAAATTTTAGTATCCATAATATCTCGAATGATGCTATGGTTACAGTCAAAATATTCAAGAATCAAGATGTATGTGTAACAAGTTTACTTAAACTAAATTTGAACTCTTTTTGCATATTATTATTTTAGATCACTTTTCCATACGGAAATCCTATTTGTTTAGTGCTTGTGATAAACAGTGCTTGGTGATTCAGCCAGTGTTGTTTAGTGCCTGAAGGCTGGTTTATGTTAAATGTGAAAGGAATGTAGCAAACTACACATGCAGCTAAATGAAAAGAGAAATGAGAATTGGCTTTGCTTGGTCATGTATGATGATGAGCAAGTGATTTTATAAATCCAAATATATGTATGTAGCTCTTGTTTGTTTATGGCGTTGCTTGCACCTACCTGTAAGTGCTGTCAGTGGTGACAGAAGCTGTGAAAACCAAGCATTTGTGCCAATATAAAGTGTAACCTGCTCCCTCCCCCCAGTAAAAATACCCCAAAGCTGTTGTTCTGACCTGTACGGTCTGTTAAGAATGATACGGTAAAGAAATGCATTCTCACGTAAGAGCAAATGTAAAGAGGTGTTGTCCTTGTGGAAGCGCGTTAAATGGAAGTTGCACGTGCAGCAGCGGAGTATGTAGTGTTGCCTAAGCTTTGAACGCGTAGGCAGCCAGTATAGTGTGAGCTTATTTATTTACTTATTTATAGTAACTTATTTATAATAGTCTATTTATTTATAATGAATTATTTGTATTCACAATTTTACCAATTGTGAATATGCTTGTTTGACTGCAGACACAGATATACAACATTTGAATTGTCTGTAGATCACACTTCATTTTTTGATGTTGCAAACAAAGATTCATGTGTTGTTTATACATGTGTTGGAATATATGAAATTCAGTGTAAGCACTATGATAAAACACTAAACTTCATGTGATAAAATCAGCAATTTTTTGTTAAAGGCACAGAGTTCTTATTTTAGAACATGGGGCTGTGTAAAGCTGCTCAATGCATATTGGAGTTTATCCTCTTTGAAGCAGTTAACATATATTAATAATACTTCAAATGTGAAACTCCAACTGAAAACTGATTGTCAAGAGGAGCAAAACAGTAATTCCTAATTTAAATACTAGCTCGTCTGAGCGAACTGATATATTTGTCGTCATACTGTTGCCATCCTGAGAACAGGACCTGATACAAAACAGTGGGGGTTAATCCCACAATGCTGTTCTGTCCTTCAGTGATGTCCAAGTAGAGCTTGTCGAAGTACTGAACTAAGCAGAACTGTGCTTTTGGCTCATATCAGAGTTTTCACTTACGGCTATTGAGAAATCCCAGGAATGTCAGCCATGCCTGGCATTGCAGATTGTGACTTCACAAATTGTGTTTGTGTTCTGTGAGGGATTTTGCTGATTACTGCAGTTCACCCACCTACCAGCATGATCACATTTGATGGGTTCAGACCTTTGCAGGGTTGCAAATTAGAGCCTTGAATGATGGATCAAAGGGGCAGAGGAACAAGACTGACGAGTAGCAGTTGTCTCCTAGCAGGAGGCAGTTTCAAAGTAAATAAAAAGAGGTGGTTCTACATGCAGAATGTAATTGAGCAGTTGGATTTCTTGACAGAAGATGTGGACATGAAGGTGGCATTTGCTAAAACTGTACACACCAAAAGATGTGTGAAAGAAGATCACAGAATGATGGAATGGTTTGAGTTGGAAGGAACCTTAAAGATCACCAAGTTCCAACTCCCCTATCGGGACAGGGACACCTTCCAGTAGTCGAGTTTGCTTAAAGCCGTGTCCAGCCTGGTGTGGAACACTTCCAGGGATGTGGCATTCGCAACTTCTCTGGGCAATCTGTCCCAGTGTGTCATCTCCTTCAGCCTGTCTTCACAGAAGAGGGCTGCAGCTCTCTAATCATTTTAGTGGCCCTTCGCTGGACCTGCTCCAAGAGGTCTATGTCCTTCTTATGGTGGGGCCACCAGGGCTGGAAGCAGTATTCCATCTGGGGTTTCAAGGGAGTGGAGAGGGGCAGAGTTACCTCCCTCGACCTGCTGATCACTCCTCTTTTGATGCAGGTCAGGATATTATTGGCTTTCTGGGCTGCCAGTGCACATTGCTGGGTTACACTGAGCTTGAGTCAATCAAAGTCCACCAAATGGTACTAAGATTGAGAGGACGTCGGATTTAAGAGACCTCAAGCCACAAAAGCCAGGTGGACACTGGGATGCATACCCAGTAGATAAATCATACATGGCTGCACTTCTTTGTGGATATTCAGCTGTGACCACTGCTGCTGGAGTTATGATGCTGAGCAAAGCAGCAGACATCTAGTGTGATCCAGTTCTCTTACTCTCTTGTCCCATTTCTGCCCCACTTGCCCCCCAGTTCTGTTCTGTTGTTACTTAAGTTCCACCATGGATAGTCAGTTTCTTCTTTTTAGCCGTGGAAGTAGCTTTTTTGGGGGAAGGCAATGAAGGCAAGAGCAAGAACAGCTCTTCTAAGAGTCAGTTATTTCTGCCTTTGCTGACTGCAGCTACAAGAATACTGTAGGCTGTAGTGGTGTAGGGCCTGAGCTTTCTGTATGGTTGAGTCTGGACACAATCTATCAGAACACATTTGATGCTCCTCCTGAGCTTACAAGGCTTTTCCAGCCCTAGTATCTTGCCAATATCGGTGGTGGTACCAGAGCAGGAACAGTGTGTAGCTGTGCTACAGCATATTGTCTTACTCATGCAAGTTGTCTTGCCCTGTACTCTCTTGGCAAACCTAGAAATCATAATCTCTGCATGGCAGAAAAGTCTTATGGAGGTGGACTTTTAGCATCATATTAGAAGGCATAAAATAGCCTGCATGTTACATTTCTTCCTGTTGGGAAAGAACTTTTATTTGCTGTTCATTTTAGAAAATGTGTTGGAAATGTCACAAGACGTGGCAATGCTGCAGTCTTTAGATAACATTAGTATTGATAAGACTCCTAACTTGAGAGTACCTTTTTCTCTGTTCAGCTGATTCTTATCAACCTGCCTGGCAGGACCTTTAATTTGTCTCTTCTGAGATTAGCAGTTTCAGCATTGAGAAAATGTACTGTTTTATCCCTAATACTTGCCAAAGGCTTTATTTAAGTAGCAGAAAGGCAATAAATGACTGGGTTTGGTGTTAACAGTTGTTTGTTCGGTTTACATTTTTTGATGCTTAGCCTGTTCATTGCTAGTTTGTGTGCTTATTTTTTTCTTCCCAATTAAGAAAGTCTGTCCCCTCCTCTGACCTGTGTTTTTTTTTTTCTTTTTTAAAGTTCATCTGTTCCCCATGGTACAAAATCAAGAACCCCCTATGAGCTAACAAGCAGCTTTCTGTGGAGCTGCCTCAGTAGATTTGTAGCTCAAAGTTTTGTATTAACAAATTTTTAAGAGTTAGTTCCTCTGACTTCTGTTACAGTACAGATTGCCTCTTTGAAATGTGATATATGAAAAGCCAAAAGAGAATTTTTTAAAAACTTTTTTCCCCCTTTATTTATTTATTAATTTCAAGATTATTAGACCTTACTTGTACAACCTCAGTGTCACACTGTGTGGTCATCTGCCTTTTCAATAAACCCAAGACCCTCAGATAACATCAATTCCCTTCCACGTCATCTAATAGTGCTCAGGCATTGTAGACTCTCTCACCACACTGCTTCCTCCCCATCCTCACATCTCAGGGAGTGCAGCACTGCAGACTTCCCTGAGCATCAGACTCCAGACTCTAGCAAGCCTCTTGGACCTCATCTTCCTAGGGTGTTTCCCCAGCAAGCAGTCTTGGGTTTTTAAATTAGAATTCTCATCTCCTTGTTGGGCTTCTGCGACTGGTGAAGTGCCACCCCCCTACACATGGTGCCAAATCTCTCTTCAGGAGATGTGAGCAAGAAAACCTTGTGCTGCTTTTTGGCTAGGCTTTCCATACCTGGTACAAAACTGCTGCTGAAAGCTTGGAATGGGGTAGTGGCAAAGGCAAAAAAAAAGATGTATCTTGGAAAAGCATAGAGATCTAGCTTTTCACTGAAATAATGAAATAACACTGAAATAACTGAAATAATGCTTGGGGTGGAACTAGTGGAATCCCCCTTTAATGATCACAAAGATGATGGCTTTCCTGAACTCTCTGTAAACCAAGGTTATGTCCCCCGAAGTCACACCACTGGTAAATAAGGCAGTATTGTTGTAATTTTTAGCATTACCAGGAGAAGTTTACAGACATTCATAATGACTCAGTTTATAACAGTTGTCTTCTAACTACTTGGTTTTGAAATCTTAACGTGTTGAACTTGCATATCATTGTGTCATAATAGTATTTTAAATGAGTAGATGCTGTTTACAGCTTTGTGAACAGTTTTGTTTCTGAACTACCAGAGCAGTATTCTTTTCTGAAGCTTAAAATGAACAAACATGGTGTTAAGTGATAATGGCAATGATGTTCAACTGTTACCAGCGCCGATAGAAACAGCTTCTTGGGAGACTGTTGCCTTAGCTGTGTGTGGTACTCCTACTATACATGTTTCTAGGAAAAGCAATCAACTGTCTGGTTCTATAGAATATTACGCAATTTTTTGCAGAAAGAAAGGCAACTGCGGTTTCTTTTTCCGAGTGCTTGCTCATCCGCATTCCTCAGGTATCATCATACATCTTCCTCCTACCTTCCCCTGTCCTTGCCACCCGGCTTGTTTTCTGGCATTTTATTGTGAATGATGATGATTTGCAGAGACAGTGTTTTCAGACAATGCTCTCTGTGATATGCCACCACATAGGAGTTACAGAGTGTCTATTTCAAAAGTAAATAAACCCCATAACAATATTTTTTCTGACCCTAAATTTTGTATGCCTTATTTATTGATTTTGTTTCAATCTAGTAGGTCATGCAAGCCTCTCTCTTCATATAAAAATTCCTTCAGGTTTTTAACTAGTAACCACTTTCCTGTGAATCTCCCCTGTGTTGCAGGGCAGGAGATAAATTAGGATTATGTAATAGTTATTTAGCAAAGATGATCTAGCCTAGAAAAATAACATTTATTTTGTTATATATCCAAGTTAACATGTCCTCTTCATCCCCAATCCTGATTCTTGAATCAACAGAGTAAGGGCAACGTGACCCTTCTACCCAAAATAAATGAGACACTGCTCCTATTAAATGTTATTATTTATTGCCTGCCATTATTCTGCTTGTATACAAATGGGGAGCAGAGGAGGAAGATAATTTTCTCAAGCTGTTCTCATCTTACTGGATGGAAACCTTGCAATGCTTTTAAAAGGTGAAAATAATAATGCCACTGATTGCTGCAAAGGTTGATGTAATATTTTTCTCCTTTATGATCTACAGGGGCATTACCCACTGTAGAAAAGAAGAGACCAATTGTCACTTAAAGAGCTGTAATAGGTATAAATAGAAAAAAGAAAAAAAAAAGCATGAGTGTTTGAAAATGTCAATAGTGCAATTATGGTGCTATGAAACTCTGGTCAGTGGGTGAGCCAGTACTGAAGGTGCAGAGTTGGAGCTGCAATTGAACTTTGTGCAGCCTGTGTATTTCACAGCATCAAGGCTCCTGCTAGAAACTGAATCTGACTCTGGAAGTCATTGGGCAGTAAGTGGTTGGAGACTGAGGAAATACTTCGAGGGGGCATAGTATATGTCTGGTGTAGTGCAGCCTCGTAGCTTTGTCCTCATATAGAAATCCATGCAGTTGGTACCTATGCCAGTATACTGTCAAGTGTGATAAAGAGCCCTTGGCTTCTCCTCTACCAATGGGGAAAGATGGGCATCCAGGTGTCAGTATTTTGGTCAATTTGGCAACTATTTATATTTTTCCATGAACAGTCATTCAAGGAAATAATAAAGGCAAGGATGTTCTTCTTGTAGTGTATAGGGCTCAGTCCTACCTTCAACTGCCTCTGTCCTTTCTGCTTAGTGGCCCTTTTTCTCACCCAGGAAAACAGACAGGAGGCAAGTGGAGCTGACCAAGCCTGGGAGCAGGTTAAGTGCCTCCTTGGGGAGAGGGGAGGGAGTTCCTTTTTACTCATACCCAAGCAGTTGAAGATCATTTGAGAAATTATGGTAATTGTCATTCCTTCCTCATACTTGCAGGAGAGTTCTGTTAAGTGCATTGTGATCCAAGTCTTAATGACAGAAAGAAAAATAGAAATACTTTGCATGCACATTGTGTCCTAAAGGACGTTGTTAAAACAACTTGGTATTTCTGACTTAAGCACTTGATTTTGCAGCTTTCCTATTTTCATGGTAGTTATTGATTTTGGAATTTCCAACCTTAAAGAAAAGAAGAGATAGCTGATGAATAACTGGTTAACCTTTTCTGGCACACCCTACTATGGTGGAACACAAGTATCCACCTGACTGACACAACGTATGCAAAATATATTTAAGTTTCAGTATCTTTATCGAGTAAAAAGGAAACATTATTCACAGTATGGAGATTTTATGTGATCTTTTTATTCATATATCAGAGCAAGACATGCCTCCACCCTAGTTTGAAAAATTACTCAAGTTTATAACTATTTTGAAGTGTTTGTAACTGATATGGCAGCTGATGTATTCAATATCCTTATTTATTTGTTCAGTGTGAACAGGGAAGAGAATGAGTTTTTTACCCTGTGTTCTTTTCTGCTGTGTAATTCAAAGAGATGAGTGTGGTGCCTTTGATCGGAGATGGTGTGTAAAAATTGCAGAAATGCATGACTGCTCATGAAAATGGGAAAGGAAGACAACATTGAAGTTAATGTTGCAGCAGATGACTTCATGTGTATGCCACAGATGTCAGTGTTATTTACACAGAAATATAAAGCCACTTAAAAGTGTGTAACATAATGAATCATTGAATTAAAAAAAAAAAAAGGGCAACAAACCAACCAAACAACACAGGTGTTTATTTTTACTAATGATTAGAGATGTACATTTTTCACTTAAAAAGGGGTTTCAAGTTCTCTTTTATAGGTTAAGAGGGCAGTATGTACTCTGAACCAAAAACCTGACAAATAAAGGCTTTCTGTAAATCTTTTGTGATATAATATTCTATAGAATATTCTTAGAAGATGCTTCAGATGGTTTGCATTTTACCTGTGATTACCAGTTTATGAATAACTTTAATTCCAAAAGTATTTTCTGTAACAAATGCAGACCCATCAAATTCTCTACTGGTTTTTCATGAGTGAAGTCATGCTCTGATAACATTCTGGTACTGCTTTCTGATACTAAAGTGCTAATGATTGATTCCTCGATGTTTGGCACCCTAAGAGCCCAACTGAAAGGCGAGCAACCACAACGTATTTTAATTAACATATATTAATTGTTTGAAATGAAAATTGATTTTGGCTTTTTTTTCTTTTCAATTGCAATGACATTTTAAAACTCAGTCAAAGATCCATTACAAATGAAGGTTATAACCACAAGCATTTAAGTGAAAATGGATGATTTGACATCCTAGGAGCAACAGCCTCCTCCACTTTGTGCTGATGCAGGCTGTGTATTTGACAGCACTGAGACCATGCTGCTTTAAAACTTCTAGATTCGTTATAGAGCTTTTTTAGACTGTCATGTCACTTTTTCTTGCTCACATAGAGAATTGTGTCTACAAAGGCCTTTTAGTGTAATTGTTCTGTGTGATGGTGATGGTGTTTCCTGTTCTTGTCCTTGAAGATCAGCAGGATTTTGGATTTCTTTTAGGGGAGCTTTCACATTTATTTTCACAGAAGTTCTACAGATTCTTATAAGCATAAGATTAGTGGTTAACGAGGATTTTTTTTTTAAATATATCAATTTGAAGTTAACTTGGAGGGGGAGAAGATGACACGCTGATGGCATATGTAAAGAATAGTATTTTACTACATTATACTTCTTGTTTGTACATAGTTAATGCATTTGGACAAATTCAGAAAAGTTTTGGGATACATGGACAGTTCTTCAGCTTGTATATCTGAAATGTAGAGGGATCTGATTTTTAGACAGTTGAGTTTGGAAAAGTTCCACTCAGAACCACATCTTTTATGAACTGTAAGTCTGTAACGTGGGGACTAGATTAGAAAACTTGATCATTTCTAGACAGTGGATTCATTCTGAGGGAGTATTCTGGAGAGGTTGAATTTCCCCATTTGATAAAATCCTATTGGAATATGGTTCAGTCACTGCTGCCTGGTCTAGAGTTGTGGAGTCCCTGTCATAATTCATATCTGGCAAGGAACCTAGTTAGCAGCACCTGTTGTATATTACAAGTGAAACAGCTTCATGTTGATAAATGGATAAATGGACCTTGCATTTATATTCATAATCCCCACTACTAAGAATTGATTTGCTCCCTCTAAAATCCAAACCAAAACTGTTCTCAGCCTGTCTTGTGTTAGCTGTTTTCCTTGGTTGTCACTTCTGCTATGGATTGTACTGCATTTTGTTGACATTCTTAGTATTTTTTTCTTTACAAAATTGATGTTTTGGGAAAACTGCTTTGTTGGGTTTTTTATTTATTTATTAGCATTTTACCTGAATTTTCAGTTCATGTGAGCTGTGAATGATGGTTGTGTTCAGTGACAAACGAAGCTTAAACTTAGATTTAGTGAAGGTTCTTTTTGCCTTTTGTGATGATTTTTCAGTTCGCTTTTGTGAAGTGACTGGTTTGTAATGCCTGTGGTTAAATTAGTTACAGTTGTTCTATAGAAGCTATTACAACTTTGTTTAAAATATAAATGAAAATATTTGATAAATAGTGGAGATAAGGAGAATGAAGGTTTATTCACTATATTACTTAGAGTGAATAATCTTAAATGCCAGCAGGTGGTCTATTCAAAATTGATAGTACTAGTTGCATTTAGTAAGCCATTGTGCAAAGCAAGGGCTCTGGTAATTGCCTGTCCTTAAGAGCACAAATGATTGCTAGGAAATAGTGACTGTAGCATTGTAGGATGTCAGTCCTGGAAACCTGTTACATTTAAGTAAAATATTTTTATTAGCCATTTGATATGTATATATATATTAGAAAATGTAAAATTCTGTGCAGATTTAACTCATTTCCCGTAATAGAATGAATCTCCCCCAGCATTATTTTGTTGGTTTACATCTTTGTGGCATTTGTTAATAGTGTAGTAACATAGTATAAATTTGGTTGTGAGTTGAGAAGTCATTTAACTTTAAAATCAAGTTGATTAATTTTAAACTCTCTTGCAATCTTGTTTTTTTGCAAATGCAGTACAATAGATTAGCATAAACACTAATGAACAGTCAAAATAATTTATTCCAGTTAAAATCCATTCTGAATTTGTTATAAGCAAAACATATTTTAAGCCTGTTTATTATGTGAAAATACTGTCACTGCTGTTCAGCAGAGCAGTTAGGTGTATGCATGTTAGTCACACAGGTACACAAAAATTCAGCTAGACTCTCTGCTTGAAAGACAGCATTGAGAAAACATATTACAAAGAGCATAAAGCATACAATCTGTGTTTATAGTGTTAACAGGTAATTTTTATTAAATTCAGGCATAAAATTATCATTCAGCTTAAGTAAGCCAGAGATAGATGTCATTATGAGATTTACATACCATTAGCTCACATCAGTTGATTAGCAGCTGAGCTCTGTGGTACCAGGTTAGTTAGATACATTATTTGTGATGCCAGGAGCCTGCAGCTCAAGGAGGTTTACAGGCTGCATGCTTGTTTCCTTTGCCTTTGTGATTACTTGATAAAATGCAGTGCATCACTGTGAACAATTGACCCTTTAGAGCAATCCAGACTGGTCAGCAGTCTAAATCCACATTTTAAAGCCGTCATTATAGCCTCAAACTTAAGAGTTTCCAGGGTGCAGACAAAGGTGTTATCCTCCTTCAGTACCAGTCTTGTACCATTTTCAGACTTTATGAAGTACTTAAATTGAATAATATTTGAAGATACTGAAAACTCTTCCGGAAATCCATCCAGCCTGCTTTTGGACACCAGTACAATTCTGGATTTTATTTTTGCAATGAAATCAGGAGCATTACAAAAGATTCTGAGTCCTTGTGAACGGTCGTGGCTGTCAGTTATTTCCAGGAAAGTAGTCTCTCGAGATGCTAGCTGTTCCTTCTCCCACCTTGATTTCACTGCATCTGAGAGTACCTTAAGCTGGAAAAATTCAGCTTCTTGTGCCAAAAGTTGATTTTCTCGAAACCCCTCCGGTAGAAGAAGTTCTCCATTTCGTAGGAAGTTGAGTATGTGTCTGAAAAGGAGTCCATCTCTGTCTATGAAGTAATGACCGTCTGCATCGAATGGGCACATTATTCTTCCGTTTATGATCCCTTCCAGAAAAGAATCTGGATACTTGGTTAGTGTCTGTTTTTGTGTGATATATAGATAACCACCAACATTCAGAGTAACCAGAGACGTTTTATACTCCTTGTCTTGCTCAGAGCCTTCAGAGTTGCTGTTTTTTTCTTCGCATTCATTTTCTCTTCTGCTTGCTTTTCTCTCCATTATTGAAGCTGAGACAGAAGGCCAGCTATCGTGCTTTGTTCTTCTCAGCTTGTAAAGGGGATGTTTCTTTTTAAAAAGCACCTTTATTCAGCTCCGGAACAATGTTGGAATGGAAATGCTGCTAGCATTGCTCCGACTGTCAGCTTGGGTTTGCAGTAGGTGGCGTATCAGCTGTGTATGCAGGGAGATAGCAGGAATATGACTGTAAAGGAGAATTTGCATTTAACTGTATAAGGGAAGAAGGGTATAACAGCTGTTTGTCTCCTTCTTTCCTTTAAGTCTTAAGAAGTTTATGTAGCTTTGGGGGTTATCCACAGAAATACCTACTGCTGTTCTAACTGACACCTTATCTTTAATACTTGAGAATGTATTTGTAGTATCAGCTAGCCAAATCTCATTTAGTGCTTAAAGTGTTAAACAGATAGCTTCATTTATGTTTCAAGCATTTTAATTTTCACAAGGCCTCTTTTCACATTTTTTTTGGTACTGAGTATAGTACTTGATGCATACAGTAGGACAATAGTGAAAGGACAGGTGTCCCTGTCTGTACAAGGGGGCTATCATCTATGGAGGGTGTGCCCATGCGTGACACTCATTTATTGGACACGTGCACAGCAGTAAGATGTTTCCACAGATACTCTGGAAGTGATGCTTAGGGATTCTTGGTCTGACTGTTTTAAGTTTGTGGTGAAAGCCCTCATTTGCAGTCCCAGGGAATATCCTCACCAGTGCTGGAGCTGCAGCCTGATTAGGTTTTGCTTACTGCCTGTGTACCACAGACAAAAACTGTTTTAGAGGGGATATTTACTGTTTATATTGGTGATTGCTTTTAAGTCACCAAGACTGTCTAGCATCAGTTTGTTATTGTTCGATAGAAAAAACTGAGCTGCCCTGTGGAACAAAAGGTTATTGTGCCTAGAGATAGCTGTGAACATCACATAATATTATAGCTTAGCAACACTTGGGTACGGGGAGGCAAAAACATCATCGGAATCAAATGGCTGTCTTCCTTCCTGTGCTTTAAGCTTCTCTCTCAGTTGCCGCTTTAAAAAAGGTTTCCCCTTTAAACATTTGCAGCTTGGAGCAGAAAGGGAAAGCTCTCCACACATCTCTTGTGTGCCTTTCCTTGGGGAAGCGGATGGACAGGAGCCACAGCATGCATTCCCCAGCACGGGTGGAAGCGAACCCTTACCTTGGGCTAGACCTGGAGAGGAGGTCCCATCTTTTTCAAGATATATTTTTCACTTTACAGGTAGATGTGTCCTGCTTTGCCTGATTAGCAGTGGAAAGGCAATTATTCTTATGTAAATTCTTCTGCTCTGTTTCTAAATATTTTATTCCTACTGCTCCCACTGTCTCTGAGGCTGTTTATTGATACTGTAGGGTAATCACTATCATATTTTATTAATTAATAACTGAATCTAGCACAAATAAATGCACATTTTTTTTTAATCACTATTCTTCTTGCCAGGATATCTCTAGCACTTACACACTAAATTTTTCTGCTGCTGTATGGGATATATTAAGCAGATATTATTCATTAGGTTTGATTTATCAGGAGTTAGTCACGGTTTTGTTTTTAACTCTTTGATACCATGAATATGTTCAGCGTTACTTCAGTTGAAGAGATTTCAACTAGTTTCTAACTTTTAAACGTTTGGATTTTTTTTAAAATTAATTCCTTTCACAGTTATTGAATTAATAATTGAGACAATGGAAGAGCCAATTAGTTTCAAGTATTATTTTTTCTGTTACAGAAGAAATTTAGTTTATTTCCAAGTGCTGGAAAATTTACTTAATGGGCTTAGATCAGGCATAGCTACAATACTGAACCACTTTATTGTCTGTTAAACTCTAAGAGAATGATTTCTGTGGTGCTTGCATCTTACACAGTGAACTTTAAATACTCTGAAGCTGAACTAGCAGTGTCCTGGCACAGGTGAGCAGGAATGTCCTAGGAGAGCAGGGATTTGTAAAAAAGAAATTTTCCATGACCAGTTAAGCTGTCTACATTTTATGAGACAGAAGTTACGGAACAGTATCTGCTCAAATCATCCTCTTCTAAATGTTCTAACACTTGCAGATGAAATTTTCCACTTTGGTGAACGAGTAAGTATTCTTTGAAAGATCACGCAAAATTGTTCTAGTAGTTTGTATGATAAGATATTCAGAATGGATTTGATGTGGAAAATATACTCTGTGGAGTTCATGAATATTTACATTTAAACCTTTGAGACTTGAAAATTTTAGAGCTGCTGTAAAATTTTCATCACTGCAAACCCATGTAACTTTATTTCACTTCAACTGACAGTCATCTGTGATACAAAACTAAAGCCTGGCATTTCTTGGTGAAAATTTTCCACTTTCTGTGCCATACTACTAGACTTTTCAAAAAAACCCTAGTTCTTCCTGTGCACTCAGTGATACATATGGCATGCATGTAATTTTAGTGGGGTGGTTTCATATAGCTCACTGATTTTTGGAGGTGTAGCTGTGCTGGATTTCCTTTTTTCTGTCTTCTTGTCCATGCACTGGAAGATCATCCAGAAGCTCATTTTGCAAAGATATGGACGTATTTCTTGCAATGAAGTTTGAGACTTTGACCATTTTTGTGCTCTGAGAGTCTTTTTTTGTTGTGTACCAGTGTGACAGCTGAGATGTGCTAAGTGCATCCCAGATATTCTTGCTTCCAGCTTGGATTGGGACAGAGTAACTTGTTGCTGGGTGCATTCCCTTGCTGTGAGTGAACTCTCTGTTTCTACTCTATCCAGCTGAAGTGTCCCACTTGCTGATGTGGGTAGTTAGCAATCCTGAAGTGATGGCTCCTTCACAGATTATCAATGTCCCCTGTATGCTGGGATTGACCAGCATTCAGGTAAGGAATAGTGCTGGAATCCAGCAATTGAAAGTATATTGTTTTGGTTCCAGATTATGCCAGAAAATATACTAAGCACCCTTGCACACACTTAGGAGAGTGGCTGTAGGAGTTTCCAAGTTAGTCACCCTTTGGGTTGCACCAAAGGGCAATCCACAAAGCTTTTCCAGTTTCTTCTTGGTCAGACAAGCCATCCTGGAGACAGTGAAAATGCAGTACTGGTATTTATCACCTAACAGAAAAAAACAAGGAGGAAAAGGCTAGGCATCTGCCCCTCATTCTGCCCTACAAGTTTCCTTTTGAAAAATGACATCACTCCTACTGAATTTCCGCCCTCTTCCTGTACCTCCTGGTCTGGAAGCTTGAGCGTGCCATGGAACTGAGAATTCAGGACCAGAGCACACTACAGAAAAGCTGGTGCTTTACCAGTCATTCAGCTTCAACCAATCACCTATCTAAAGAATATCAGTCTCACTGACAGTCTGCTGTCAGTGAAAATAACCTGGATTACAGAAAACAGCTACTTTTATTTTTTACAGTACAAAAGGATATGAGGAGAAAACTCAGCTATGAGAGGGAGAGAATTTTAGAAATGTATTAGGAAACCATGCTAATGAAATCCATTTGGTTGTTGAGGCAGCTTATTTGCCATTTAATGTCGTAACACAGAAAATTGGCCAGGTTTTTGGACAATTAAATCATTCAGTAACTCCTGCCTCATGATGTTGGTAGCATAGACATTCTCATTCCAATAATATCTCCAGATGTTGATTAACAGCCATTGAAGCTGTTACATAGTAACAGCTCTACATAATAATTAAAATTGAAGATTTTCAAATCAGCAAGTCTGAAAAATGTGCATTCAGGAATTTTCAAAGGGCTATCTAAGAAACTATTCAAGATGGTGTTGATATTTGTAATAATTTTTGAGCACTGCAGTGCTACAAGGCTAGAAAAACAAATGCTGTGCCAGTATTTGAAAGGTGAATTGGATGACACGGGTATTTAAATATGAAAAAGTACTGTATGAAAACCAATAAAACATCTGACTTGGAAATCAATCAGTTAAAAATTAAGGGAGAATAATATAATACTAACCAATGTGGGTGGAGAGAAAATGGGTGGTGCCAATTTCTTTTGCACCTTTTTTAATTACAATTTGTTCAGCAAGGCAGGTGATGTTTTTTCTGTTAAATCTTTCAGTATGTTTCATTTGTCATTTTGTATTAGAATGTATACCATATTAGTTTTCCTATCATTTAGCTATACAAAAATTTTCAGCAGGCTTCAAACTGGCAAATGTTAAGCAGAGAATTATCACTCAAATGTTCCTGTGATTTGGTTCTTGGTCCTGTTTTCTTTCAGTGAGTGATCAAGAAAGAGATAGTTACTGGTGATTTTGGAGATGATACTGATGAGGATGTACTCAGTAAGGCAATACATTGCTGATGCAAAACCATTTGGATCGTTGGTTAGGATAACATTTTAACATCACCAGATATGAAGTTTATATGCCCAGGAGTGCACCCTAGACAGGGCTTGCAGTGTGTATGTTTGAGGGAGAGCTAGGGCAGAGGCTCTGCCCTATGTATGATACATCGCTGGCAGCTGAGCATAAGGTCACTGTTCTGTGCAGTGGTCAGTAAAACAAATGTAGGATGTATCCTTGGATGTCTAAGTAGAGGAATGCCAAGTGAAGACTGGGTGGTCCTCTGCTCTAGTTGCATAGCTGCCAGGGAAGGGTGGTTTGAGAAGGGCACCAGCTTTGAGGCTGCCATTTGAATGCAAGAGAGGTGCCGTGAAATGCCTTAAGTCTGTAAGAGCAGAGCTGAGGTCTAGTGCAGGAGGGGGCTATTCCATGTCCAGCCAACACATGCAATAGCTGCACAGCAGTTTAAGTGAGCAGAGTGGGCTACCAGTGCTTCCAACTTGGATGCTGGTGTGCTGGTTTTGGCTGGGGTAGAGTTAACTTTCTTCACAGTGGCTGTTATGGGGCTGTTTTGGATTTGTGCTGAACACAGGGTTGATAATATAGAGGTTTTTTTTTTTTTTTTAATTGCTGAGCAGGGCTTACACAGAGCCAAGGCTTTTTCTGCTCTTCATACTCCCACACTGGCAAGGAAATTAGGGGTGCACGTGAGTCTGGGAGGAGACACAGCCAGGATGGGCGACCCAAACTGATGAAGGGGATATTCCTGACCATATAACATCACATATATATATAAACTGTGGGAAAGAAGGAGGAAAGGGGGGACATTTGCCAAGTAACTGTTATGTGTGATGGGGCCCTGCTCTCCTGGGGATAGCTCAACACCTGCCTGCACATGGGAAGGAGCAAATTAGTTCCTTGTTTCGCTTTGCTTGTGTGTGCAGCTTTTGCTTTCCCTATGAAACTGTCTTTACCTCAACCCACAAGTTTCCTAGCTTTTATCTTTCCAATTCTCTCCCTAATCTTGCTAGTGAGGGAGTGAGTGAGTGGCTGTATGGGGCCTGGGGTTGGGGCTGGCTGGGGTTAAACCATGGCAGTCTTTTGGTGCTGCCTAATGTGGGGCTCAAAGGGTTTGAGATAATGACAGATTTGATGGAAATGTGCTAGATTGAATTTATCACTTAGTGATAAATGTCGGTGGTGTTCAGCTGGAAATGAGCAGGCTCCTGCTCAGTCCATGGGTCTTGGTTGCTGACAGGTTAAAACCATGACAGCTGGGAAGCAACAGCATAACTTCTACCAGTCAAGGAGCTGGAGACACAAGTGCCCATAGCCTGTCCTTACTGCACTTTCATCTACTTTTTACTGCTGCCTGAGAACCCTGCATACTGAGGAAGATATTCATCTCCTTCTTCCTTGGCACTGCTCACAAAGTGGAGGAGTTGGTAAAGGACCAGATCCAGTGGCTGGAAATTGGAGCTGAGTGCAGTCAAATAGAAGACTGATACATTAAAATCTCCAAGTCAGTCCATCTCTCTCTAAACTCCAACAGTCCAACCCCTATCAGACCATATTCTGCACAATTTCAGTAAATTTCTCTCATGCCTGTGTTTGCCTTAAATGCTTTTACCACATTCTGTTAATTTGATAGTGATTGTCAGCAGGACTTGAAAGTGGAATCAGCATCTCCCCAGCATCTCTCTCGATCATCTCACTGAGACAACAGTTGAAATTACTTTATAAATTAGCACCAGGGCATTTGGGCAGGGAGGTCAGGGTGAGCGTGCATTTGGCAGCTAATGATGAAGCTATGGGTTATATAGACTAGCCTTTTGGGAGCCACACTGACTGTGTATTTGCACCTGCCACCCCATTTAGGGCAACTGAGAGCTTAAGACACTTAGGAAAATGTTTTATTTTCCCTTCTCATCACTGATCTTAGCTAGTCTTCCAGAGCTGTTTATTTATCTTGTACTATCTGCATTAATTTGAGTAGGGAATCGCCTTTTCCCTAACAGGGAATTGCCACTTTCATGCCTTATTCATCCATTTCCTTCCAGGCTGATGTGACTATGGGAATACCAAGGCAGATGTGTAGCACTTTGAATGTCTTTTCAGTACAGCTCTGGTCCTGCAACAGGAGAAGACAGACCCAAGTCACTGCATTTGAGTTTGGTGAATGAGGGCTAATTGTGCTGCAAAGAGAGTAGAAACAGTCTTGCATCAAGAGGTTTGCATGTGTCTTTGCAGATTTATTCTGCTAGACTCTCTGGGTGTGTTAAAATCCCTGAGGAGGTCCAGGGAAAATGGGACATAAACCTTGGCTTTTGCACAGTGGATGAGCCTAGACAGCAGACAGGCTTTAGCTGCAAGGCAGTGTTCTTGGAGACCGGACAGCCTCGTACTGTGAGGCAATTGGAACATTTTGTCTGGATTTGACTGCAGAAGTCAATCTGGATCAGTGATAATTAAAAGAGAGTATTAGCCAAGACATCAAAGATAAGATATCCAGAGAAGCTGTGGATGCCTCATCCCTGACAGTGTTCAAGGCCAGGTTGGATGTGGCTTTGAGCAACCCGGTCTAGTGGAAGGTGTCCCTGCCTATGACATTGGAGTTGGAACTAAGTGATTTTTGAGGTCCCTTCCAACCTAAACCATTCTGTGATTCTGTGATAATACTGAGGATAAGCATGCTTAACTGGCAGGTTCATTTCCTAAATAGTTGGCATGAGGGAGCTCTCTGCTTTACCCATCCTAATCCTTAAAACTTAAAAATAATTCGAAAATTTTGCAAGGTGCGGGGAGATTGATGGTGACATGTCAGTGTTTGGGCAGCTGGATGGCTCAGATGAGTATAGGTTAGTGAGCCTTGAACCTGTACCACAGAAACTAGTGGAAAAATTTTTACAGAGTTCAAGAGATAGATAAGATTGGAAATATGACAAACGCTAGCAAACATGGCTTTGTGCAAGGGTTTTCTGTTCATACAAATCGAATTTTGTTTATTTGTTTATTTTGAAGATTGTGAGTTTAAAGTAACAGCACGTCTGCAGCCTGCTTAGCATTTCATATTATGCATAGAGTCTTGTGACATTCCGGTTTATGTATAAAAAAAATTAGCAAGCACAGAACAAGATTAAAAACTGACAGTTATCAGAAAGTAATTATGAATAGGAAGCCACTGGAGTGTAGTTTGAAGGGCTTCCTCCAGGATTAGAGGAGAACAGTAGTAGTAAGTGAGAATCACGGCTTTATAAAATGTCATGATTGACACAAATGCTGGTCAGACAGTGAATAACTATGACAGGACCGTCATGGTGTGACTGAGATCGTGTAATTCACAGAATCTGTTTATAGACAATGCATTTTAACCAAGCAAAAGGCAATTATACATCTAGGAACTGAGAATGCAGAGCACATAGATAAAATGTGAGTTTAAAAAATACTCAAAACAGTTATGTTAGTAATATAATAGCCAGTCAGCTCCATGATCTTGATTTTTAGAGACAAATTGTTCTTGACAGAGTTTAGCCATCTAAACATGAAGTGGTCATGGGACACAGACAGCAATGTCCTGCCCCACTCCCCCTTGAAGCTCCCACCTCCCCAAAACCAAACCCACAAACAAACGCAACATTGAAGTCCAGCATAAGGCAGATCACTGAATTCTAAAAGAGGTGGGACCAATTTTCTTTCAGCAGTCTCCCTTTCTCCCTCTCTCAGCTGAATTCAGAGATTGAATTGAGATGTCTGAAGTGAGGTGAGAGAAATTCCAGCTCCTGTATTTGTTATTTAAGCTCCATGTATGTTTTTTGTAAGATCAGTACAATAGTATTATGTCTGGTTTCTGGTCTCTGTATTTAACTTCATTTCAAGATTGAACAAGACACAAATAAGAAACCCAAAATTGATTTAAGTGTGCCACAAATGCCTTATGATGAGATAATGCATGGGCTTAAATTACTTCATTTATTGAAAAGATGGTTGGGAAGTGACTTGATTACTGTGTATAAGTACTTTCAAAGGGAGAAAACACCAGGTACTGAAAGGCTCTTTACAAGAGTATAGAGTCATAAGAAGAACCGAGTGCTAAAAGCTGGAGTTAAATTCTTATTAGAAATTAAGCAGCAGTATTAGTACCATTAGCCACAAATAAGTTACTAGGTCCTATAGAAAAGAAAGACAATAAAATTTTTCTATATGTAATGTATAGGAAGTCAGGCAAATTTGTCAAGTTGTCTCTCCTGAATATAAACCTAGGAATTTGCAAAACCAGAAGTGTTATAGTACAAATTTTCTTTGCTTCATGTAAAACTATCTGAAAAAACATGGCATTCTTATTTCCTTCAAGGATTACCAAGAAATTTCAGATTAAATAATTTTAAAATACATGATGTTTAAGTAATTGCTCTCTGCATTATTCAGGGAGAGCAAACTTAGATTTGCAGGTGTAGTAATATTTCAGTCTATAAGGCAATAGAAAAGTCAGAGGCGTGTCAGAGTGCCTTGTGTTACTTGGCATCAGTACTTCTAAGCATTCCTGTTACCTTCTGTGTTGCTAGCTGAAGGAGACAATGGCAGTGTGGTACCCTACCCCAGCAGCAAGACGAGACTTTGTTGGAAAGACGTTTTAAATAGTGAGAGCTAATCAAGCCATTAAAGCTTATCGTTTGTTGTATGGCAAGGCTGTTCCAGAGGTGTTTGTTTTACACATATTGCACTGGCGGTGTCCAAAAGACATGAACAAATTGACGGGCTCCCACTTCCCTCCTCTCCCACATTATGCAATAGAACACTGTAGTAGAAATGCAAGTGTTTGCCCATCATAACTTCTCTCTTCCTTTCTGTATCAAGTTGCCTTTAATTTTTGGGCTTCCCTACCTTTATGGAGTCGGCTGTTACTTCTCTGTTAGTCATCACTGCTTTAGGCAAAAAGGTGGTCACACTGGATAACAGTGACTGTCACAGAGGTGAATGTACAGAGATGAGCATCAACTATAATACATGTACATTATGTCCCAGGTTATTAACTGAAAGTTTCTATTTCTTTTCCCTGAGTGTTAGCATATGTTGTATTATTACTTTAGTGCATCGTGTTCCTTTAGTGAACTTCTTTTTTATATTGTAATAAGATGAAAAACTCTTTTCCTGAGGATAGGAATAAAATTAACTTTTCATTTTACTGTCCACTAATTTTGGATACTTGATAACTGGTTCTTTTTGTATATTATGTTTTTTATAGTCACTGACTGTATTCATTGAACCTTTCTGGAAAATGGTTCCTAGATAATCAGAGTGCAACATCTAGAGAAAGGTGTTGCCACCTCTTACTTCAAATTTGATCTTTTTGATTCGTTCTTAATATATAAAACATCTGAAGGCAAAATAAGAAAGTCTGGGGTATACCAGCTGTGCAAATATGTTTTTCCTTCTTATTTCTTTGGTGTCTAAATAACAGAGATTTTAGAACTTTCTTTCAGAAAATATAATTACATTTTATTTAGCAGATTCTTCGTTAGTGAAA
The DNA here is from genome assembly GCF_003031625.1 of Empidonax traillii. Lineage (NCBI taxonomy): Eukaryota > Metazoa > Chordata > Aves > Passeriformes > Tyrannidae > Empidonax > Empidonax traillii. The sequence continues at coordinate 449,819 of NW_020955440.1, read as the reverse complement.
AATAATTCAAATGTTGACCATGTTGGTGACTTTCATTTTAATGTCCAGTTTTGCTTTTCATTCTAGATAAACTTGCTTTGGAAGGAATAGTGGTGCAACGTGCTGAATGCAGACCTGCAGCTAGTGAAAATTATATGAAGCTGAAAAGGTAGGAGTGCTTCATTACAAATCGATATTTGATATCTGACTTTGATGATTTTATTATTGCTTTACTAGGGGTGGATGACTTCAGTATTATCTGAAAAGTTCAGCAGCTATGTCTAGAATTTACCATGTGATTCATGTATCTTATGGATAATTAACTTTATGGTGTTCCCTAGTAATATATCATATTTGGGATTGGAATGTGCATTATATTAAGTACATCTTTATGTATAATAAGCATGTGAGTTTTCATTACATCACCCTTTATACTGTGTGTTTGTTGTAAATAGAGAAATTCAAAGCAGGGCATTTCAGGAAGAGAATCATCCGTAACTAGTTTTAGAATTGTCAAAAGAAATGCAGAAAAGGCAAAGTGATGTTTTTCTCTAATTCCCAATTTGTTTTCCATCTATCATATACATTTTCAGTATCTTACGTTTTATTAACCTTCTCTGTCATCTGAATTGCTCCAGTATTTTCTTACTGCTTTCATTCATTTTTGAGACTTGATGTTCTAGATGCTGGCAAATCAGTACCATAAGTTTGTTCCTGTGCAGTGAACTATTTTGTTTCAGACTGAGTTTTGTGATTGCTATCATGGTTTTTGTTATCAGGGGGAAATGGAGTATGAGGCAAATGTGATGGTGGCAGAAAAGGACTCATTGCAATCTGGCAATTTTAAATATACATGAATATAGTCTGTGGGACGTATTTGCTTCATAATTGTTCTAATTACAAGTTTCCCGATCCAACTGCTTTTTTGCATTTTGCACACAGTTGATCAGATAAGCTGCTTCTGGTAAGACCGCAGCAGGAGACTGAAACAGAACTGATTGTTTTAATTATGTACTACCCAAACTTTGAATTTTTCAGCATTCTGCTTTCTGTCTCGCATGCATGCAGCCCCTCCTGGTCTTCAATTTTGTCATGTTCAGCTCCTATAGGAGCAACACAGGTACAAACGTGAAGGCAGATTTTGTGTTTGGTAACACTGACAGGTGAAAATGATGGTACTCTTGTTTTTTCTTTTCTGTAGAAAAATTGTCAGCCTCTGTATGCCTACTTTCCATGTTTTTGAAGATTTTTTGCCTTTTACCAAGAAGATTTAAAAAAAGTAATCTGATCTGTTGGGAATCAGCATGAGATTTAGCAGATCTAGCAGTCACAGCTTCAGAAGAAATTGGGTTTTGTCCAAATACTGTCTGGTATTTGAGTAGTAGGATCAAACTTTTTCACTCCCTTTACGCTCTCCCACCCTCAACATGATGCTGCAGTCTGTATTTGTGCATAAAAAAGGGTGACAGTATTAAAGATAAAACACTTAAGTTATACAACCATGTTGTATTAAACCATTTATTCATTTTTCTGTTTACTGTTGTGCTTTATATGAGACAGACTCTCCAAAGATGAACTTTATAATATTGACAGAACAGCAAGTCTATTGTGTAGGCTTTAAGTGTTACAATATTGAGTTGGGAAGGAAATAAAGTTAAAAGATAAATACAGTTGCTTCGAACTTTTAAGATCTAGAGAATGAAATTAAGCTTCACGCTCTCAACAGCTGTAATCGTTTGTTTTCTGAGAGCTGGCAATGACCAAAAAGGATTATATATCTCCTGGTATTAAATGCAGATATGGATCCTGTCTATTTTACCATCTGTATCTGGGTCAACAAGATCAGCTGATGGATGTGTGATATTTGATTTCCCTGCTGCTCAGTAGAGTTTCAGTGAGAGGACAAAGTGATGGTCTTGTGATGCAGTTGCCAGCAGTTAGGTGGGAGATAAGTGTGACATGTGGGTTTGAGGATGAATAATGAAAGCACAGAGATTGGTAACACGTGTGAGTGAAAGTGTTATCAAGTGTAGTAGCTGGGAGAGGTTTTTCCCCAACAAGAAGCAGCTTTTGCGTTGATTACAGGAAGGGTGTAGATGGCTGATATTCATAACACTTTGAATACAAGGTACAAATGTGTGTCTAGGGATAACTTCTTGGAAAGGTAAAATAAAGATCGTGTGACCTTCACTTGGTATTTTCTATTTTGGAAGTTTTGTTGTTGGCAGGTTTATTTAAATTTTTTCAGTTTTTCTTGAACTTCAGGTTCTAGAAGGGTAACAAATACCGTGACACTCTCGCTATCCTGCACTAGTAAAGCTTTGTGCTATTGAATTTCCTAGAAGATTTTTATTAGCAATGTATTTGTTCTTTGTAACAGCTTAATGATTAGTTGTACATTTGCAATTACTGTTGGTGATGCTATTGAGGCTAGCTGGAAAATAATGTGTGGTTTCCAAGCACCTGTCCTGATTTCTGTCTTGTGGGAGTGGATCTCATGATCCCATTTAAAATATTTTAACTGTGTGGGTTAAAAAACGAGCATTCCCAGCTGCAGACAGTTTTACTGTACAATGGTCACAGAAAATACTGTGCCTACACTATACTTACTGTTTGATAGTTCCCCTCTGTACATCTTTCTCAGCCAGTCCCACCCACCGAGACTATTTTCTTCATCTTACTGCAGTCGGCTTTCCACCATGAAGATGCGTTATCTGTACCTTTATTTTGTCTTCCTGAGGCACAAGAGATTTTTGCTTCCGTCACGTTAATTTCATGATCCTAATGTTTAACCACCTTGGGTTTAATGGCTCCTCAGAAAGAGAGATCTCCCAAGAGGCTTTTCTGCATTGGGAAATATGGGGCACAGGGAGAGAGGAGTCCCCCAGGCATTCAGGATCGCTTAAGGCTCCAGATGACTTGAGAGGAGATGAGAATAAGATTTTTGATACTCACAAGGGGCTTTTGCTGTTCGCAGAAGAGGGGAAATGGGAGACTGGCATGCACCCCATCTCAGATTCTTTCTGACAAATTACCTGTTTCTATCCTACACTGGTCCTCATGTCCATTCTCTTCATCCCTCTGATCATAACAAACTCTCTTCTTCCCCAATTCTTTCTCTGTCCCCCTTTCCCATTTTTGTTTGCTTCTGTTTCTCCATTTCCTCGCAGGAGAAAAAAAAACCCCAAAAATATTCGGAACACATTGCTACAATATACACTCAAACTGCATTTCATTTTGAGGTAAGGTTGAGAAGGAAAAAAAATCTGAGAGCGACTTCTGCAAAGCTCCAATTCAAACTAATATGGCCAAGTTCAGTAGCTACAGAAAGCTCTCCAAGACTGCTCAGGTCCTCTGCAATGGGATGGCCAGGCACCAGGCTCACAATTCTCGGGGAGGTTTTGAAGGTGCATGCAAAGTGCAGCTCAGGCAGTTGTGAAATGCACTGTTAGACAGCGCATCCCCAGTAGCAGAGGATGGCAGGCAAAAACTGAAACAAAATCAGAGCCCTTGTTTCATTCTCAAATGTGCTGCTGAAATACTGGTCACCTTTCAAAATGGATTTTGGAAGACTCTGATTCAATGATACCTAATCTGAACTACTGAACTGTCACAAACTGTACAGAATGAAAAAAAAAGAGTCCCAGGATTACTTAACACCTGCAAGAGCCAACATTTAACACAGCAGTGAGGCTGGTAATGCCTGTAGTTCTCTTAAGTAACTTAAAAATACATCTTAAAGTGTGGTTAGTCTAAAGGGGTGATTATCAGTATGGCAGCTTGTAACATGATTGCAAGAATTCTGTATGTCTTATTGCTTTTTCCTACAAGAGTTTTCTACAAAGAGTATGATGAAAATCCTTAGAAAGAGCTACTGGAAAAAACATGCACGATAGGGTTTTAGGAAAAATGAGTTGCAAAATGTTCTGGAACAGTTAAGGAATTTCCATGTTTGAAAAGTCAGGTGTCTTTACAACTACGCTATGGAGGCCTCTAGAGGTTCCTGACAATTGGTGGTCTGGGTTAAGCAAGTGAAATTTATTTGTGCGTATGAGTTGCTCACCTTCTCTAAAATACTGTGAGAGTATTGACTGACTGACTGACAGTTCAGTATATTGCTGAAAATGAGCATTATGCCAGTTCTTTTTTTCACAAATAGCCCCTACTGGCAGAATAAGATTAATAACTTGACCAGCATACTGCTTCATATATGTTCTTGTAGATATGCATAGTTGGCTATGAATTCCTTTCTAAAATGAATATGTATGCATGCATTTGTGCATTTTCCGCAAAAGCTGATATGCTGCGCAAAGGCTGCTCAGCTTGTTTGGGGTGGGAAGCCATTTTTACACCAAGCTGAGATTGCATCTGCCTGTGAGTCAATACAACCTTGATTTTTCAAATATCGAAGATCATTTTCTATGGCTTGAAGTAAGATTCAGCATAGTACAAAAATACACTCCCTGGGATGTTTTGAGTTACTCATACAGTACAAAAAATGTAATTTTTTTCCATGTGCTAAAATGTTTCCAATCACAGTTTTTCTGGAGAATTTTGTGCAATTTGTGGAAAATTATCTCTTAATCATGGCCCTGAGAGTACTGTTAAGAGATGTATTTTATATTATTCTTGTGTTCCTGGACACCCACCAGTTTTTACAAGTCAGGCAAATACTTTTCTGATTGTGAACAATTGAACTGCAAAGTAACAGCCACACTAGTACTCAAGTCTCTTTGTCCCTTTTGGTCCATTTTTCACATTTTTTGAACAGAGTAGCTGAGAGAAGCAAGTAAGAAAAATAAGGTTAAAGTGAGATCAACTCAGCAGCACAGATGAGTGGTTATTCCCCATTTCAGGGGTCAGGAGAGTTGCTTTTGTTGGCTTGCTATATATTGCTTTGGGATCTTAGGTCCTTTTCTCTGTCTCTTGTCCTTTTCATTTTGTCTGTCATGTTTTACTGTTCTTACAAGAGGTGTTCTGACTGGATTTTAAATGGTCTTTTATATTACTATGCTTTTTTGTTCAGTGATATGAAAAGGTTGTAATTTTGGTCTCTGCTTCCAGCCATTATGATAATGCTAATAAATAAGGAATAGCCTATGGTTGGTAATGCATCAAGCATTTTATCATGTTCCTCTTAAATCTGCAGCTGGATGCAGAAGGTTAGCATGTCCTTTTTACCCTACTGTTGTCTTCAGCTTCTAATAGCCAGGTGTGTATGGGCTAACTGGGGGACAGAGTGGGTTTTGTAGAGAAAAGAGGCATGAAACATTGCTTTCTTCTTTTTTTTAAATAAATTTTCTGGCATATGAATTATATTAGTTATGGAAACTGATACTTCCTTAAATTTTGGGAGAGACCGTTGATCTGATCACTGGATCTCAGTTTCCTTCCTTTTTGTAAATGCCTAGAGACAAAAGATGAAAAATGTAGGCTTACTTGCTGGCTCACTTACCCTTCTCCTTTTCTTTTAACTTAAAATTACTTTGTTACAGTGTGACATGAAATTTGCCTTCTTTCTGTTTTTTAAATATCATAATTTCCAGGTTGGAGTCACAGAATCACAGTATAGTTGAGGTGGAAAGGGACCTCTGGAGGTCATCTAGTCCAAACACCCCTGCTCAAGCCAGGCCACCTAGAGTTGGTTGCCCAAGATTGTGTCCAGGCTCCCCCTTATTTCTCCGGAATTGAAATAGTTTCTTAATAGTGAGCATCGTGAGCATGTTCTGTGCCTTTTTAGAAAGGCATATCATTGAGAGAAGCCTAGCATGAAGGTCATTTTCAGAAAGAAGAGAGGTAGATGCATATTTCAGAGAGAAGAGACGTATATAAGAAGAGTTTATGGCAAATACTGCATGGATTTTTCCTTATACCTTGGGGAAGAAAATCAATAGTTGTGATTGGAGAGTTCTCATTGTCCTGTTTTTTTAACACCAGAGTTCATGAAACAGTATTCCTCTTCTGCTGGTTATTCTGCTCCTTTTCCCCTGCCATCAGAGGCATTGCATTTAAGAACATATCTGATTTGCTTTTGTGGTAATTAGCAAAAAAGCATCCATTTCCTTTTTATCTGCTGAAAGGGTTGAGGCTAAAAATAGTCACCCTGGAATATGTTCAGGCTTCAGTTGTAGCCAGCTTCTTCAGGCTGAAAAAAAGCCTCATTCAGTACCATTGCTCAGCACCAGAAATTCTGGATATTTGTAATTCCAGTAAACCTAAATTCCTGTCAGTTGCACAGATTCCTTCTCTTGAAACCAATGTCTTTGGTGTCATGCAGTGCTGGAGGTCTTTTAACCTTATGTTAGCAGGGCTACAATAATTATGAAGATGTCTCTGCTGCCAAGGTGCTTTGCAAATTTCAGTGAGGGACTTGTTTAGTACGTAGGGACATCCTTTCTCTTCCCAGGGCAGCACCAATTCCTTCTTTTCATCTCTTTTCCATCTGTAATATGAAAGTCACACTATAGTGGGTGAAAATATGAAAGAGGGTTCAGTTTTAGCTGTCATGACTTATATGTTGTTACTAGATGTGTTAACCTGCTGTTCTCCTCATTCATCATCGTGTTTGACCCTGCCAGGGAAAGTGGGATAACCAGCTGATAGAAAAAAGACCATTTCTGTATCGGTGTTAGCCTTTAGATATGAATCTTCATTTTCTCTGTTGCAGAGCAGAGCTCGCTGAAGCTCATGGATCTCTTCCTGGCCCCCATGCCAGATGCTGTAGTCATGCTGAGTACTGCTGGTGTTCTGGGTTCTGCAAAGCTGCTTTGGCAACTACTAGGCTGACAAGTTTAAATTTTCACAATATGTAGAATGTCAGCACCATAGCACGTCTTCTATTTTTAAGCAACTTTGCTCACATACTACTGATGATATTTAGAGTTTGTGACATACTACTGATGATATTTGGAGATCAGTAGACTAGTATCGTCCAACAGTAACCCTGCTGCCAAGGAGCTCCAAAAGTTGTATGATATCACCGAATACTAAAAGTTATCCTTGTGCAAAATAAAATATTAGAATCAGGTGGCAAGTTCTGTTGGTGGCATAGTAATTCCTGGCTTATTAAAGTATTTCTGAAATTGATGAAACTGCAGGAAGGCAGTGAAACAATGGCCTCAAAGATGACAGGGTATGTATCTGTCCATCCAAATAGCACTTGGATGTCACCAAGTTCAAAAAAAGTTCATAGATGACAAACCCTCTGGTTTCTGGTTTTTTTTTGAAGGACTGTCTGTCTGTAGGACTCCAGCACTTCTCAAATGGGGGTTGCCTGTGATCTGTGGGTGATTTAATTCCTGAAGACATGGTGAAACTCCAGCAGGAGCTTAACTCCCAGAGTGCTGCAGGACCAGCTACACCATGGGGGAAGCAGTGGTGGCATCTCTGGTGCTCCTCAAAGGCTCTGTGGGTGGAAAAGATGCCAGCTTTAGAAACTAATCACAGCATTACATTTTATGGAAGAATCTTTCATTCTCTAAATATCTCAGATATTAGTACAAGATACTGAAGCGCTGCAACCATCAGTTAATACTCAGGCACAATCCTGAAATATTTTCTAAAGTAGAGGATACTGTGCAGCCACCTGCTAATACTTGAGTCTGGGATGTTTTTAAAATGGCTTAGGAGTTGAACTCAAATGAACATCATAAAATGATAAAGGATAGTAAATTACTTTCTTTGCCATTAGGCAAGAGATAAAATGTAAAATTCTTTGAATTTCCCTCATCCTAGTATACATAAACTCACTTTTTTCCCCTTGAGTCATCTGGATAGAAAATATGAGATTGCCAGTGTCAGAGGCCAACAAATTATACTTCAGTTGCAAATATAGTGAAGGAACTTTAAAATCCTAGGGGACTTATTCATATTTCAAAACAAATGAGCATCATTTTCAGCAGGATTTTTCACAAAAGGTTTTCTACAGAATGCTGCTTTCCCACAGCTTGAAAAAAGCAGAAATGAATGCAAAGGACCACTGCCTAAAATCTTTCTCATGTACCTGCATGTGCATGCACAGATTTAACAATATTATAAAAAACGATGGCTTTCAAACTCTTTGTTGTTTCCATGCCTGCATTTAAATACATATATATCTGCTTATGGCCTTAAGAAAATGTATGCTGCTATTTTAATTCTGTTTCCATTGCAAGGCAGACGTGACTGTGAGGGAATGAGATGGTTTCTGTTTGAAATAGTATTTTATCAACAGAATGTGACTTAAATGTTAGTTTTAGTGATGTGTAAATCATGAAAGTATTCCTTCCTTTCAAGTCTACATTGAGTTTGAAATTTACGAGTTGCCTTATGCTGTTTAATGAAATACATTTTTAACTGAACCTTGTATACAATAATTGCAGAGTTCCTGAAGTTTATTATGGTGTTTTTGCTAGGCTGTTGCCTCCTTTGTTTGCAGTTAGTGGTTTTGGCTGGGATTTAATCATTGTCATTTCAGTATATGTGATGCTTCGCTGAAAATTTTGCACTATACGCTAAGCCAGTACCATCATTAGGACCTAACATAAACGCCTCTGCACTAGTAGAGAGTATTACAAATGAAATGTCTGTAAGTATGTTTGTTGAATAGTACAGTGTCCATGTGAAGCTGTTGTAGGGCTGATGTTCTTTATCCATACTCGAGACTGAAATTAAGGTTTTTTTCTGAATGCTGTGAGGTACCCCAGCAGGAAAGCATAGAGTGCTTGTGGACTCTACTGCTCAGTTCCTCCTTCCCTGTTGCCCAGGGCAGAAAGCTGGAACTAAGCAGCTTTCTGACAACTGCCTGTGATCATCGAGTTTTAGGATCAGTGTTACTTTACATTACATTTTTGTATATGTTTGTTCTATAATATGGGTTCTGCTCATCTTCACCGAAGTGTCTGATGCACTTCAACGTGGATAATGTTATGCATTAATATTGATTCTGCATGACTGAATTAATATCATATTGATATCCATGTGTATCACATTGGTAGATACTGATAAATGTTACCTGATATATTGAAATTTTTAATTATCTTCTCTTTGGGATCCATTGTCTCTCCTAAGGTGTTGTACAATAGCTGTATAAAGCCATTTCTAGTTGGGCTGTGTCTGAACAATTTAGAAACCATGGTGTGCAAAGACCAGAATTTAGACTTACAAGATGGAGGAGAGGCAATAGTGAAACCTGCAGCGGCAGACTGACTGGATTTCAGATGTTTTCGAGAGCAGACTGACTTTTTTCATTTGATCACTGTGTGTGTCCTTTTCCATCCTCCATCTTTCCTTCCCTTCTCTCATCCGGCATATTTTTCTCACTGAAACTTTAGGTGTGCTGGATGCTCCTAGTATGGTCAAGCACTGTTGAATATTTGATGATAGAAGATGAGGGTGGCCCTTTCTGACTCTGAAGAAATTGCAAGTGAGTTTATTCAGGAGTCATCTTCATCGGCAGTTTTAAAATATAAATCAATTAAAATCTGTGCTCAACTCATGATGTATTCTACTAGCAATTTACATTTAATTTTCCAAATGCCAGAGATAGCAAACCTCCAGCTTTATTAATGTATCAGTCCATTGTGACAAACAGTTCACAGAATTAATTCTGCAAGTCCAAAAAGACCTGTCAGAAATTAACAGGTACAGCACTATCTTGTAGGTCCTGAACACACCGAAACAATAACAGAGAAAAGTGTGAACAGACTGGGTCCTAACCAAAGTTAATGCCAATAGAATATCTCTGTTAGATCTTTGAACACGTCCGTGTTTTTGCAGGAATAACTGACTAACCTCTTCTTTAGTGATAGTGGCTAAATCAGGAGGAACTGTGCTCTGTGACTTGTAATACAAATTTGAATTACTGCCCTGCTTTTTCCTCAGACTCTGTGTGTGTGCTTGAGTGCTGACTGAGACCTTGCCAAGGAGGAAGATAAAGAAGAAATAGTAATGAATTAGGCAAAGAAACAGCTCGCCAAAGAGCTTTCCTCTGCTCCTTCTGCTCTTGGACTGTATTCAATTCTGAGGCTTTCTGCAGCACTCCTATTAATGAGCATGGGGAAGTTTGAGATTTTACAGGGTTCATCTCTGTGTATAACATAAGGTTCTGAGTTCATGATTCCAGTCTGCAGACGGTGGAGGGAGACTCATGGGCATCGATCCTTCTTCAGAATTGGTGGAACTGAACACCCTGAAGGTGAAGACTCTGAATTTAAAAAAACTGTAGGCTAACACCAGTGCTTAACTCCTTCTGAACTGAGGTTCTTGTTAATCTTAGACCATCATGACCATGACAATGCAACCACTTCTGCTTTAAAAGTAGAGGGAGGTGATAAAATCACTTTCGAAATGGTTCAGGTTAAAAAAAAAAAGGTGTTTAGTTGGGACTAGAAGCAATGAGACACACATTCTGGCTGCTAAGTTCATTTTTAAAAGTTCTTGTGTTATATCTGAAAAGATTCTAGCTCTCCAGCAGTGTTAATCTGTTTCTGAGCTTAAAGAAAGCCCTGTGTTCAAAACCTGTTACAAGGTTGAACATTATCTGTATCATAGTTCACTCCGTTTTTTTTCTAACTGGAAAACAGACAGGAGAAACAGGAGCACAGAAATATCCATGGCCAGATTTCTTAAGGTAAAAAAAGAAGAAAATTCCTGCATTCTGGGATATATTTTGAACTGAGAAGTCATCTTGAAAGAGAAATTTCAGTGTATGTGAGTGTAGGCGGGAGTATAAAAATGTGATAAAAATAGCAGACTACATGGAATCAACACTGACATGTGGATGCATACCTGAAGGTATTACATGGTAACATTTGAGAGAGAATTATGCTTTAGAACTGTATTTATATAATACATTTCAAAGTTCTAAAAAATGCCTTTTAAATTATATTTCAGATAATCTCTTTATTTTGAATTCTGATTTTGACTCAGACATTGGCTCCTGTTCTGACTTTGTGAACTGCTTAGAAAAATCAACTCCTCTGTAGTTGGTGGCACATATTGGCAAAGAACTTTACAGTGAAGTCCTTGAAGAGTAGGCACTCTTTCTCTAAAGTAAAATGCAGGGAATAAGTACTACCCCCTAAAAGTTTGAAAAATTATCAAAATGCTTAGAGCATTAAGAAATTGCTATATTGCAGAAGTGACCACCCGGTAAACAAGAGGTTAATTGATCCAAATTGTGACTTTCAAAGCGAGTGTTTTTGTAGGCTCTCATAGAGCACAAATATGGGTACAGCAAATTGAGAATTTTTTCATATGCAGTGTTTATAGCATTGGAAGCAAAAGATAAAAGTTTTATCATTCTGCAATGGATAACTTCATGAGGTTAATTTGTACTGTATAAAATAAACTGCCTTTCAAGTTGGTGTGGTAAAGCAACTGGGAAAAAACATTGATACTTTTATTCAGCACTGTTTTTCTTATTCCTTGACTGTATCTAATGCCATCAAAAAACCATCCTTCAGATGTGCTCCTAAGTATCAGTTGTCTTTGTTATTATCAGCATGATGCAGGAGCAGCATATGGCTCTGGGAATGCAATTTATGATAAAATACACCTAATTAAATCCCTTGAGGATTTATATTCACGCATGCTGTGAAACCGAATCATATGAATATTTCCTATTAAATTGTAGCAGAATTGAAGTATCTGTTTTAATTTCTAACTGTGCACCTAAACCCTTTTTCCCTGTCCTTATACCACAAATATAACCTAACGTGAAATACACTTTATTGCTGCAATATCGACCATGAGGTACTGAGGGCAACTTGGAGAGAAACACAGCATAGTTACGCTGCCTCATACTAAGAGTAGGAGAAATGGTGTAGGTTTTGTAAATTGATGCCTAAATCACCCAGTTGGAGTAGATCATTAAAGTTGTTTTTATTGCTATTTCTTCATTTGACTCTTTTAAGCTCATTCTTTTATTAGAAGACAAATATCTGATGTAGTATCAACTCTAAGGAGGAAAAGTACTTCCCACAAACTGGCATAGTTTGTGGTATCTAAGCAAGGACAAAGCTAGCAAATAGTTCTTCCACGTTTGACACATTTATTACAATCATATGCAGATATTTTTTCCCGTCTTCTCTATCCTGAACTCTTTGATATGTATGGTGTGGTACAGAAAGAATTATCAATTAATACATCCTTTTGCTGCTTCTAAAATAATAAAAAAAAAAAAGTAACTTTGAATGTCACTTGGGTATTAGTTTGTACTCTGTGGAGGACATTTATTGTATACCATTTAGATTTTTGTATTATTATTTCATTAAGCCGTATGTAAGTGAAATGTGAGGTTAGTAAATGATACGTTAGTGAGCATATTGATTTTTGTTCCTGACCATACCTAAGAACCAGTGCTTGTGAAAAATGAGCTATAGGTTTGTATATTCAGTGAAATATATTAGCTGCTGCATAGCCTGTACTTAACATAACAAAATTTGGCAGATCAGAGATTGGAATGTGGCAGTTATTTTGTTTAATTGCTTTATAGGATCTTAAAATCTAAGAAGTTGTTTTCTATTACACTCTACTTCATGTTTGTAAATGTGCATTACACAACTGAAAGAGGTATTTCCCATGCTTCAGTTACCTAAGCACAGCATTTGTGGAAGTCTAGAAACTGGCTAAATGGAGGACAGGATAAAGTTTTTTGGAAATAAATAGGATTGTATTTTTGTCTTCAGTGTATATATTGGGACTTCAGCTGTATGAAGGAAAGTAAGATTTGTGAAGGCTGCTTGAAAAGGAGCTGCTTGGTCTAAACAGGGCACAGACGTTCATCTAAATTGATGAGAACAAACAAATCATAAACTGATCTATTGTTACTATTTTCCAGCAAAGATTTCAAACTGCCATTTCTTTAAATATAATTTTAAAAAATACTTTAAAATGGTATATAAGGAATCACAAGTAAAGCATTACCAGCTTTAGTGAATCCAAGCTGATATGTTTTAGCTCTAGTTGGGAAATAAAATGGCAGATGTACTTTACTTGTGGTTTTATTTCTCTGAAAGGGTCAGTAAATTCAAATGAGTTTATACACCTCAAGGACTTTTTGGTCTCTGAACATCTGGGTGATGAGCCTGGAACAAGGCCCTTGAAAACCATATCCTCAGTTCTGGAGGAATAGAACCAAATGAAATGTGTGTTATTAGTGATTTGTTCCAATCTATACATGGGCAGCTGTATGCTTGATGCTGTGTAAATATTGCAGAAATAAACATGAGTAATGAAAATCAGGAAGCACCTAATTATGCATGAAGTAATTTGAAGATTATGGGCAGATACATTTCAGAAGCTAATGAGCGAAGCACAAGTGTCCTATGTGTCATCCAGAGAAGATGAAGAGGATTTATAAACATATTTGCCCACATGTCACATATGCTATTATTTTAATAAAAGAATAAACATTGAATTCAAGTCTAGGATTTAGGAAATGTGTAGAGTACAAAATAGAAGTAATACATGGTATAGGTGTCTGAAACTTGCTAAAAAGCAAGTGCACAAACTCTTACTAAGTTCAGAAAGACCTGTGTCCTTTTTGGAAGCAAGGGAAATCATCTTGTTACATGGTCGGCTTTGATGTTTACATGGGCCTTTGGATGTATTTTTCTGTATAAAAAATTACTTGATGCACAAGACATTTATTTAGCAAAATTTAAAAGGCAGAAATCAAACAATTCGTGACACACTACAGCAACCAAGTAGTTGGTAGGAGCTTCTAGGGCCTGATCCTTAATTCCTTAATTCAAGGGGGAAGGCTTCCATTGGGTGTTGCAGTTATTAAATCCATCCCTTTAATGGTGGTGCAGAATCCATGTGTTAGCTATGTTTTGTGGTCATATAATACTTGGTTTGCTTTTTCAGTTTTTTTTCCTTTTCTCATGGGTCTCCTTCTATTGTGTAAGCCAAGAAGATACTGCTATAGTAGTGCTTTTTCCCCTGGAATAAAATGCAAGGTGGAGACCACCCATTCTGCAACGCTGCCTTCAAAATGATTAAGTGTTGTTTTGTCTCCCAAGCGCTCCTCGGATAACCTGGCTTCTCCCACTGGCTTGACAGTTGCATTTCTTCTCTTTATTAATCACTGTGAGCACAAGCAAGTGCAGTGGACTCAGTTAATGTCAGAATAAAATAAATTGAACCTGACTTTGTCTTTAGTTTTGAGTGTGAATTGGAAGTCCCCTGTGAAAGGAGCTGAGGCTAAAAAGGGCCAGCTCTTCTGAGTTCTCAGGGACCGAGCGATTAGCACACACTGCTTTTTTTGCCTTTTATAAGATAAATCAGTAGTTTCATTCAGAGTACAGGCATCTTCCTTAAGATTTAAAAAATAAGGTTTTGCCTTGGTTTTGTTTAGAATTTTTCTTGAGTTAAAGAAAAAATATTGTTGAAGGTTTGGCAGGATGCAGGAATACTTCCAGTTCATTGCAATATTATAAAGAAGGGAAAGAAAAGTCAGTTTCAGAGGCTTTAAAAGCCAGCTGACAAGATGATTCTTGTTTAGATACAGCTTTTTGCTGCAGTAGATAGGAGGTTTTTGGAAACAACTGTGTCAAAGTAAATGATTTAAACAAAATGGCTAGTAGCCCATCTTCAAGGAAGATGAAGCTCTGGACATTAAAAAGAAAACAACCAAAAAACCAAAAAGCCCCCCTCAGTATTACAAGAAAGAAATACTCGATGCCATCAACGGTTCCTATTCCTCATTGAAATAGTCCCGAGGATGCCCTATTTTAACTTCTGGATGGAGAGTGAAGTGCAGTAGTAGTTCACTGTCTCCACCTGCAAATGGATGTGTTTATCCAAGAACCCCAAGTATACAGACAAAGTTCTGTCTGATGTCCCTAATCTCCTATGTCAACTACAGTAAATTAATATCTTAGTAAGGCTGTTCATGGGCCTCTCTTTTCTATTTGCTGGTTATTTTTTTTCCTTCCTGTTGTGCCTTTTCTCCTTTTTGAAGAAATCCTCTTTTATTTATGTAATTGTGACCTCTTAGTTGTTTTAAAAACTCTTCCAAAAAGCTCCCAATTTTCTGTAGTGTGTTTCTGTCTACATTTTCATTCTTCATTTCCTCTATCTTTACAGGATAGGCCTATCTGAATATCTGTATGGATACATGGGGTTCCCTGCGTGAGACTGTCCTCATCAGGTCATGACTATGTTACTTCATCCTAAATAAATGTAGAAACTTGTAGCTTTTTTTTTTTTTTTTTACTCTAGTTTAGTTATGGTAGTCCTTTTCTATCACAGGTGTAAATACCCAGCTTTGTCAAGTATGTCCATCTTGAAGTAATTTAATTTCCCTGCAGTTTCACTGGCCAGCCGGAATAAGTGTTTCACTTTTTCCCTCTTGTGACTGTTTTTAGCTTAACTGTTTAGCTTGCACGTTATTCCAAAGTGGTACCTCTGTGTTTATTCACTTGTTCATGGCACGGCCCAGTGGGGCTTGTTAATAGTCTATAATATGCCTGTATCCAGGGGTCATGAAAGGCTTTGCATTTTCGATGGTCAATTTCATGCTGTATTTTCAAGTGGGGAAATAGGCATATGAAGAAGCTGACTAGCCCAGCTTTGGTGGGTGAACTGATGGTGTTCTTCTGCATGTCCTCACAGAAAGTCTGTGCCATCATCACTACCCAGCTTCAGGCAAAAAACAGGTTCATCTTATTCTCCTTTGTCTGTATAGGTCATATGAGATGCATCTATCTCCCCAAGACTCTGAAGTCTAAGGCCTTGGTTTTGAAATAAGATACTGAGAAGCCAGGACTCAACTCAGAAAGTCCTCCTTTCT
The DNA here is from genome assembly GCF_003031625.1 of Empidonax traillii. Classification (NCBI taxonomy): domain Eukaryota; kingdom Metazoa; phylum Chordata; class Aves; order Passeriformes; family Tyrannidae; genus Empidonax; species Empidonax traillii. Next base: position 434,062 of record NW_020955440.1, on the reverse strand, counting down.
GTTTTTCTTCTATCTCTTAAACTTATTTCTAACAATAAGATTGCAGCAATATATGCCTTTGTGTCCTTGTATTGAATCCCATCCTTCTGCTAAGAAGTACCTTTGAGCAGAAGTTAATTAAATCTGTACACATTTAGGGTGACATTAAAATTCTTTTTTTTCTTATTTACTGTAGCTGCTTTATGAAATATGATTACTGGCCCAGTAACTAACATTTCTCAGCATTGTCATTTCAAATGAGTGAGAAAAAAGCACAACAGTGTCTGATGTGTTTTCTCATTCTGGAGTGGCAAATTTATTGAGCTGGAGCTGTGCTGTAGTTACAAAGGGGAGACTGCGACAGCTCACTGTTGATAAATGGTGGAGGGCCACGCCTCAGTGCCTCACTCTGCTCAAGGGGAGGACAGACTGCATTGTCTCTTCAGTTTTCCTGCTAAATCCAGCATGTTGTGCTTGTCCTGTGATACACGTAATGTTATATTTGATGCATGTAACATGTTTAATGCCTGACTTTAGGATTGTGGACAGGGCAAAACCTGTCTCACAGAATGTCCCAAAGAGTTACCAGTAATGGGTGGCCTAGAGAAAGAAGACTATTGGAACAGGGAAGGCACCTTATAATCCTTTCTCAAAACAATCCCTGAGTCTGCAGCAGCTGGTACCTTAAGGACTGTTGGGTTGTCCTGGTGTTTAGCAATCAATAAATTTACTTTTTGGGAACTCATATCAATTTTAGCATCCATAGTATCCTGCATCAGGAAGTTCCATCATTTATTTACAAGTTGTGTGAAGAACTGCTTTCCTCTATTTGCTTTGGATTTTCCTATGGGTTAATGCCTCCTAGTTCTGGTGTTCAAATCATACAGTTGGTCCCTATTTGTTGTCTTCCTGGACTAAATGAATTTATAGACCTCAGTCATACTTTTATATCTCTTTTCTTTTTCAGCCCTGAAGGGTGCTGCTCTTTATTTTTTTAGAGCCTAACTTGTTCCATACCTCTGTGCATTTATCCTGGGGCACATTAGTGCCTCAGTAGTTCTTGTTTCTTTTACTGTCCTTTCAAAGAAGAGAAGACCACAATTTTTAATTAAATACTGTTTCATTAATTGTATTCAGTATCTTACTGGTCTGAAAGTAATCGTCCTTGCCACTGAGGATGCACAGAGTAATAATTGTGGAATCTCACCCTGGCTTCTCAAGCATTTATCTCAGGTTCTTTTTTGCGATCCTGGTCTATCAGTGTGTCTCAAAATATCACACCAGTGTGCCAGCCTGACTTTTCAGCTGCTTAAAAGAAGAAGTGGTGTAGTCTGTGAAGTGTCAGTGGTTCTGGCTGGCTGGTTCTGGTGGTGGGTGATGTGGGGAGCTGGCCTGGGAGTGCAGGGCTGTGGCATTCCTGAGCAACTGGAGCTGGAGTCTAAGGTAGTTTTCATCATTTTTGTCACCACAGCAAGCCATGGAAATGTCACTTATGAAATGACAAGAATTACATTAATTTCAGTTAGCAGCTGCTGAGGATACTGGGAAAGCATATCTTGTTTTGGGAACATGATGTATGGGTTTCCAAAACAAAATTTTCAAGGATTTCTATTCCATGAAAACTTCAAATGTTGGCTTACCTCCTGATTTAAGTTTGGTTTTTTGGTGTTTTTTTTTTTTCCTTGAAAATACAAAACCTATGTAATAAAAATCCAGATTTCCAAACAGCTCTACTTAGGCTTCAGTTGGAAGATTCTCTTTTTTTCCAAATGTTATTAGTAAGAAACTTCATTGCATCTAAGCATTTTGCGTTTGTATTTCTTTCATCACTGCAACAATTCTTAGTGTCCCAGTGTGCTGCTTAAATTTTCTTTTGCCTAATTTCATTTCACTACTTCATTGCACATCCTTCAATAATTCACCTACTTTTTTTTTACACCCTTGACATTCTCAAATGATGATGCTTTTCAGTTACTCTGTAGCTAAGCTAATCGTATTTGTCTCAAAGTCTTCTGATTACGGAGTAAATATGCAGCTATAGAAAATACACATTCTCTAACATATATTAGTAGAAGCAGATGGTGCAGTCTGTTCATCGATGGAATTCAGTTTCTAAAACTGATTGAATCTAGTTTGCAGCAAATACCCGTTCCAGTACCGTCTGTCATGGAAGATGTGCAAAGGGAGACGTCCCATTTCAGGTTGTTTGTATTTCATTGCAGTAGGGTGTTTATTTCATATGTTGCATGGGGTATGCCATAACAGAACACCTGCTGTAAAAGCATGTTGTTTCAATGCACAAGACCACTTTGTTTGTTATTTGATATTTTTATGTATTATTATTTTTCCCTACCTTTTTTGCCTTACAAAGCTGTGTACTGCCGGTCCCCTTGTAAACCTAATTTTCATGCAGCCATTAATAGAATTTGCACTTGAGAAGAAACAAGGGAGAACTATTTTCCTAATTTGTGGAGAGGAATCTTAAATTAATTACAATAGCATTTTGCATAAGTTGTCATTTTTCCCATTGTGAACAAGTTTCTTCAGAACGGAGGATTTTCCAAAATTAAGAAAGCTATATAAACTGCTGTGTTCTGCTTCTGCTAAGCCAAATGTAGAAGAGAATATAGTGTGTAGTATCTGTCTTCTTTAGCTGAGAGACGTCCTGTAATCTCTAAAGCAGGACCTACTTGACCTGAAATGCTGAATTGCCATAGAAGTCTTGAAGCTCTGTATAGCTGGAGTAACATGCCAGCAGAGTTTTCTTCTCCTCACTTACCACAAAATGTTTGCAGCTTTAGATATACATTTTGCAAGCAATAAAGATGGGAAACAGGTAGGTAATTTTTATTTCATTTCCTTCTGCATTGAAGGATGTGTAAATCCTTCAAAATCTTGTGGAGTTACTAAATTAAAGGGTGTAGCGGGATAGAGCAAGTAGTCCAAAAATTATTGCAGAAGTAGCATGGTACAAAAGCATCTGCTTAGAAAAAAACCTGTTAGGCTTCTTGCCTTTCTGGTTAATTGCTTGACTGTTCCCTGCATTTTGAAATTTAAATATTTGCTACAGCTGCTTTTTTCTTTTAAGTAATTCTATTTTCCAGTTCTTTTCTCTAGAGTGTGTTCATCTCCTCTGGAGCTAGAATTCCGAAAACTGATCTGCCACGCAATTTAAACCCTGTCTACCAGCTCCAAAGCTGTCAAGTGTCACAACTGTCACAAAAGATGGTTTGTTTCCCAGTTCTCCTAGAGCTTTTTGTACAAAGCCAGTAAATAATAATGACAAAAATTAATATGGGTCTTTCAAGATGATAATACTGTGTAAACCAGAAGGAACTTAATAGGAGACGTGTCAGTGGAGAAAATAAACTTCCCTTTTCATCGAATGGTTTGTGTTGGAAGGGACTTTAAGGATCATTTAAGTCCAACCCCCTACCATAGGCAGGGATACCTTCCACTAGAAGGTGTATTAAGGTAGTAAGTGTATGTGATAAACAGTGATGGTTCCTAAAAGTACACCATGTGTATGCACCCAGCAGTTCACATCGTTCTGAGCTGAACTATATTTACTGCTGCATATTCTCTGCTGACAGCAGTGTCTGTGTTGTTTCATCCAGAGAACTTCTGCTACTGATGCTGAAACTTTTTAAAACATTTACAGCTCTGAATCTCTATAATACTAAGGTAACTTCTTATAACGTTACAAATTTTTTAGTGTTTTTAAGTGGGGTGTTAACCTTACCTGACTGCCAGACGCCCAACCAGCTGCTCTCTCATTCTCCCTCCTCATCAGGGCAGTGGAAAAAAATAGTATGGAAAGTGTCATGGGTTGAGTTAAAGATAGTTTAATGGCAGAGAGCAAAGGTTGTGTGTGGAAGCAAAGCAAAAACAGATTTATTCTCTACTTCCCGTCAACAGGTGATCGCCAGCCACTTTATGGAGAGCAGGGCCCCAGTATGCTTAGCAGCTGCTTTGGAAGACGAACACCTTAGTAATGAATGTCATCCTTCTTCTCCTTTCTTTTAACTTTTATTGCTGATCATGACATTATATAGTATGGCATATCCCTTTGGACAGCTGGGTCAGCTGTCCTGGCTGTGTTGCCACCCAACCTCTTGCCCACCTCCAGCCTACCAGCCCTTGGGGGTGTTGGAGAGACAGCCTTGGTGCTGTGTGGGGGCTGCTCAGCAGCAGCCAACACGTGGAGGGGTTACCAGCACCTTCTTAGACACTGTATGGGCTGCTGTGGGGAAGGTTCAGCCCATCCCATTCAGGTTCAATACAGTGAGATACAGTGTTTTACGCTGCCATTTGATAACTATGTGCACACTGAAATAATAATTGTAGAAGGTTTTGGAAAACTAATACTCTATTCTCAGTACTAATGGTTTCACATTATATTACATTTCATGTTTGGATTACTGACTAACAAATTCAGTTCCACGCAAGTTAATGAGAAACCAATGAAACTTGTGTGGAGCATTTCTTCTTATATATAGGTATTTTTTTTAAATTGCAGCCTTAGGTATAATTAGGAAAAGAGCTGTGCAGAGCAAGCTTTAAAATACAATGGTCCTAAATCTTCTTTCAAGACTTTTTCTTTTCTTTTTTTCTGTGGAGGTCTCATCAAAATTACACATGAATGGAGTCTCCTTTCACACAGATCTTATGGAAAACCCAATTATCCAGCTTCCTCTTGTGGAAGCTAGACAATGCTTGTGCTTCAGCCATTAACTGGTTTCGGAATTTGTCATGCCATACAAATCTATAATCAAATCTTTGGAGGTTTTTATTTAATAACAGAATAGGTATGGCTTCACAAAGCCTGAGTGAGTTTCTTTGTGTTCACAAATAACAGGAACTCTTCTGAAAATCTCTAATTAGGAGGAGAATATTAATGTAGCAGAGCTCAGAAGTGCATGGAGCTAAGTTTATTTCTTAACAAATAAGCTCTCTAGGGAGTGTTCAAAAGATAATGTTCTGAACTACTAAGATTATGATAGTTTTTTCTTCAAAGCAAAAACTAAGTTAGTTTATAAATTATATTTTTCAAATGCAAAATCAAATCTTACACCTTCTGGACTCACCTCAAAACCTAGACATGCCCTTGTTGTGCTTTGTGATCATCAGTGTGCTTTTCAAAGAAAGATATTTTGAAATAACTTTGAGGATTGTTGGTTTAAAGCTATAGAGGAGCTCAAAGCTGAGTCTGGAGCCACAGTCTCCAGATCCTGAAGGTATTTTCAGTTTACTGAGTGGGAGCTCCTCTCAGGGCTAAGGTTGATACACCCGTAGCTTTGGTGAGCACCACTTTGAAGGTGATGCACGGAAGCCAAGTAAGGCTTTTTAAGAAAATAACACATTTGCCCTCTGCAGCAGTATTTCCAAGAGCAGACCTTGAGGAAGGTGACTCGGACCAAACTGTGATGCAGTGCTGGTATAAAACCATCCTTCACAACTTGACAAGTGGGAGCAGAGTCCTGTGGCTGGTGGCCCTGTGGTGCATCTTCTTTCTCCACTGCCATCACCTCCCAGCCACAGTGCAGCCCAACAGCTCCCATCCATGTTGCTGCTTTCTGGGCTCCATCTGCACGGCTGGTTTCTGCTTCTGGCTTTGCTGCAGCCACACACCCCCTTGCTCTGCCTGTGGTAGCACAGTTCCCACTTGAACAGGTGAGGAATGTTTAGCAGGGATTTTCCAGTGGAGGTGGGCAGGTATGTAATGTGTTGGAGAGGGAGCTGAGGGAGCACTTGTTTTGCAAAATAGGAGGTGGTAACATGTGGTTAAACTGTTTGAGCAAATACAGCAGAGCAGTAGTGCTGTACAATTGGCAAAGGAAATACAGTTGGCTGAAAGAATGATGATCAAGGTTTTAAAAAAAAACAACACAGTTTTCTGATTTAAGTGATACATCTTTCAATCTGCTCTTTGGTTTGTTGTGTTGTGTTACATTTGTTTATTTTTTTCTATGTTTTGCTGGAGAAACTGGTAAGTTTTCCAGCTGGGGGTTGAGCAAGACAGCTTTTTTTTGCATGGACTAAGGAGAAAGGTTCTTTACTGCATTTGCTTTGGGTTTTATAGTGTAGGGTTTCTAGGGTTGCTGAACCTACATAGCTCATCTTAAAGTAAAGCTGATTTTGTTTGGATTAAGGGTGATTTCAGAGCTCAGTTGAAACCAATTTCATTTTCTTTGCTTGCAGGAAAGAATGTTGGGTGGGTTAATTCGGCAGTTCAATGTGAGCTAATTCGGCAGTTCAGTTCAACCATATGTTTAAGCTATTGCATAGTAGCTGAACTGTGCAAGTTTCCCCTTTAAGCTGTCAAAGGCACTATGTAGTCATTAACACATGGTCATGCCCAATGTTTTTTCCTAGCAGCTTCCTTTCAGTGCCCTTTGCAGCAGTCCCTTGCTGGTTGTCTCCAGGTTTATTTTAACAGAAGGGAGGTGGAGGTCCTCAAAAAGGCATCCGCTATCCAGAGTTTTAGATCTGAACGATAAGGAAAGAAGAGGCAGAGAAAATCCTCAAGGATTTGAGCCAGCTAGGTTTTTTAGGGAAGCAGTCCAAATGTTTCCCAGATTGCCACAAACTGTTAAATTGTTTACAGTAAATTTTAACTGGAAGATCCCCAATGGAGCCAGATGCCGTGGCTGTTTGCAGAGCGATCGGAGGAGTGGTGAAGTATCTGGGAAGTGGAGTTTAAGAGTTGGGAGCATGTAGCTGGAGGCAGAGTGCTGGCAGCTGTAACTTGATAAAGATATTTTGCAGAAGAGGAGGAGAGGTTCAGATTTAGATTTAGCTGAGATGCTGTAGGGATTTTTTTTTTTTTCATTTGAGGACTTGTAGCCAAGAGTCTGCCTTTTTCTTTCCATCTCCTCTTTAGCTATGAGCAGTTTCATTGCAGAGGGAGTTGACTGATCTTGTAAATCATCCACCCTTTTACCAGTAATCCAAGACCTAGGCCTTTCAGGGTTTAGTAAAGATGTACCTTTTCTGTTTAACAGACTACTTTTAAAATTCTCTTTCTTGTCCCCATTAGCAAAGTGTTGCAACATTTGTGGATCTGCAGACTGACAAGAAGTTTGTGTTGCCTGGACTTAAAAAGCCCTGTTATTTCTACCAGTGGTTTCAAAAGTGCAACAAGTACAGCAGATTAGTTTGGGCAGGAAAATGAAGATCACATCATTTTGAGACAAATCTGTTTGTTGTACCTTAAAATATAATTAATAGTTGAGAATTTAAAATTCCTCTTCTAAAATCTAAATTGAAAATAGTGTCTAAAAATTAAATCCATTTGTTGTGGAGAAATTTGAGGACTGAAGAAACTGGGAGCAGAAAAGGAAACTGCATCTTTGAAAACAGAAGTTGGAAAGGAGATTTTATATTTAGAAACATGATAAAAAGGTATAGGTATGCAGTGTTTCTTTACAGTTTTTGTTTTTTTGAGTCACGACAGGATGTTTTCTATAAATGATGTAGTGTGGCAAAATTGAAATTATATCATTGGATACTCTTTAGTCAGTAGTATACGGAAGAAAAGATTAAATTATTGTTTCATGATTTTAATGGTAATTTCTGTTCTTAACATATAAATATCTGAAGGTAATTAATTTTTAAAGATCTGTTTTGACTTGTTTTTTACTCTAAGATGTTAGATTTTTTTCTTCCCTCTTACCTCCTCAGGCACTGAAGCATAATATTGGCACTAATTGTTTTATGACATCAAAGAAAATATTCGAGTTGAAGTTCTTTAACAAGAAACAGTTTTGAGTTGCACAAACAGTTGCACACACTTTCAAATACATTGTTTATTCATATTGGTGGAAGAGTGGGCAACCCAAACATCTGATTGCAAAGCAAGAAAAGGTCTTGAGCCAGAACAGGAGAGATTAAAGTATTCCTGCACTTTTGCCTTAAAAATAAAAAGTACATTTCTTAATATGTTTTTGCATGTTTTTAAGCTCACTTATATATTTTCAAGAAGTCTGACCCCTTTTCCAAAACCATGCAGTCTTCTATTTTTTTTTCAACTTGCCTTCAAAACCATCTAGTAGCATAAAAGAGGAAGAAGTGATGTTGTATGGTTGTTTCCTAAAGGTTCTTTTTTTATTAGGAGCAACTAAGATACGTATGCATACATGATTAAATTTTTATGTGATTCTTTTGGAAAAGATTCACCTGGCTTTAATTGAGGAGATAATCTTCATGGTAAAATTAAAGGGCTGGGCTTTTTCTGTCCTGCTTAGATTGCTAATGAGTCAGTTTTCCTAGATCTCCAGTCTTTGCCTTCTGTAGTATTAGTAATGGGCTTGTGAGGCTCCTGGTGCTTCCCCTGAAGTGAGGAACTGCTCTCTGTGGTTATTCATCCCTACTGACATTTAAGGTGCTGCCTGCATTGTATAGACTGCTGTACAGTGTTGAATGGTTAGCTCAGAGGTAGAGGCCTGTGGGTCTTCACGTGCATGTCTTGGCTGAACAAACACAAAGGGAAACTAAGACTTTTCAACCTACTTTGCCCCCTTCCTTGCTGTTATTCAGGAATATGTCCATCAGACTCCTGCCTATCCAGCCATTCCCATTGTGTTGTGCTGCTGTTGCAGCCTCTGTGTTGCCTCTGTGTCCCTCTCTTTTGCCATGTGGGACTGACATGGCTCTTCACAGCTCTCTCTCTCCAAGATTTCACCTGCATTCCCGTTTCTTCTGGCATGCTGCTTAATTTTTTATGTTTGGTGTACCTTGTCACTCTGTCTCAAGCCTCATCTTGTGCCTGTGGTTGAGGTACCCTACATGTTCTGGACAACATAAAAGGACATCCAGGTTTTATTTAACCCTAGTTGTAGACCTTTCTGTCACTGGAATAAGCCACAAGTGTAAACACCCTGGTATAAAAATGTACCATGTCCTGTAGTTTTATCCACTTAGAAATTAAGATGAAGTGCCCCACAGCAAGATACAGCATGTAACTGAGCATGCATGGATGGACAGTTCTCAGGGAAGACTGTCCCCTTTAGCTCTGCTTTTGTTTGTTCTTGCACTTAATCTTCTTGCTTGTGTTGGGCTGAAAGCTGAGTGGAGCAGAGATGTTCGTGGTGTGTATATCAATAAGAAAATGGTAAAAGTATGGCAGGAACCAGTAATGGAGGGTTTGTTTCCCTTCTGGGCACTAGCTGATTGAATATGGCCGTAGGGTCGAAAGGTATGCAGAATCCTGACATTTGTTACAACTGCAGAGCTGCAAACTTCTCTACTCTTCCAGAGTACATGAATTGTACTCTGGAAGTGTTCATTTCTTTGCAATAATTGATAGGACAAGAGGAAACAGCCTCAAGCTATACCGGAGGGGGCTTAGATTGGATTTTAGGAACTGTTTCTTCAGTGAAATGGATGTCAGACATTGGGACAGGTTGCTAAGGGAAGTGATTGAGTCACTGTCCCTAGAGGCATTTAAAAGGTGCGTAGGGACTGTTAAGGACATGCTTTAGGGATGGACTTGTCAGTGCTGGGTTAATAGTTAAAATTGATGGTCTTTTCTAACCTAAATGATTCTATGATTCTATGGCTGGCTGTGCAAGGCCTTTCCATCAAATCATAGCCTGAACAGTGCTGAAAGGGCCTTTTTACTTGGCAAGGGGCTGATGCTGTGAACCAGGTCCTGCTGGAAGGCCTAGGAGAGTGCAGAGGCTGCTCTGCTTCACAAAGGAATGGGAATCTGTGCCCTTAAGGATATCTGGTCAAGGACCCTTTTCGCTGCAAAAAGGGGTGCTGAGTAAATGGGGAAGCAACAAACCAAACATACAGAGACACAAATCTGGACAGACAAACCTAATGGAGGAAGAGACAAGAAACAAACTTTGTCAGCCACAGTAATTGATAGGCTACTTATAACCTCATTTAACAGTCACATTGCATAGCAGATATCTCTGAGTTATGATTCCTTTTTGAGCTTAGCTTCAGATAAAACACTTCCACCCACTCCCCAATGTGGACCAGGCACTGCAAGAGCCCAACTTCATTGGTGTCGGAATGCTTCTAGAGGATATCATTTTAATATGTTTAAAGTTGGGCATCATATAAATAGAGAAAATCAGCTGAGAAGGTTTTAGTCATTTGCAGTGCTAAATTCAGAGAGGAAAAATGGGAGTGGTTTTAATCAGTTATTCACATTTTGTCAATCCAGAAAACAGAATGCGTAACAAATTGTTACTTATTGTTGAATTGCCATTTATGCCATCTCATGTTCTGTACTAGAGTAAGATATGTAGAACTGGAGTCTTCAGTTGTGATGCCTATCTGAGTATTAGACATGAAATTATCGTATATTCATATGATTCACTGCTAAGCCTTCAACATATATAGTTGAAGATGTCAACTTCAGAAAAATCTAATACGCTTCCTGAACATATAATAATTTTAGCACTTTTCTTGAAATGTCAGGATTTCAGGACTTAAAATTAGTTATAAATCATACTCTATATTAATAATCTGTAACATTTCACTGGCAAATGCACTTCTTAATGTCATTTCCATTCAGCTCATGCTCTTCTCTGTCTGCCTGTCTAGTCTTAATAAATGGGGACAGAGTCACTTTGCTTTGACTGCCTGTGTGTGTGCTGGAGTAACACTCAGCATCTGAAGAACAGTGGATTCATCCGTGCAAGAGTGGAGTCATCCGCCTCCATTTAACGTGAGGCAGTAGGACTTCTTGCAATGAAACGCAACATGCTGAATTTTCATGTTGCTAGTTCTTATCTTTCAGAATATATGACAGATTGTTTTGTGTAGCAACAGTTTGTCATTTTTATTATTAGATAATGTGTATTTTTACCAGTGTGGCCATTTTGGTAATTTCTTACCTTGTTTGTGCTTGGGCATGGCCATGGGATTGTTTTAGCAGGATGTGCCCGACAGGGTGCTGAATTTAGTTCCCACAGAATTACAAAAACTTTTAAAGTTTCAGTATCTTCTAGGAGTGTTCATCTCTTGCCCATCTCACTGCTTACATTACTAATATTCATGCTTAGAAGAAAACTCAAAAGAGATGCTACCTGAATCTCAGCAAGGTGCAGTAGTCCAAATGAATACAAGAGAAGTAGGTGTGAGGCTATATTGTTACATTTATTAGTTTGTTTTGGATGAGGTTTCTCAGGCTATACCTACCTCTGTCATGTTTGGGATGCTTAGCAAAATAGGGAAGAAAAGAAAAAGCTTTGTGGCCCATATCAGGTATGATGAAACTTCATGTCATACGGCTGTCAATGTCTGGTTCAAGTACAGAGTTACTGAGTAAAAGACTATGAGAGCATTAGTCCTTGGCTTTCAATTCCCTGGTATTGGGCTGGGAACTTCTGTGAGCAGTCAGAAAAAAAAGCTGCAAAACGAAGCAGGGCTGGAGAGTTTGTGTTTCTTCCCCTCCAAAGCTTGGGCAGTGGGCCTGCTCTTTTCCAGTGCATCTCTGCTGGTTGATACTGTGGAGAGAGAAGCAAACCAACTTTTCCTTTTTTTGCAACAGTAAGGCTGGCTCCTTACTTACTAGCTCCCTATGTACGTATAGCCAAGGACAAAAAGTATTGAAACTTTCCTCTCTTGTTTGTAGTGCAATTTCTTGAGAAATGTAAAGAATTCAAGCCCTAGCAGTGTTTCTGATTAATACCTTAATGCTTCAAATCTTTGAAACATTTATTTTGTGACAAAAGATTAATCACAGTAGATTATCAGTTCTGAAGGCCTTTGGTTTATTTTTTATTGCTGGAAATTACCTTGGTTTAAAAGCCAATGAATATCTCCTCCTAGGAGTGTACATACTGTCTTCATCTGTCTCCCTGTATGAGCCTGCTGCATGTTGACAAGTCCTATAGAATTATTTCCAGACTATTTGAGTGGTTTTTTCCTCCTATTCAACTGTAGGAGCAATGACAAATCAGAGCTGCAGTATAAAATGTATTTTGCTGGGAAATGACCATGATGAATTCGATGCCGTGCTGGTTACTTGCTGTATTTCAAGGCAGAAGACCTATATTTGATCTTGGGGGTGGAATAGAAAACCACAGTGTGCGGGCTAGTGGCTGCTCTATTGCTAATTTATTGGCAGGTTTTGGGAAAAAAGTCTGCATTCTCTTTTGATTTTTTTAGGCCAGATATTAGCATGAATTATGTCTCTAGCTATTTCAACAGGAGTTCAGTGGAAAATTTATTTCCTTGGAGAGTCGTGTGTAGTTCTGAGTCTTTTAACTCCTGCAAATCATAATAAAGAGTAATAGGTAAAAAGCCACTGCTCCTTTAAATCAGTGTCACCAGTGACTCAGAATATCTATTGATTTTTTTATTTTATTCCTACCAGCAGTTTCAATTAAGATTTAGCAGGTCCACTCTGAGAAAACTCTGCATAAAACACTGCCTCATATTTTTGATTAATACTGCTTTTTAAATTCTCTTTAAGAAGTGAACAATTTAAAGTAATTTTATCTGTAGCACATTAAAACATCAATCTAAAAGGCTAGTATAATGCCCAGGTCATAGCTTTTGTTATGTATTTTTGAGTGTACAATTACTGGAATATGCATGTGTGTATATATGTATATACATATATATATATTTGATCAAATTTTTTCAAACAACAGCTATACAAACTTATAAATTCAGTTATATTCACTCTACTTTCTGAATAAGAGAGAATTGCAGCGTGGTTTTGAAAAATAAACCCAAATACTTTATTTTCCCTACAAATAGTGTCTGTATCAACAAATCATCTGTACAAAATGATTACAGGCTGTTTGTCTTCACCCTTTGTAATGCACTTAGCAAATTTCAGTGCTTTATCCACACGTGAACCATTTGATAATTCGATGTTTATACCACATTTGTCAGTCCCTTTATTTGTATTCATGCATTTTATGGAAGCTAATTCCAGATGTGCAACAGCTGCTGTTCCACACAGGATTGTGTGATGATATTCTGCATGAAAGCCTGATGGAAGGAAGGTAACCTGAGGCTGTGTCATTCTCTGTGCAATCTCAAAAGCTGCAGAAAAAGAAATGAGAAGGGCAGCCATTAGAGAGAAGAGCAAGATGCATGTATAGAATAAATGCTGGTAATAAAAAGGTTTCCCCCCTGATTCACCATGCTTGCCGTATAAATTTCCATATTGGCATGTGTCCACTGCTGTAACTGTTTGCGTTAAAAAGTAATACCAGGAATGTAGTATATTTTTAGCTCTCACTACAGCAGTTTGTCAACTAGAAACAAAGAAAAGGTTAACATTTTACTGTAAGATAGTTTTCTAAAGACTGTCTGAGATCTATGAGATTCTGTGGATCCTTGTAATTTGGAAATCTTTGGCAAGAAGTCTCAAAGTACAACATAAACATCTCTGAAATTTTAGGGACATACATTTGTAGCTGATTTTATTGTTACTTGCTGTGTGCAGATCTTCCTGAAGTCTTCTGCCATTTCACAAATAACCTTTCATTATTCATTTCCATTTTTACTTGGTAGGCTTCCATTCTGTTTTTTAAGCAGGCAGTAAGTTTTCATCTGCATTCAAGGTTGTATGCTAGGGCAGTTGCCTTGTTAAATGTAACTTCACTGCCCTCAACCTTTGGAAGAAGGCCTTTCAGAAGTGTATTAACTCTCCTACATGTTTGGGTTTCTACGGGTTTGAAACTGGCAGGTTAAAATAAAAGAGCATATCCTGCATGATGAGTGAAAAATGTTAAGAAATAAGGTGCTGGTGTTCTTTTATGCAAAGAAGGATTAATTTAAGGGAGCTGCACTGAAGTGGGGCTTGAAATGTCCTGTATTGTAATTTTAAAATGCCAGAACAGGAAGAGACCTTTAAGATTAAATGGTGTCTGCTGTTCATGACTGACAATTCACTATTGAAAGGCTAATGTTCTTTGACTGTTTACCTGAAGAAATGGAGGATGTTGTAAACTCACACCGTAAAAAGTTATCAATATAAAGCCCGGTGCAAGGAGAATTAATCATGAAGAAGTGCCACCATCGAAGGCCCAGCTCTCCCTGAAAATGTGACACCAACTGATTTGAGCACTGAGATCAAAAAAAAAAAAAAAAAAAAGGCAGTGAAAAAGTGGAGAAAAAGACAGATTTGTAGAAAAGATATTGATTTAACTTTACCTATGCCTCTTTGTGAAACATGCATTTAGAAGACCTTGGGTAACCAGGTCAATAAAATCTTTAAAATCATTTAATTAGATGGAAGGCCAAAAGATAAACCCTTTTAGTAAGCAAAAAGTGTTCCGTGTTCATTTACCTTCCAACTAATGTTCCTTCAAGCTAAGAAAGAAACCTGCAGTGTTTGGACAGAAGGCAGCATTGATACAGAAATGTAGAATACAAGGCAGTGGTTGCTTAGGGGTATTTAAAACTATAGAAAAAATGACAAGTCTGCCAAGATTCAAGAGGAAGCAGGTTTATATCTATGTATGAATCAAAACTGTCCCCACCTACTGTCCAACAATATAGCTATAAAGGATGATTGGTTTCACATCTAGTTGCTAAAACTAGAGAATTTAATTCTGAATTTAATACTTATTTCAAATTCATTTACTTAGGTTGTTCAGGTGTCAAATTAGAATTTAACACCTGAACACACTGAATTCAGGTTTTAGCTTTTTGGGTGTATATTATGTCTTTACAAAAATAAATCAGTGATCTCAAACATTTACAGGGGTTTTTAAAGAACTGCTTTATCATTTTTATGTTTTACACTAGTAAACATACAGTTATTATTTGAATTAATGTACCATATTAATTCTTGTTTGGAAAGAAGCAAGCATCACTGTACATTTATTGGGCTGTAAGTCTTATATAGTAGTTAGTGAAAATTGACTGTTCTGCCTAGAAGATACACCTTTGGAAATAAAAGAGCTTCACTGATGATGAACATATTAATTGTATGTGCCATAAAGCTATTTGTCTGAAGTGAAATCATCCTGTACTTTTCTGGAGCTTGGTGTCTTGTGTCTTCATTTCAAGTAGTAATTCTTAAATGCTAAACCTGAAGTAAATGGGACACTCCCTCTACACCATCATACATAAGGTTTAAATTACGTAGGGATGAGCTTGACAAGATACCTTCAATCTCTGACCTTCTCAGAGTCTTTTCTAAAGAGGACTGAAGGTCACCTGTTGTTATCTCTGTGATAGAGTCTTTATTGCACATTGGTTTGAAGTTGGGTGGATTTCTCTGGCTGCATATTTTTAAAAGTGCTCTTAAAACCATTCTTTATGCTCTTTTAATGTAATGTACTGTAATGTACTGTAATACTAAAAGAAAGGTCATAGAAATTTATGGTTTTACATTAAAATATCTAAGAGAAGGTCATGAAGTCAGCAGAGATGGATAAAAAGCTTTATCATCCCTCAGCTGAGTAAGCTGTGAGATTCTGAGTTTACTTGGGTTGGGTTTGATTATTTTTAAGAGCAAGGACTTTTTTTCAACCTGAGCATTAGGCTTTTGGAATTAAATTTGTGTTCAGACATTGTTTTTAGTACCTTCCCTTCACGGTTGCTTGGTTTTCAGCATTTCATTGCCTTCTGTAGCATATAACACCCTAATAATTCAATGTCCTCAAGCAAAAATAGAGAAGAAAAAACCTAATTCAGAATAGTGCATCTGTTTTGCCTTATGATTTGTTTGCAGCTGACCTTTGATAACGGCTTGTTCATACTTGCAGGTTTTTAGAATTCACTTTGAGCATGTGCTTGTCTGAACTTTTTATTAATTCTTTTTTTTGTTTTCTTTTGCAGATTACAGATAGAAGAATCTTCTAAACCTCTAAGGCTATCACAACAGCTGGACAAAGCTGTAACCACGAACTATAAACCGGTGGCTAATCATCAGTATAATGTAAGTAGCTTTTAGTATTTTCCCTTCTTCTCTTTATGAGGAGTTTGGCTTAGGACTCCAGAATTGCTCTGCTGCAGTCCTGCAGCTCTTTTGCTCAGAGTTGGCCACTGTCTTTGGAAATGCTCCATGTTATCTTGTTTTCTCCCTGATTTTGTCTTCTGGGGATCTTCTGTCTCATGACCAATATCACCCTTGGGGCTGAGATCTGCCAGTTCTAACTGTCTTGTGTTACCTGATGGAGGACAGACTACCTTCACCCAAGCCTTTTTAGTAGCTTCATTACATTCTTGCTTTAGACATTTTTTTTTAATGCGATTTTGAAGTTTGTGGATAAAAGGCACTTCTTGCTTTGTGCTATGAGATGTGGAAGCACTGCTTAAAACCAAATAAAGTATCATCTGGAGGAGGTTAAAGGACTTGAAAAGAATCATTAGTTTCTAGTCCTTTGGAGAAATTAACAAGTAGAAAAGAATAACAGCTGATAATTTTTCACAGTTTCATACCTTCAAAGTACATGATATTGGCATCATTGGCTTTGTCAATATTACACCCACACTGCTGTTCCAGATCAGTTGATGTACACACAAACTATAGTGTCCTTTTCCTTAAAGATCCTCTTTGAGTAATTTGTATTTGTGCATATAGAATCGCTGTTACTGTTGAATGTGAGAAATGTTAAGTCATACTTGAAATGAGTCACTGTGTTAGTCATTTAAACTTTTACACTTTTTATTAAGATTTTATTTACATAAAACAAATGACAATATATTGGGTGATATTTAATCCTTATTATGAAAGTCAGTCCATTTCCACAGAACTAAAAATAATTGTTTCTCTCCCATGGGACTGTTTTGTAGTAGTTACTGTTCAGAGCCTGATTTATACATAGATGATCATACCAATATAACTGTTGCAACTGAGGGAATGACATTTAACCAAAATAGTCACACTGGTACGTCCTGCTATGGAGATGCAGTTTTGTATGAGTATATTCTTTTATGATGTTACTGTTACACCACTTCTTTAATTCTGAAATAAGCTATAGTGATTTACAGCTTCTCTTTTTAGTGGGATGCTGTGCTCTTTCCCTGACACTAGCATAATTACAGCACTATGACTTCAACCTGGAAACAATCTTTGTGTCTTTATTCCAGTTGCAAACTGCAGTCATCATGTCATTACAGAAATTAAAGTCTCCTGTGAGCTGCAGGGGGTATAAATAGGACATAACTGGGCCTCTTAAAAGTGATGATGCTCTTGTAAGGTTTTTATTGGTTACATATCTGTCCATGGTAATGGAAATTCATTGGCAGTGTATTTACTTTTCGTGTCTACCTTAACGTTGTTCTGATGGGAAAACACTAGTAAACTGTACTTGTACTTGAGTCACCCTTGACCTTGCCTTGACTCTAAAGGCCCAAGCACAACTACCTTTCAAAAACATCTTTCTTTTCATGAAGTCCTTTGTTAAGGTTCAAGTTAGATGTCTGGGAAAAAGTCTTTTTAAACCTCTTGTTCTCTTGTTTGAATTTGTCTGCTGTGTTCAAGCAGCAGTTGCTTTCTTAAAACTTGCTGCATTGCTAGTGGTCATATGACTGCTGTGTTGGGGACAGGACTTTTCACAAGAAAGAAGAAAAAGCTACCATATCCTGATACATTTAGTCATCATCTGGCCAGTTTCTAAGGATAGAATGAGTATTTACTAAATAAGAAAGAAAGGATTAACATTTCCTGAAGGAAAGAATATATAACAGGGCTTAGGTCTGGCTGCTCTATGTACCTATAAATTAACATACAAGAGGAAGAATGAGGGAAATAAATTGTATGTAGATGGGAAATAGTAATAGCTTGTTTGAATTCAAGGACTGGGAAGGTGATTTTTTTTTTTCAATAAATTATATTAAGCCTACCTTTTTATTGGAAGAAATTGCAATTCCATTACAATATATGCCAAGACTGTAACTTAGTTTTTCTTCCCTGGGAAAGGCACCTTCATTTTCTCTATGTCTCTAAGTGTTACACGTGTTTGCAAGCTTAATATTCTTGCAGCTGGATTCTTCACATCACTGAATTGTAATACAGCAGAAAAGTTCTCTAGTGGTTCTGGTTACTCCTTCAAAGACTTCTTTGTGATCCCCTCTTCCCACTGTCCTGTACTGTATAGATTGGTACCCATGCTCCAGGAGATGGGAAAACCTTTAAGACTATTTTCAAGCATCTTCAGATGAAACTTTAGATTTAGATTGCTTCTCTGTCACCTCTGTATTAGTTGTCTACCGAAGCAGCTACATCAGCTTCAGTGTCAATGATACTTCAAGAAGGCAATTTTGACAGCTTTTCAGGAAGCTTAGCAACATCCTGGGAAGGCAAACAAAGAGAAATTGATTTCACTATGAAGTCTTGCAGGGATAAACTCACAACTTCTATGCTAAACAGCTTCTTCTAAAATGGTCCTTCCTTGAAGTCAAATTGCTTTTGAATGCTTTTTAAATTAAAAAACCACGCAACTTGAATACAAATCTAATTGGTTTACAGTGTTGGCATGTTCTATAATATGACTGTTAAAAAGTGTGTTAAGCCTACTGCGTAAAAGATTCCATTTGCAAAGAAAACAGGAAGAAAAAAATGAAAGGCTGCATTGTCATTTGCTATGAACAGTTTATTCACAAAACAGAAAAAAGAAAACAGAAACAGAAGATACCATGCTTTTTTTTTTTTTTTTTTTTTAATAGCACTTCACAATGTGCTCTGTGTTTTTAGACAACAGTGGGAGCTGTCACTAAAGTTGGAGGGAAATGCTAATGTTGCTAATTAAAATGTGGGCAACTGGGACACCAGCTGCAAGTAACTTTTCAGTAAAGGGATATTCGGTTTTCTATGTGAGTTGATTTTTTACATTAATGAATTAAGAATATTAGAGTATTCACATTGCATTTGTATAAGGAATACAAATACTCTTATCTGATTTACCTTAGTTCATCGAGAGAATGTAAAATAGAAGCTTCTACTGTGGAGAGTGTACTGAGGCACTAAAATAATACAGAAAGAAGAATTCTAGGCAGTACAATTTACTACCAAAAAGAAAGAGTGTGCATTGGTTAAAAAGACTATTTCGTGTTATTTTCCAGGAGACTGTTGATTCTGTCATAGGGATTTTAGTCCCAGTCATGAAACAGTTGTCTCGGAGACCTAATATCAGTGAAGAATTTCCTTATTGTAACTTCGATTTTTGTGTAGGAAGCATCAATTTTTAATAAAGTAGGGTTTCTTCTCCACATGGAAAGAGTTATAGCTGATAGCTAGTTGCTAGCTAAGCACATTTTCACTATATGTCATTTGAAGAGGTACAAACAGTACCATGGATTTTTTGGTGTTCTTCTTAAAGATTGCCTTGAGAGTCCCAGCAGCTTTTCCTATTACAACCATGTTGCTTACCTATTATTTCCATAGCTCTGCCTCATACAGGAGGAATAACCTTGGTGCTTCACTCTTGTCCTTGCTCCTTAAAAACAAAACAAAAAAACAGAAAAGGAAGAAATCTGTTTCTTCCATCACTTCAGCTTAACCTTCCACCTGAAGAGGTTCCAGCTTGTTTCTGGTTTTCTTCTTGTTCGTTTTGATTTTGTCATTTGGGGAGGTAGAAGACCTCAGAAGGGTTGGTATAATAGCTGCTGCTGTGGCACAGTGATGCAGCCTGTGACTGGCTGTCGTCATCTTTTATGCCTCATCTTTCAATTGGTGCATTTTTGAGTCAGAGAAAAGTTGCAACCCTCAAAAACAAGTGCATAGGTCTTTGCACTGAAAAGTGACCTCAGGTGTATGCAGGAACCCAGAACTCAGTCAAGCATTGCAAATACAGGTGCCTTCTTCTCTCCTACCGTCTTCTGAACTTCAGCTCTGAAGTGTTGGATGCTTTTCTAGCAACAAATTAAGGCTGGATAATCCATCTCTTCTTGTAAAATGTTAAAATGCGTATGTATTCAAAACATTTTTAATGTACTCAGTCCTAGTTTCCCATAAACCAGTGTATCAAATGTAACAGGGCTTCAGTGAAAATCCAGTAGTGTTCTTTACTAATGTCAGCTGTGACCTGATCAGCAACTACACAGAGAAACTGGAAAATCCTGTGGATCACTTAAGTCAGAAAAGGCTGAAAACTCAGGCTCAAGAAAGCCAGCTGCAGCTGATTGCAGTGGCTAATTAGGAGACTGCTTCCAGGAGAATACAGTGTCAGTGTCTTGATTCCATGAAGTTGTAGGTGTGCTTTCCTTCCCATGTCATACAACATGTCCTACAGGATGGTACTTCCAATGAACTACCAAGGGAAAATACTCTGGAGCAGTTTTCTAAGAGAACCAAATATATTTATTCTATCCAACTAGATTAAGTTAGAGAATTTTTAAAAAGACCTTGACAGGTTGGAGAGATGGGCAGAGAAGAACCATCTGAAGTTCACCAAAGGGTCCTGCACCTGGGAGGAATAACCCCATGCACCACTGTAGGATGGGGACTGACCTGCTGGGGAGCAGCTCTGCAGAGAAAGACCTAGGGGTCCTGGTAGACCACAAACTATCCATGAGCCAGCAATGTGTCCTTATGGCCAGGAAGGCCAGTGGTATACTAGGGTACATTAACAAAAGCATTGCCAGAAGGTTGAAGGAGGTGATCCTGCCCCTCTGCTCAGCTCTAGTGATTGGGCTGCTGCATCTGGAGTGCTGCATCCAGTTCTGGGCTCTTCAGTACAGGAGAGACAGAGTGCTCCTAGAGCAGGTCCAGTGGGGGGCTGCAGAGATGCTCAGGGGACTGGAGCATCTCTCTCATGAGGAAAGGCTGAGAGAGTTGATCCTGTTCAGCCTCCAGAAGAGTCAACTGAGAGGGGACCTCATCAGTGTACCTATTAATACCTTTTTGACACTCAACCAGTATATATATTTTGGTGCCACTGCAGTTCTACTTTGCCTGTTTGTGACTTAGTGCAGTCTACGTGCATTGTACTGCATGGTGAGATTGTACCAGTAGAGAAACACAAATGGAATCCCCAGCAGGACTTCCAAAGCTTGCAATTTAGACCTTTTCAAGGTTAACAGAAGCTCCTAATACTTGTCTCTTGGACTTCTGAAGAAGCAAATGTTTTGACCCACTATGGTTTATAGGAAGGCCAGTGTCCTAATTTACATTTCTACTCTTGTGTCTGTGGTGTAGCAGTTCTGCTGCAGATCATGACAAGCAAGGTGATGTACTGTGAAGTTGGCTTACTTGATGTTACAGTTTGCTATTGTTGCAAAGCTATTACTGTTTTGAAGATTTATTCTTCTTTAAATTCAGAGTCTAAAGAGTTAAATAATTACACAAACTTGTATTAGTGGTTAAAAATCAGTTGTCTGGTGGGTTTGTGTGATTCAGTTGTAGCTTTTATAACACTAATGTGCAGCTGGAAAAGCAGAGAAGTATTTGGTTGTGCAAGCCCCTTTTAGGTTTAAAGCAGAAGCAACAGACTTCAAGGTTTATAGGTTTGTTCAAACTTATAGGTTTGGAACAATTGGTCTGCATTCAATTTAATGATGTACATCTGCTTCAGGATTTGAAAGAGATAGTTGGCTTTCTGGAGATCTGTGAGCTATGGCAAAGGTAGTAATAACCTGCTTTGGGACAGCTACCAAGAGACAAGCTATTTTCACTCTGAGAGTAGGAGGGAGTTAGCTGGCAAGGAAACATAGGAAAAAAAATAAATTGTGCCATAAAACCAATCTCTCTTCTTAAAAATAAGATTTTTAGTACCCAGTAGAACTGTGAATTTTCATTTCTAGGCGTTTTATCCAAAGGCCTTCCTTTTGTGGATCAGGTTTGAGACATCAGAAGCAGAATGTCTGCCATATAAAATTATCGCACTTACAGCCAGGCACGTGTCCCTCATGCATCACATGCATCTTTTCTGCTGTACATTGTGCCGCTATGGATTCACCCACGCAGTTTGCCTGAAAGCACTTGATGATTACACGAGTTACATTACCTTCTGCATCACTTTTGTTGGTTCTGAGGAGCTTGGTGGTTTTCAGTTGTCGAGGGTGGTATTGGGGGTGGATGGGGTGATGTACTGGCAGGTGTTGTGGTTGGTGCTCTGTGGTGATTTGGGTTTGTTTGGGGTGTGCTGGTCTGTGCAAATCATACTTTTAATGATGAGTCAGAGGAAGTATTTTTGGAGGTGCTAAAAGTTTCTGCAAAAATACATGGTCATCTTGTGCAGATTATAATGGTTAAGTAATTTTTAATATGCAATTTGAAGTAGGGTGATGTGTGGCAACAAGGAGCCTCTCCTTGCTTAGAAGGTTTGTGTTTTTGGACAATTGTAACTTTGGGTGTACTACTGGGATTTCTCCTGAAGAGAAACCACCTGCATCCTCAAAGCATGTCTTCCATTGCTGAAGATAAATTGTGTATTGACAGGGTGGATGCCTTGAGTGCTGTTTCTGAAGCAGATGAGGCAGTGTGCAAGGCCTGTCTGAGCATCCTTTGGGCAGGAGGTTGTTATGATTGCAGATGTAGCCATGTTGGTCTGTGGAATTTCCCAAGTATGGCAATTTGTGAGTTGTTTGACATTTGTCATTATAATTCAGAAGCTGATATCAGCAGAGGTGGAGGGAGAATCTCATCTCAGTTTGGATTCCTGTCCTATTATTAATTTTCTCTCCAGGTTTGAGAATACCATGCAGGCTCTGTTTCTGCATTTTTTTTGTGGTTAAAGCAGAAATACACATCTGAAAAGCTTACTGTGCTGAGGACAAAATGCTTAGTTTATGTTCATAAAAGAACATTTGAATCCTCAAAAGAAAATTTTCCAGATGAAAACCACTGAGTCATTAAACAGTGTTTTATTAAATAGAAGAGGTTTTTTATATCTTGATGTTCAGCACTGAGAATTACATGTGAATGTCTTCAAAATGTGTTTTGTAACAGATTGAATATGAGAAGAAGAAGAAAGAGGATGGAAAACGAGCTCGAGCTGATAAACAACAAGTGTTGGACATGCTTTTTTCAGCCTTTGAGAAACATCAGTATTACAACATTAAAGACCTGGTGGACATAACCAAACAGCCCGTGGTATGTACTAGGAGTCTTATAAATACAACCATTTTCAGTAGTTACTATTGTGTATATTTTACATATCCAGAAAATAGTTGTGTGTCTATATAGATATATATAATGTTCCTTTGAAACAGGTCTCTAAATACAATGGACTGAAATCATCAGTTTTAAGTTTGTTATTGTAGGACAGTGTAAGATACGAATCATTGCAGTGAGTGTGCTTTTTCTTGACAGAGATGGTTTAAATAACCTAAATGATGACTTTCTTATTTAGGTTTGTTTTAATACTGGGAACCAAATTCTGCAATGCTCTCATGTCTCCCCTGCTACTCTCCTCAGTGAAGCCTAGTTCTTTGGGCTGTAGACAGCTTGTGTAAGTGTGTGGTCAGTCCTTCCTTCAGCTTCTGAACTTTATCTTGGCAGAGCAACAGGGGTTGCTCTTTTTCTGTGGGTCTAGAAAACTGTATTTCATGGAATTAGTATTAAATGCAAGCATTATCCATGTTAGGAGCTCAGGTGTTGTGTCAGTGTCCCCAAAATCACTGGATTTCCTTTACAAATAGAATAATTTTTAGGATAAGAGTTTAGGTGGTTGATACTTAGGATTGATTCCGGGTTTTTTTAAACCCTGTTTTGATACACAAACAGGAAAAGCACAAAGGCTTCTGCTTATGTAGTGGTTTTGTTGTCTTGCAGAGTCTGCCAGCCTCTTCATCTGTGAACCCTAACTTTCCAGTTCTTTTCGTTCTTCCCCTGTTCAACCTTTCCTTGAGCAGACCAGTTGGGATTGGGAGGGAGATAATGACACATGAAGTATCTTTGGTGTTTTTGATATTTTTTACCGCCAACTTAAATATCTATCCTCAACCCAGCTGCAGATTTCAAAAAAACTTTAATGGACTTAATTTTTTAATCTAAATGAAGCGACAATGTCACAAAAGCTAAAGCAGAAGAAAGAACACCAACAGCTGGATTATGGAAAAAATACTCCTATGTAAAAAAAAAAAGGGGGGGGAAATGAAGATACTTACTAGTTTTGCTCACTTCACAGTTAGAATTAAGTATGTCTGTGTCAGAGCACTGGTATTAAGTGCACAATCTGGTTAGAAAATGCCCAAAGATGTTACCCAACTCAAACCATGTAGGTTCACTGTATTCTAGTACCTTGAAAGAAACTAGTTGAGTAATGTATTTTAGTTGAATAATGTATTTTCATCTTCCATTCCATTCATTTATCTCATGAGTCAATTCCTTATCTGTGTGGCAGAGAAGGTGTGTGGATCATGGGAGCTGAGAAGGCGGAAGGAATAGGAGGAAGATAAGGAGGAAGTAGCAGGAAAATTTTGTTTGTTTGTCTTGTGGTTTTCTGGTCTTTTTTTTGTTAGAGAGGTGTAAATACCACTGTCTTGATCACTTTGAATGTAAGTAGGTGCAGATTTATCCCATCTAGCATGACATCAGCTAGCAGTAGTCACCCACAATTCCCACTTAAATCACTGGAGAACTTGAAGTTACAAATAAATAAGGGTATTTTTCTATAATAGTAAGTGTAAATAGTAAATTAAACCCTTGCTACAGAATATGTTGCATGTTACAAAGGAAATTGCTGCCATCTTTATTTGTGATCATAAAATCACAAAGCAAGTCTGTTCTGAATACAAAATATTAGGGTAACCTGGTGGGGTGGTTTGGACCTGACCCTCAGCCAAGTGCCCAAACCCACAGCGACAGCTTCCTCCCACCCCCTTATACGAACACAGGGAAGGCAAGGGAAGGACAAAAAACTATCAGAAAACCACAATAACAAAACCAAAACTCTCTCTCTCTCTCTCTCTCTCTATATATATATATATATATATTTACACTTATATACAGTTCAAACTTATCTACATATAAAAAAAAAGGAGCCCCAACTCCCCAACACAGAGAGAGAACAGATATACCCAGTCAATGAAGAATTAGCAAACAAAACCTTAATACTTTCCTTAAGAATAGCAGAAGTGACTCAGCCCACTATCGAATCTCTCCTCTCAAATCAGAGGAAAACAACAGCCCCTCGAGGCCTACAGGCCCTCAACCCCCACGCGAGGAGCCCAGCTGTAGGGAAGTTGCTGTTCTTTACAACTTCTAACTTCCTCCCCCCTTCTATTTATATTTCTGCTTATGTAAAGAATAGAATGGAATACTGGGATATGGGTACTTCCTTAGTTTCAACCTGGTTACCAGGAAGAGGCCAGGAAGAGGCCTAAAACCAAACCATTGCACCTGGGTTTATATGTTTTCCATTGTAATGAAAAATAACTATTTGCTTGGCTGAGAACATAATATGGTTTTCTATGAGAAATCAAATGTTTGTGAAGAATGGAACCAGTATGGAACCAGTGGTCTAAGATGAACTACCTTTTTAAAAAATTACATTTTAGCTTTAAGTAATGGTTTTCCTAAACACAGTGGGGTTTGTTTTCCCCTCGAAGTTTCAGAAGGATTTTCAGAGCTTGAAATTTTATTCCTTAGTAATTTCTATCCCATGATTCTCTAATAACATTTTACTTTTTATGAAAAAAAATCAAGAGGGAAGATGGAACAGAGCAGTGGATGCCTTGAATGTACAAACAGATCACCTACAAATGAGCTTCTGTGTTAAAATCTATGTATATAAGCATACTGCATCCCTTTCTGAGAAAAAAATTGTAGGTCCCTGATAAGTTCTCACCAGGCTCTAAAATTCAGTATTTGGCATCACTGGGGGAAGTGTAAAGTTTCTCTCTATGGTGTGATATCAGAGTAGTATGTTTCACGATGTATAGGCCAGCCTGGTGCACTGCAGACCCAGGTGGAAAGTCCTGGGTTATAGAAGGAGAAGTGATTCTGCAGGAGAAATCCTAACATCCCCTGAACTCCCCTCATCAAGCCACTTGCTCTCATGTAAAATACAGCACAGCAGGACTACCCCTGATTTGTAATTTGTCTAAAAGCTCCAACAGGTCACTGTTATCTGTGCACATACAGTGATTTTTTGGGGCTAATGTTCTCAGCTGCCCTACCTAAAGCCACTGCTGCTTAGGTCTTCCCTGCACCAGAGATGGCAAATCCTCAGTTGCTGCAGTTTCACAGTTCCAGCTTGAAGTTCTGTTACTTGTGGCACTTCCTATTCAGTTTGGGTGAGTTTTGTTCCATTTTGATATGCTGTTGAATCAAAACTCTTGGAAGTTTTGCCCTGAGAGAAGCAGAACTGCCTGGGGAGTTAGGTTTGAAAACCAGCTGAAATTAAAAGTAACCCTAATATAGCTGGGTGGCCAATTCTGGGTGAGTGAGCACCGGGAGCTTTGGGACGTGCAGCCACAGTGGTTTTGCTCTGCCCGAGCCCAGCAGCACTGCCATGCCTTGTGACCCGGCTTCCCAGATACAGACCTGTCAGCCCAGGAAATGCAAATGGATGTACTTCATGAGACTAAGTGCAGTTACAGGATTTTTTTTCCCAGTTCTCTGTTCGTGTGGTCTAGAGCAGAATTTAACCTTGTTTCCAAGTGTTCCTTCCACACTCTCTGCCATGTTTTGAAGTCTCTGTCAGCTGCACTACTGAAAGCTACCTCGTGTGCACGCACAGGGATTGCAATCAAAGCAGTGGATATGCAGCTTTACACATCTACTAACACCCCATGTAGAAATCGCTTTCTCACCTGCTTTCAGCACCTTCTAAAAGGTGCGTGGCACAAAGAGAGTGCTGCCCTACAAAAACGTTTGTGCACTGATTGCTGTTGTAGTGAGCACGTTTGCCCTGGGTACCTGACTCTGGAATAATGACGGCATCTCTGCAATAGGCAAGATGCGGAAAGGTGTGCGAAGGGATGTACAGCGATCTGCTGCTGCCACCTGCTGGGGTTGGCATCCTGCACCCTCGAAGGGAATGAACTCCCTGCTCACAGCGCCTGTGCCCAGACACTCCACTCCAGGAAAAGACCCTAAGAAACTAGTTCGCATATGCGGTCTGCTACGATCACCTTTCTTACTTGTGGGACCAACACCCCTCATTGCTTTGAGATAGGTTTTTAAGAATAATTTTGGTAGATGAGTCCAAATGAAGTGTCATCGTTAGTGTGGGATCTGGATTTTTATTTTGTTTTGTATATTTTTGATGTGTACCTGGAGAGTAATGACTGATTTCTCTAGAAGAGACATTTTTTTTTCCGACTGAGAACATACTTTTTATTTGTGTATTTCCCATCTTTTCCATTTAGCAAAAAGGGGAAGAGTGTAAGGAACAGACTGGGCCATCAGTATGGGCACTTCTTTTTTCTGTGTCCTCAACAAATATTTGCTGATTTTAATGAGTTGGAGTATATTGATATTTGCACTTAGTGGAACTGTAGATGCAGAAAGTACAAGGGTTCCAATAACTCCAGTACAGTATATGCACTCCAAGAGGATTAAATTGCTCAAACTAAAGCAATTATGAATTTAATGCGGGGATTCTTAAATTGTGGTCTGTGGTTGCCATGGCAATCCATTCACATCAGTCCCGATTAATATTTAAACAAACAAGCAAGCAAATGGCTCTTAAGAAAATTACTGGTGTTTATTATAAAGTGTAAAGCAGGCTCATATCAGTGAGCTGTGTTTTCTCAAAGGTTATACTACTGGTATCATAGCTGTACTTGTTTTGGGTTTTTTTCTTTCTCTTCCAAGGCTAAATAATTTAATGTATTAGAAAATCCTCTGACACCTACTCTATAAATGAGGCCATAATAAAATGCTTAAAGCTTTGCAAAATGGCATGAAAGCCAACAGCCTGGGGCTTTGATCGAGTTTGAATAAGGCAAGGAGTTTCAAGATGATCCCAGCCCAAGCAAGAAGACCACGAGCTTTTAGCTCAAGTGGGGGAATTCCAGCAGGAGGATGTGTAAGATAACCTCAGCATCACCTTCCCAGGAGGTTATGGGAGCTTCATTTCGACAGCATGTGCTGCATGGAACATCCATCTCATCTTGCTAGCACTTGTCTCTCACAGGGAACTGTGTGGGAGCCGTCACCCCTGCAGCTCAGGTGCTCCCTGCTGCGTCCCTGGGGCCTTGCACCAGGCGTTACACCCAGGCTGCTCTAATCCCTGTTGTGCCTGAGGATCAAAATCTGTGGCAGATTATTGCACCCCTTAGTGCCAATCAACCAGCCTTGCTGTGCCCCCCCTTGTGAACTGAGTGAACGCAGTTGAGCAGATCTGTAGGAACCCTGGCAATTGCCTGCCTGTATAATACGAATTTTTGTTTTCTTTCAGATATACTTGAAAGAAATTTTGAGAGAAATAGGCATCTACAATGTGAAGGGGACCCACAAAAACACATGGGAGCTGAAGCCGGAATACAGACACTACCAAGGAGAAGAAAAGAGTGATTAACAAAAAAATTTCAAAACGAGAGAGAATTACAGTGATTGCACTGAGGGAACTGTGATGGGTTTACAGGCAGGACTGAGCACAGTGCAATTATGCAAGGATAAAGATAAGTTAAAGCAGCTGATACTTAGTAATTTTCTGTAGCTCTTTTCCCAAGGAATATTTCTTGTGTGTTTCTATAAGTGCGTTGTCTTTTGACAGAAAAGAAAATGTTTATAGAATAAATTTGTATTAGATTTATCTTTATTAGAAATCTTTTGAGCTCTGAACTTACTTTTTCTTTGTAGCTTTGTGGCTTTTCCAAGCCTCAGTGACTTTGAAGGAAATTGTGTCTAGAGGAACCCAGGACTTTGTGGTTTTGCATTCCACTATAACCAGGTTAATACTGTCAGTTCTGCTGGGATCTGCTAGGGCTTCATCTGGAAGGCTGCAAGGAAGGATACACAACCCTTTGTGCAGCGTTTGGGTAGAATGGACACGATGCTCCTTTAGGGATCAGGCTTTAGGGAGAACAGCCACAACCATGGTGCTCATCACAGTCCTTAGACTCCGTGGGAACAAATCAATACAGTTAAAAATGTGTAAAGCAAAAGCTGTTTGACACACAGGTCAGTGGGAAGAGGACAGTCCCCTCCAGGTGATTACTGAAAAAAAAATTGAAATGCCTGTTAGGTACAGCAAGGAGGAGTTTTATTTTTGTGTTGTTTTTATGCTGATACCTATGTTTAGTTCAAGCATATGAATAAAAACATTATTTTAATTTGTACCACGCAATGTTCTACATTACTGACTGAACATGTGATTTAGGTGGCATAGGTCTGAAGGGTGTTTTCAAACAAAGGGGGTTTTATTGCTGGCTTTGCCATTGGGTTCCTCTGTGTTTTGGGAAAGATTGCTGAGTTTATCTGTGTCTCTGTTCCCTAATTTTTGAAATGCATATTGCAAGGGTTGTCTGTTCAACATCCTTTTGGGAGGGAGCAGGGAGGGGACTATTTAATTATATTCTCAAAGGTTTTATGTTAAAGAAAGAGCAAAGAACACAGAGGAAAAAAAGCTCATTAGTATACCTGTAAGTGAAGCAGATGAGGTTTGATAGCACAACTTTTACACTCCCTCAGGTCCTTCAAACTGTGCATCATTTCTGCCCACTCTAATGAAAGAAGGTCTGTGTGAAAAGCAAACATCCCATTATTGGTCCACTTAGAAGCAACAAAAGGGTGTCAAATGCCTTTGGAGGTTTGTAAAACTCTGACCACAATTTTGCTCATTCATTTTTTCTTGAGTTGTTTGTGTAGTTATTTCCATTCAGATACAGTTCCTGCTGGTACTCAGCTTCCTGGGGCATGAAGTGTTCAGTTCCTAGGAGGTGGTCTGCTGAGAGTTTTGAAGAGCAGATCACATTCTAGAGATATGTGTGTGCTTTCATAAATACTGCCATCGACTTGTGTCTCCTCAGGCTCTACAAGCAGGACCCAGCTTGCTAACAGTTGCAGGAAACATCTGAGGATGCTGAGGAACTCAGGAAGTCGGCCTTTGTGTCTTGCTGTGGTACATGATGTGCTCCCCAGCAATAACCAGAGCCTGCACACATTGCTGTCCTCATTGGGCTGTTTGAGTTCCTCCGTGGGCTTGTGTTCACTGACATGTAGGATGAGAGCTCTTGTTTTTCATGAGCTGGGCTCCTCTGTTGGATTCGTGTCCTATTTTAGCAGCTGAAGTGCCTAGCAAGTCTAGGCCAGCTCTTCCTTTATGGTGCTCCTCACATGCTCCTCTAAAACCATGCAGGGGAATGCGATGCAGTCTTGATTTAAGGGTGGTGTAATTCGTTGCCACAGGTAAAAATGATCATGCTCTTTCAGAGGGCAGTGGTTGCCTTTTGTGGGATACACAGCAGGATTAGCTTAGCAGGAGAGTGTTTTGGATCTGCTTTATTTTTGGTATTATGAGCTGCTTCACAGTTAGACTTCAGTTGAGAAGGACATAATCAGTCAGTGTAAAATGCCAGATGATATAAGTAGAGGATGTATTTTATTGATCTGTAGAGTGCCTTGGACAGGGTAAATAAGGTCTATTCAGGTGTAATGGAAAGTGTACAGAGCATTTTATGGGATTTATGGTTTTTACAAAGATTGGGGGTTTTTTATGAGTATCATTAAAAACATGGAGAGTCCTAGAAGTGGAGTATTCAATCGATGAGCAACAGAAAGTTTGAGGAATGCCAAGGTGCACTGGTTTGCTTGCAGCCTTCTGTGTAATAGCACCAGTTATAAAAACCAAGGAACAGGACAATGAGGATACAGCATTTAAAAAATGGAACTGGGAAATGCTATGCCAGGGTAAACAAAGAAAAGATAACCAGAGGACAGTCCAGAAGCCAGGCAACTTCTGAAGCACTTTCTTACCTCCTTCCTCCATGATTTGGCATGAGACAAGGGATCAGTGAGCCCACAGAGATGCTGATGTAGAGCATGAAAAATGTGCCATGTATTCAAGGACTCTGCTGGCTCCTGCCTGGTAGGAGTATGTGGTAAAGGTGAGGGTGGAGCTTTTAAGTGCCCTTGGCAGGTCCTCGTCCAGCCTGCAGCCAAGCCATGGGATCTTGCAGCACAAACTGTCCTAGAGACAGAAGCAGCAGGATAAACATGCTGCTATGGGCCCCATATTCTCCCTTGCCCTGTGGGACTGGTCTGACTTCACGCAAGACTGCGATAATGACTGAGCATTTGGGACAACCTCATTTGGATCCACCAGTTAATAACCAGCAAAAACTCTCCAGCTCTGCTCCACTAGTTCTGCAAGTGCTGTTAGCAGGATTGCCATCTGCCAGAAGATAGGAGGAGGCTTGTAGGCGTTCAGGTCTGATTCCCTGGCTCCTGAATTTGGATTAATTTAAACTCCGAACTTAAAGCAGTGATGAACGCTGATTCCCTGCTGGTCTCCCCATGTGCTGCTGTCTCTGCTCGCTGCTGAACTCTGCTCGTGCAGATGTTCTTGAATATTAGTGGTTGAAGCTCTGTTTGAAGAGTGGGTCCCATAAGCACAAGCAGAATTATCAATGTGTTAAATGCCATTAAATGAGATTAAAAACGTGTCTACTCTCTAGCATTTCTTCTCCCAAATGATTAGTTTGAGTCACTGGACATTTCATACTCAGTAAACCCAGCAGTACTAGCATGGACCTGAGCAGACAGGAGGAGATGGTAATGCATCCACCCCAACAGGTGGTAGGAGTGGGCAAGAAGATGCATGACTGGAAGTTGCCGCTGTAAACCAGGAAAGGCACAGATTCAAACCCAGAATGGGATGGGCTGGTCCCAGTGCTCCTGTGTTCTGTTCCCTGTCAGCCTGTAGCTCTGCCTGCCTCATCCTCTGTTGTCCTGCCTGCAGCCAGCCAGGAGGCTGCTGGTGGGACAGCCCAGTGGGCAGCAGGGTTGCATGAGGAATTGGAGCTGAAACCAGCATATTAGCCTTGAGCTGGCAGAAAGTTATATGGCTGTAAGACCTGCTGCTGACACCACATCTTTGGCACAGGGCTCAGAGTGGGATCAGGGCTCGCTAGCTGCTATGATCCCAGTGGATGCTCACTAAAAGTTGTCCATACTTTGAGTCACCTACGTATTGCATTTATCAGCTGCTTGGAGTTGGCTCCAGCTGAACGTACCTCTTGCATGTCAGCTATGCCCACCCACATTCACATGTCCCTGTCACCAGGACAGCATTTTCATTAGTCACTGTTTTTATGGACTTCTAACAAACTGCTTTTCTCACTAATGCAGTATCAGAGCTGAGCCATGGCTCCAGGCTCATCTGCATCTTGAGCTTTTCAAAGAGCTGTGGCTGGGTACAACTTGCCCCTTTTCTCATACCAGTGGCAGGACTACAACTCTTTCTTGGCTCTCCTAATCAAGGCTGTGTGTGGCTACCAGGCTGTGGGGTCAGCCTTTCTCAGGGAGCATCAAATTGTTCACACAAAAGTGACAAATTCCAACACAAAAAAGGCACCTGTAAGCCAGAAGGGTCACTGAACACCGCTGAGCCTGCCTTCAGGAAACCACACCTAGGGCTTGTGTTATAAGTGACAGTCACAGACTTAACAATGGAGACCCCCTTTTCCTGTCTAGCTCAACAGACCTCAGCACAAGGAACTGCTTGGGGCTGGTCTTACGAGTACTTCAGCCAAGATGTATTCCCTGGAGAAGCAATGCACCCCCAAGAGGGCTTTCTGCTCCTGATGGTGTTAAGGCTTTCGCAGGCAGTATGTTTGCAACTACAGGAAAATAGACAGGAGAAGCTGCAGTAGTTTGTTTAAGTTGCAGTAGTTTGTTTTCAATCTTGAAAGGAAGAGAACAACTGTTTCTTTTCATCTCTACTCTGTTAACTGATTAACTAGCCCTTGAACCACACTGTTCCAATAGCAAGCGGGGTTCTGCTAGATAAGCATCCATGGTGAGCAGGGAGGGAGCATCCAGCTTTACAGGGCTGTTTCTCAACTAGTCTGTAACGAAGATTTTGAGAAGCTAATCTTTAAAACCTTTCTGGACATCTACTTCTATGGTCATTCCATATTAAAAAAAAAAAAAAAAAACACCAAAACAGCTGCACACTTCAGCACCTAGCTGAAGATAGGAAGAAAGTGGGCTGCTCTCTGAAGTGCCAGCAGTGCTTCCTCCTGATGCTGCTGGCCACAGATGCCTGCTGTTAGCTCCCAAGATAAAGGGAGAGCTGCAGAGAAACAATTGCTCAGCATTTTTATCACCATCCAGCTGCTGCCCCTGGCAAGGTTGGCATCACACAACCAGTGTAGTTTTAAAAAGACCTTCAAAGGTGTTTGGCTCCTTTCTGCCTGAAGTGGAAGGCAATGAATGCAGCTCTAATGAATTAAAACAGCAAGCCGCTATGCCCATCCTCAACAACATCCTGTGCATTCCTGCGGAACGCACTTGCAGGGGGGCCAGCATTTGCTGGCACCCAAAAAAAGCTCCCTCAAGCCACCAGCCCTGGCCACAGCCACTTGGCTTCGATCTTTGCACAACTGCTTCCAGCTGCAGCTTCAACCAAAAGGCGGCCAACACTGAGGGACTGCAAACCAGCACAGTTACGCTCTTGGCAGTGGATTTTGTACTGTTCATGGCAAAAACTTTCAGGATTGGCTAGGGGCTTTTTCCCCCTCCCATCAGGACATTTTTCTCTGAGCTAAATGAATACAGTGTTAAACTGCTGCTCTCCCACCGTGGGCTAGCAGCAACAGAGATTTCCTGGCTGGCTGGTCCAGAGCTAAACATCCCAGCTTACAATTGCCAGGGAAGTGGCTATAGAGCTGAAGCATAGATGGAGGTTCACAGGAGCAGAGGGAGGTGTCTTCCCTCCTCCAAGCCAGCAGCAGCATGTGAGAAAGCAAAACTATCTTGATGCAGATACTATTGTTCATAAATAAAAGCATCCTTCCTAAAGGGTTGTCACTGAAAAGACTGCCAGGACTGTAGCAGGCTGGCAACAGCCAGAAACTTGCTAAGGGAGAAAACCAAATTACGGCTTTTTAATTTTTAACCTGTTTTTAAAAAAATTAGTCCAATTTTATTTCTCTGACAACAACCATGTTCTAAGCTTATGTTAATTCCCTCCTGGCCATGAGCTAAAACAATTTAAAAAAAGAAATCTGCAAAAAAAGGCCCCCAAACCAACCAAACCTGTGTTTCCTACATACTTTCATTTAAAATTTTCCCTTTGCAGGTTCTCCCTCCTTGTCCCAAACTGAGGGCTGCACAAGGCTCCAGGACCATCACTCACTTGGGCTTTGGCATCTACCCCCAGCCCATGCCAAGTGGGAAAAGCCAAGGGATAGAGTGGGGCTGGCTCAGCTGGGTACCCAGGAGGGGGCAGTGGGGCCACCAGTACCTCTTCCACACACCAGATATTCCCTCCACTGCAAGAACATCCCCAGGTCTGCTGCACCTCTCTCCTCAAAGCAGGCAGCCAAGGAGAAACAAGCTGCTGCAGCAGCATTCCGGTATTAACACCACTGTTACTGGCTCATGGGAAATGAGGGTTTTTCTTTGCTTTCAGAGGGCAGAGTGGATTTGTAGATGGGGCAAGACCCAGATGGGGTAGAACAACTGTGAGACAAAAGCAGGCATTGAGGGGGAACAGTGGGGTGGGAAGGCAAAAGGTCAAGGGGACCATGGGACATGTGCCAAGCACAGCAGCTGCTTCCTCCAGCCCCGACACACCATTCCCCTAATCAAGCACCACGAGTGTGAAACTAAAAAGGCAGGGTTTTTTCCCCCTCTTGATAGGCAATCAGCCTTTGTTCCCCTGTCAGCATCCAGCTCATAGTGGGTGCAGGAGACCTGAGCCAGCAGGGGAAAGGTCTCTAACCCAGCTGCTTAACCTGCTCCATGAGGCGCAGGGGAAAAGCTATTTGGATCCTTCCCAGTTCCACAGCCCTTCCAGCCACTGAAAATATCTTTCCAGGAATGCAAGATCAACCCTGATAAGCACATGCTTTAAAACGAGACAGGCATAGGTTTTAAAGCCATCCTTCAGTTCAGGCTAGCATTTAAGCAGCACCAGGGTCATTTGTTATCATTAGGGATTTTTATCAGTTAAATAACTCCAAAGTTGTTGTGTGAAGTGCAAAGCTTTGCCTTCCCAAATCACCTCAGCTTTTCAAGCCCCAGGGAACAGCTGCTTGAAATGAAGATGGGCCAGAAGAGGAATTGGGTTATGAGGAAATATGCTGACTTCCTTTCCAACTCAGAGTTGCGTCACAGACTGTTGACAAGTGTATTTACCAGCCATGGACCTCCCACTTACCAGGATGTAGTGACTTCCCAACTCTCCCTCACCCAGGCTCCACAGCAGGCAGCTACCACAGCACTGTGGCTGTGACAGCTGCTTGTTGTTGCCACAGCTACTTGTCATAGCCATGATCCTTCCCTGCCATTGATTGTGGTTTAACCTCTCCTCCCTGGTGACTGACTTGACACTGCAGAGCAGCGGGACATGCCCTTTTCCCTGAGAAACTGAAAGGCAGCAATACATTTTTGAGAAGTGCAGCAAGTGCAACAAGCAGCAAAACCACTCCTCTTGCAGCTCACTGAAGAAAACAAACATAACCAAGTCCCTCATCTCCAGAGCCTTTGAACTGACACTTCCTTTACAGCAGGCTAGAAGGAGACTTCCCATCACAGGCTCTGCTGTGCAGGAAAGCACAGGAGGCTGTTTGGAGCACAGAACCCTCTAGTTAGGCATGTTTGCACACACCAATTCACTGTCCCAATTAGCCTGGAAGAAGATAGGATGACACACAATTTGCCACTCAACCAAACAGAAGGCTGTGCTCATCACGGTTTGAAGCACCTGCTTTTTAAAGCAGCACCTCATCTGTACACAGGTGCCACGTGGCAATTTGCTCCAGGCTGGTGCCCGGGGCTCCCAACCTCAGCATAACCAGCCAGGAAGGGGGAGGAGCCATTTCCACTCCCACGTATCAGCTCCTCGTAGTTTTAAACACTTATGATTCACTAGAAATGGGAACCAGGGCTATTAGGGGCCGCACAGCCACACCAGCACTGCCCTGCCCACACTAACTTAAGCTCAACTAAGCACCTGCTTCCTCTACCTTCCCTTTATTCCTCCCAGTTTTTAACAAAGATGCAACAGGAAAGGTAAGATAATACCCTTGACTAGTCCAATTAAACAAATCCTCTGCAAGGAAAGCAAGAGTTGTCTCCCAGTGATTTTATCTAGGCTTTGAACCTTCTTTCCTACCTTTCAGCCCCACTGGGTGAAGGTAGGTTACACCATAATTGTACCTCATCCAGAAGCTCAGCTGGCCCAAGATCCTTTCTTGGGAAAGCTTAAAAAAAAAAAAAAAAATTAAGTTCCCACAGAACTAAAATAGGGTGTATTTAACCAGACAGGAACCTCAGAGATAACTAGGGCACACTCCACTCCCTCCTCCAGTCTCTCACTCCTCCCTGCCTGCTGCCACATCTATCTCACCCCTGCAGAAATGTACCTCCACCTCCGCCCTGCAGTACCAGGGGCCAAAAACTGACACATGATAGCAAAGATGCAAAAACTCACAGCTGGTGAGTGGGCCATGCCCTCCCCTTTCAGGCACCTTAACCTCCTGTGCCTCTGCCATTGCTGCAGTAGGAGAAAAGTTAATAATTTGCAGTCCAAGGCAACATCCCTGGTCACGCACACACACACTGTCAGCAGCGACAGCCGGGGCTGTGAAGGCATTTGTGTTCCTTTATTCAATCCAATCTGCCACAGGGTCAGACAGGTAGAAAGCGCAAGGAACCTGTTACTGTTGCATCTAAGAAAGAACCAGAGAAGCAACGGCGTTTGCTCCAGGTCTGTCAAACAGATGCATTTCCTAACGAGGAACACAGCAGGAACAGCATTTTATAAATACTCAGGTCTCAAGCACAGATGTGCACCTGGTTTGCAGGAAGTCTAGGACTTGGCCATTCCAACAGCTTCCTCCAGGAGGTCAAATACAGAAACCACCCAAAATCCTGCAATTCAACAGAGCTCTAGCTAACATCGTCCCTTCAACAGCTGTCAAATACACAGCCAGGCTGTGTTGGAAAACCTAGTCACTGCCCCCTCTCCCCACCATATTCCCAGTACCTAGGCGCAGAGAGTGCTGGTGTTAAGACTCCTGCTCCCTCTGGTCATCCTCCCACCTTGATCTTGGAGCCATATGAGAACTGAGGACAAACTCGAGTAGTCTTCTCTGACAAAGAAGTTCAGCCAGCACTCAGCTTGAATAACACATTTCCGTTCTGGGTTTTTATTATTTATTTCTTATCTTTTCCAGAGATAAGTCTGTGCAATCATGAAAGATGAAGGTGGTCCACTCCATTATGACATTTCTTGGACTTTGCCTTATCGACCTCAGCCTTCTCTTGCGCTCCAGTGCCACAGGCAAACTGTGAAATCTGTCTGGAAACAGTCCAGTTGTAGCACACTAGCACTAGGCTACGCTACTGACAGTACCAAATCCTTGGTGCCATCTCTCCTGTAAGTCACCTTAAGAAACACATCAGACCAAAAGACATTACCTAGAATGGGTTTAAATGAGTTTTATTTTAGACAACCTACATGATAGATGTTTTTTTCATTTTTTCAAAACAATGCCTCCACTCCAAATCAGGGTCAAAATAAGTGAATAAAGCTCAAGATGACATCAGTCCAGTTGTTAGACATTGCCGATTCCTGGTGTTGTGCCGATGAAGAAAAAACAGCAGCCAGCTATGAAGACAAGTGATCCAAAACCATACTGTTTGATTTGTTACTGAAACGAGAGTTAACAAGTGTTAGCTCAAGGGTCACGACGGTCACAGTAAATTCCTACAACTTATCTGTGTTTTCCCTAATTCAATCTGAGCTGCCACAGTCAGGCAGGCAGAAAGCGCAAGGAAATTGTTCTCGCATCTTAGTGCAAACCAGAGAGCAACAGGAAAAGTGCCCATGGTCTATCAGAGGATGCTGATCATTTTTACAGTCATACAGAGCACCTGGCACCAACCAGCTGCTGAGCAAGCTGGACAGAATACTCATTCATACCCTTTTTGCCTGACACACCAAGGTTCAGATTTCCTCTCACAGAAGAGTACATGCTAAACATGTACCAAAGAATACAATGTAATATCTTAAAACTGGAATACCCTGTCAATATTCTTTTACTTCGTCTAGAAGCAGATGTAGGTTACCCAAACTGCACATCCAAAAGGTGTGCCCCTGTAGAGAAGATGTACACAATCTTCTGCTCCCAGGAGGTGCCTTCCAGGTCTGGCCTGTTCTAGGGCCCAGAACAAGCATCACCCTTCCATCAGGCTGCAGGCGGTGCCAGGTCTGTTTTGGCCAATAAAAGCATTCCTTCGTTTGCCTACTGCTCCACACTAGAAGCTGGCTCATCTTTACATGATTTGCATACCAGAAAGTTTTTTAAGAGGCTTTACAGATAAATTTAGCTGGCTATTAACAGACTTTGTAAGTCCACAATGACTGGGCAAAGCAATTGATGATCCCACACTGCAGTGAATTCCACAGCCATCCAAATAAGCAAAAGAACATGAGTGTTGGGATCCAAATACTGTTTTGTTGCGACCATAATCCAATATGGAGTAGTTAAAGCATACCACAGGAGCTGTCTTGAGCTCAGGTAGTTGGAGATTCCAGAGAGAATAAGGTTAAATACTCGGTCAAGTATTACTGCGTTCCAAAATTTAGGGCAATATTTAAACTGACAGTTCTTGCATTAAAAAAAAAAAAAAAAAAAAGGCATCAGATTAAGTGAAAGAAGATGGAACGTGACCACGCAAGGTAGTACACAATTAAACCTCACCAGAGGGACCCGAACTACAAGTGCTTCATTTCAGAGCACATTGTCTTTCATCCAATAGTTTAAAACCATTCCCAATTACACACATCTCACCAGGGCAATTCCTTCTGCATTTCTTAGCCATTAAGTCACCATGAATCATTGCTGTGACACTACATCCCCGTTTAGTACAAGTTAATAGTGTTCAAGGGAAGTTTCAGGCACTGCACATAATACAAAGTGCCAAATAGGCTGTACTTACACAGACTTTCAAGTTTTTAAACTGGCACCTACTGTTCAACTTACACAGGCAGAAGAGAAAACAAGTGCTGCACTGAAGGAGCTCATCACATAGTTAGGCCCATTCATCCAATTCAGGTCAGTACTTACACATTTCTCGATTTCTAAGCCGTCCTTAAAGAAAATCATATATGGGGTTACACCATCCTCACGGAAGTCCAGGAGAGCCACCATACCATCTGGATTCATGTTCTCTCCTACAAAGAACTTCAGAGCAATGTGTTACTGAGACATTTAATCAGCCATTACCAGGAGAAAATGCATTTTTAAACAATAACAATACAGAGTCACCAAGTTCAGTTTAAAAGTCTCCCTGACCATCTGCAGGGATTTTGCTCTCCACAGCTTGTCCGTTTCAGTAGCACAGGAGGAAAAGGATGCCATCCAAAGCAACAGGTTTGAGAGGCTGGACCCACACGAACCTTATGAAGTTCAACAATGCCAAGTGCAAGGTCCTACACCTGGGTCAGGGCAATCCCAAGGACAAATACAGGCTGGGCAGAGAATGGATTGACAGGAGCCCTGAGGAGAAAGACCTGGGGTACCGCTGACAGAAAGCTCAACATGATCCAGTAATATGCACTCACAGATCAGGAATCCAACTGTATCCTGGGCTGCACCAAAAGGAGCATGGCCAGCAGGTTGAGGGAAGTGATTCTGCCCCTCTGCTCTGCACTGGTGAGACCCCACCTGGAGTGCTGCATCCAGCTCTGGAGCTGGGACCCCAAGGTAAGAAGGATGTGGACTTGTTGGAGCAAGTCCAGGATGGCCACAAAGATGATCAAAGGGCTGAAGCACCAGTCCTGTGAAGACAGGCTAACAGAGTTGGGGTTGTTCAGCCTAGAGAAGGTTTCAGGCAGAGCTTAGAGCAGCCTTCCAGTACCTAAAGGGGGCTACAGAAAGTCTGGAGAGGGACTTTTTTTACAAAGGCACATTGCAATATGACAAGGGGGAATGGCTTTAAACTGAAAGAGGGCGGATTTAGATTATGTATTAGAAAAAAATTCTTAACTATAAGGGTGGGAGGCACAGGCCCAGGTTGTCCAGAGAAGCTGGGGATGCCCCATCCCTGGAAACATTCAAAGGCAGCTTGCATGGAGTTATGAGCAACCCAGTCTATGGAAAGGTGTCCCTGCCCACAGCAAGGGCATTGGAACTAGATGATCTTTTTCAACCCAAACTATTCTGTGATTCTATAATTTTACTACACTGCTACGAACAGTGTTAAGACACAGCAAGGGCCAAAGTGATCCACATTTCAAGTCTTTTAACTCCACAGTCCCTAAACCACAATAACAACAAACATAGCTACCAAGAAGCACTACAAGCTGAAATGAGATCGCCAAACACCCACTATCCTTTTGCTGTTTTTCCTCCCTAAGTCTCAGAGAAGAGCAAGTTAGACATCCTCAAAAGAGGAGCACTCAAAATCCTCAACAAGCCAGTTCAGCAGGTGAACCAACTTATAACACTGCAATACCACTGTAAGGAGACACAAGTTACCTGGTAGTTTTTGAAGTTGGCAAGGATGTGTTTTATTTGTTCTGCAGCCCCTGTCATGAAAGGTTTTACTCTCTCTGGCTTGTGTTCCTCAAGTCTGGCTTTGATTCTGGAGGGAAGAAAAAGATAATCAAAACTCTGAAAACACATTCTAATTTTAACTTCACTGTGTGACATCACATCATAGCAGAAACAGTTACTAATTGTCAAACTTCGTTTTGCTTTCCCTCCACTCCCTTTCAAAGCCCCCAAATTTTAGTTTAATTTTGCTAGTGAAACAGCAAAACAGTGCTTGGCACTCAAATCAAGGTAATTTTATTTCTAGGCTAGTGGTAGACAAGAATTAGCAAGTCATTTCCACAGCACCAAGAGTACTTTTTCTGTCGGTGTCACAAAGCGTTTTCACCTTTAGTAGCAATCCACTGAACAGAGATCAACAGAAAGTACATCCAGAATTAGCAAAACATCCCATTCATGTACATTTTTTAGGTATTTGCCATCTTAGAAAAGCTTCAGAAAGCTTTTCTTTACCACCTCACTCCCATTCACAGAAAGGTTTGGCATAAAGAAATACAGAAGAAAACAGCAAGGTTACGAACTAGGTCTAAAGCATGTGATCAGGACCTCTACCTCAGCCAAGATAAACATAGATATTTCAGCATCAATCTTTGGAGCTCCAGTTCTGCCAAGTATTCAGACATTACTGAAGCTCACAGCCAGTTTCACACCTGTATGAGAACTAACACCTACTAGGAATAAGTCCAACACTGTTTTTAAAATCTCAACCACTCTGCAATCCCATTCAAAGGAAAAGCCTACCAACACTTACGCTTTCATGTAATCCTTGATGTACTTCTTGTAGGATTCTTTTGTGAAGCTGGTCTCCTGAAGGTGGTGGTTAATTACTATATCAACACCAGTTATGACCGTGGCTTCTGTTCCATCTCCCTCTGGACCTTCAGCAGAGGCATTGCCACCAATTAGAGAGTCATCAATTTGACCCTCTGTCCTGGTGACCATCTGGATTTAGAGACATCAAAAAACTTAACGGCTCTGCAAAAAACCTCAAGGCTACCACTCTTACACACCTATGACTTGAGAGCAGGACCTGACTCCAGAGCCACAGATCAGTGCAAGCAACCTGACTGCAGCCTGAGCACTAATTTCCCAGTGACAGGAGAAGGGGTAACAGGTTCAGATTGAAACATAGGTTTAGATTAGACACTAGTGAGAAATTCTTTACTGTGAGGGTGGTGAGGCACTGACACAGGTTGCCCACAGAAGCTGTTCAAGGCCAGGTTGAGTGGGGCTTTCAGCAACCTGGTCTAGTGAAAGGTCTCCCTGCCAATGGCAGGTGGATGGAACTAGATGGTCTTAAAGGTCCTTTCCAACCCAAACCATTCTACGATTCTGTGACTGCCACGCCGGGTGCCTCTCCTGGTGCCTGACCCAGACTCTATTACGCTCCAGCCTGGCTGACCCGGGCTCTCTCAGGCACCACCCGGGGTAGCAGTCGGCCCTGCCACGGCACAGGCACCGGGCCGTGGTGGGTCCCCCCTCCCTCGGGCTCCTCGCAGGGACGCCACCCCCGCTCCCCACCGGCCCTGAGTCACCGCAGCATCCCTACCCCGCTCCCTCCCTTCCTCCCTCCCTCCCTCGGGGCGGGCGGGCACTCACCTTCCCCTCCACTTCCAGGCACAGGCCGTCCGCCACCTCCCGGATCTTGTAGATGTCCGAGAACATCTCGTCCTCTGTGGGACACACGCACACGCAGGGTCAGCCCCGGCCCGCCCGCCCCGCTCCAGCCCCCGCGCCCCCCCCCCCCCCCCCCCCCCCCCCCCCCCCCCCCCCCCCCCCCCCCCGCGCGGCCCGCACCGCCCCGCACATGCGCGCCGGCACCGACAGGCCCGGCGCCGGGGCCCGGCCCGCTCTCCCCCCCACACACCCCGCGCACCCGCCCGGCCGCCGCTCCCGGCCGCGCCGCGCCCCCTCCCTCCGTCCCCCCGCGGCCTTACGGCTGATGCAGTCCCGGTAGATGATCATGGCGGCGGCGGGGGGCGGCGGGGGCGCGGGGTCTCAGCGCAGCGACCCGGGCGCGGGGCGGGAGCGGGGCGGAAAGGGCCGAGTCAGCGCCTGCCGGGGCTCATATAGCGGGCACGGCCCCGCGCGTCACCGCGCACGCGCACTGCGCGCGGCCCCGCCCCGCCCCGCCGCGCCGCGGGCGGCGCCCCCGCGCGGCCGCTGCCGGGAGCGCCCCGTGAGGGGGACACGGGCCGGGCGATCCCGCAGCGCCGGCCGGGGAAACCCAGCGGCACCCACCGCGCCCGCTCCGCCGCTGCGCCTCCGCCCAGCAGGGCAGGCTGGTGTGGGATCCCCCGCCTCTGCTTCGGTGCCGCCCAAGTCAGCTCCGAATCCTTCGCCGCGTCTTGCGGTGCCGGAGCAGGGGAGGACCCTTCCAAAGAAGGGGCTCCCGTGCCCGGCAGGATGTGCCAAGGAGGGCAGGGAGCTCCGTGAGACCTCATCGCAAAAAATCATAGAATTAAAGGATATGCTAAGTGGGAAGGGACCCATCAGGATCATCGGAGTCCAACCCTTAGCCCTGCACAGGACCATCCCCAAGAATCCCACCATGTGCCTGAAATATCATCCAAACGCTTCTTGAGCTCGCAGGCTTGATGCTGTGACCACTTCCCTGAGGAGCCTGTTCCAGTGTCCACCTACCCTCTGGGTGAAGAACCCTTTTTCTAATACCCAACCTGACACAATACTTCCCTGACACAACTTCAGGCCATTCCTTCAGTTCCTGTCACTGGGCACCACAGGGACAAGATCAGTGCCTGCCTCTGCTCTTCCTCTCACAAGGAAGTTGTAACTGCAATGAGGTCTCCCCTCAGTCTCCTCCAGGCTGAACAGACCAAGTCAGAGGGGGTTATGGTTGGTAGGGACCTCCGGAGAGCAGCCAGTCCTGTCCCATGCCAGAGCAGGGCTGGTGCCTCTCCCTCATTGCCTGTCTTCACATTTCATGGGTTTCAACACCAATTTTCCTCTTTCTTCTAATCTTTTAATCTCTCAGTAACACTTTTATTTTTTTCTAGCTTCTTGTGATGTTTCTGAGATATCTCATCCCAGGCCCATTTCTCATTCCACAGAGTCACTGAGCTGGGCTGATCACATTTACATTTTGGTTTTGCCAGTTGGTGCAAGATGGAAACAGCTTGGGCACATCTATGCATCCCTTCTTTTTCCTGATTTTTTTTCCCAGGGAGAGAATTACTCTCTTTTCTTTCTATGGTATTATAAAACATCTTTGCAATCACGTATTCCAAACCAGTTTCCCATTTAACTCATAAATGCTGTAAAGTAAAACACATGCAGGTATTCTTCGCAAGAATTCTAAGGCAGCAGAAGGATTTAAAAAAGGTTTATTTTAGATGCAAGGACCACTTCTTAACAATGCTGCACACACCAGGCCTCCAGGGAAAAAGGCAAAGCCCCACCTTCTCCAAGGCTTTTTGTATATTTTTTCTCTTCTCCCCCACTCCCTCTTGCTCAAGGAGGCCCTGTACATGTCTGCAAACATGTTATCTCTCTGCATACCAGGGACAGAGAGAGATTGCTCACAGCTTATCCCTTCAACTTTCTCTGACATGCAGAAGGAAGGGAAAAAAAAATCTAACCCATTTGAGGAGGCATTTTACAGTCCTCCTAAGCGAAATGGAGTTCTAGCTTTCCATCACAAATTCTTCCAAAATTGTACCTATCCCTACAAATACACACATTGACTTTCCGAGGAGAAGTGCTCTCAGTCTTTCCCAGACACCCTGGGGAAGCGCTGCTGCCCGTGTCCTGCCGCAGCTGGAGTGTCACCTCCATGGGCAGTATGGCAGGTGGGTGTGGGGGTGTGGGGG
The DNA here is from genome assembly GCF_003031625.1 of Empidonax traillii. NCBI lineage: Eukaryota > Metazoa > Chordata > Aves > Passeriformes > Tyrannidae > Empidonax > Empidonax traillii. Next base: position 389,696 of record NW_020955440.1, on the reverse strand, counting down.
AGTGTGTGTGTGTCTGCTGTCTGGGCCACCTCTAGCTGCTGCCTCCTCACTGTGATCTCCATCATCTGGACGGACTGCCACAGTGTAAGCCCTGCTCACCTGCTGCTGAGGGGCTCCGGACCCCTTACAAGGGCCAGGACACTGGGACATGGACATTCATTCGCTGTACTGGGTGCTGCACCTTCTCCAAATCAGGGATGCTTTTCAAACGGGCAAATAATTAAGAAGCTGTTGGACTCTTTCTGCTATTACTCCCTCAGGTAAATCAAGTTGGGTACGTTCAGAGACACCACTTCTGCACTGGCGAGAGGGGTGGTTAATTTTTGGGGCAGGTATATTTTTCCAAGGATAAGTGAGATTTAGCCCAGCAGTCGGGGTCGAGATAAAAGGTGGAAGGACAGTAATTTCTAGACCTCTTTTTCCCCCCTTTGGACATACTTTTCTGCAGCAGCCTTTCAGAGTTGAAATAAATCCAGACCTCACTTGAACCCTGATTCTTAGGGGACATTGCTAAAATACCTTCAAAAGACATCATGGGACCTAAAATGCTTAGTGCTGCTAATGATCCTGGACTTGAGAGAGACATCAGGGCACAGGATACAGTTCCCTGTCCCTCACCATCCTCAGGCAGTAAATTACTCATTGCTTTCTTTGTGTGCCAGAGGAGCTCCCGTTTTATCTCCTCCCCTGCTCTTCCTTCCTTTGCTCCAGATATCAGTGCCCTTTTCTTTTCACATGGTCTACCTGCTTACATAATCTGATGAAATATATAAATTGTTCTCTGCTGGTTTTCACCTTCAAGAATACTGTGGCTGTTTCAGGCCTGAAAAAGGGGTTTCTGCCCAAAAGCTTATCTGTCTTTCTTTTTCTCACTGACATCTGGCCTGATAAAAGATAGCCCCTCTTTTTACAAACCACGGTGGAAAAAGAGCAACTTACATCTTCAGCAGTGGGTTGAGTGACAGGGGAACATTTGGCTCCTTCTACATAGTGTAATGTGCAGCTAAAAACATCCAGTTAGTAGGTGTGCCTCAATTTGGTTTTATTTTGAAGAGACTGTTCTAGAAAAATGAATATTTCTACATTAGTGTGGAAACCTCTTAAAATTCATTGACTCCATTTAACTGGAGTCAGGGCAGAAACCCTTTAGCACAATGTGAGGGTAGATGGACCTTCAGGTTGCTTTGCCTGTAGGTCTGTATTAAGAGTTGCAATTGTGAAATGTGAGATATTATTAAAAAACTCATCTGCTAAATAGGTCAAGACTCCTGAGTGAACACCAGTTTGATGTGGAGTTAAGCTAAGTCAGTATCAAGCTCAACAAGCTTTAAATGAGACTAGGAATGTTGAGAAGGTTTTGCATCCTTTTTACTTGAGTTGCTTCTGAAACTGATTTAAACTCATACAACTGAATAAATCCCAGGACTAAGTTAGCAGTATTTTAGTTGGCTTTCTGTGCAGGCAGCCTCTTCAAGCACTTCTTGCATCTCGCCAGAGTTAATACATTCCACAGTGATAGTTTAAAACGGTGATACCTCTCTCCACCTTTTTAGGTGCTGACTTGACATCCAAAATGATGTGACAGGTTTTCCTGACAATGCACCTCATCTTTGGGAATGTGTAAATCCCCAAGGACTGATAGAAATTCTGTGCTTTTATAGACAAGTCTTTTAATAGTGTTTGAGGAGGATTTTCTAGGCAGGCATGTGCAGAGTCTCACAAGAAGCCTTTCTCATGGAAGCCACACATCAGCTAGTTGTGAATTATTGCAGTGTTACTTTCATGAAGTATTAGCATCTGGATATGACTGCTCAACTAATTGTGTCTTGGATTAAAATGCCAGATGACAGCTGACACTATACCATTCCTTCCCTATGTAAACAGTACATTTTCAGCCCACTGTGGCAACTCCCATCGAACTGCAAGAAAAGGGAGGAGATCCTGCCTGCAGCTAAGTCTCCTGCAAAATGCAACTAGTGGAAATAAATGAGAAGTGAGGCTAGAGGAAACGAGGTGACGCTGGGATGGCACTAGTGTGTTCTTCTAACCCTTGTAAAAGGCTGTGAAAGTCACACAGCAGTGGTAATATTTTACATCATTTGCTGGGTGCATGGGAGTGGGTCCTAAGAATGTATCCTGGTAGAGAGAAACTGGAAAATTGAAGACTAAATGACTGACCGTGGCACTGCAGAGAAGCTCTCAGGACAGTCTGTGCCCAGTGTCCGCTTCCCCAGTGCAGCTCCTGGCATTAGGAGAGAGGATGCATGATATGCCTATGGTCAGCTTGTGTCTTCACAAACCTGGCTGGAATTTAGGACTGAAACAGGAGCTGTAACTTTGTATCCCCTCGTTCCATCCACACAGGTAGAAACTGTAGCTTTAACTGGTTTTGATCAAGTTCTTTCCTCAGTGCATTTCAGGACAATAAAGATTGATCACTAGGTGTTACACCTTCTAATTAATTGGGAATTGAACTCCAAAAACAATGCCATCAGTCTGATTCTTTCAGGTGAGTTTAGGTTATGCAATATAGCCAGCCTTTCAGTTGGCAATCCTTGGACTGTTCTGGATCTCGAGCCAAAATTCATACTTTAGATCTATGCTGGCAGTGTACAAAGCCAGAAGCCCACATGCCAAGATTAGTATTTGAAAGAGTTGAGGTTTGATCATCAATGTAACTTATCTGGTGTGATCTATTCACAAATAACCAACTATGTTAGGCTGGACTAGATAGATGAAGATACTCCAAAAAAAGGCATCACTTTTTAGAATATAAGAAAGGTCTTCGGTTCAGCAACAAACCCTCTTGCACTTAGAACAAATGCAAGTGTTCTTACCCTTTTTCAATATTTCAATATTTACAATTCCTCCTGTTGCAGCTGAGTCCCTGAAAATCCTTGGCATCTTCCTTGGCTGTACACTGTTTCGCTTGATGGGTGCTGCACTTCTTCGAACGGACACAGAGGTCACTGTGCAGCCACAAACCCCTTTTATCTGTGACATTACATGCACCAGGTCAGTTCACCTAAACCCTGCCCTAGGGATGTGTGAGGATGTCAGCTGGCACTGCAACTCCTGCCTTTTTAGGAAAAGCAGGACTGCAATTGCCAAGATAGTACTTTGGAGCAAGGTATTGCTCACCTACAATTTTAGACTTAGTAACCTTATAAACATCCATGTGAGTCAAAGAGCTGTAGAGAAAGGCCTGCACCTGCTCCTTGGGTCTGCTACCCATCAGTGTCTCACTAATGTGCTGATTGATGGCATAGAGGGTTCATTCATTAAAGTTGCAGATAACATTAGGTTGGGAAGGACCTCAAGTGTAGTGAAGATTAAGATTAGAATTAAAATTGATCTTGACACACTGGACGAAAGGCCTGAATTGTTAGAAGGTACTTGGACAAGGTCAATGAGCAGTCAAACAGGTTTATTAAAGGAAAATATATCAAAGCTTTTTAAATACACAGATGCAACACAACATTCAAGCAAGCTCTGAGCCATACACTATGAGGAACTGAGAGAGTGTATGGGGGAAGTGCTGCCTTGTCCTGGCCCTGGTCCTCTGCTCTGCTGTAGGCTTCTGCCACGGGCAACTGCCAGGAGATACTGAGATGATGATGATGATGATGATGATGATGATGTGCTCCGAATGGGTGCCCTGACATCGTGCTCTGGAGCACAGAGCAAAAATGATCAGCTACAGACAGGACAGAGAACTGGGCAGCAGTTCTGCAGAAACAATCTGGGATACTGGTAGAACCAAAACTGAACCAGAACCATAGAAGCATAGAGACATTTAAGCTGAAAAAGGCCACTAAGATCATCGAGTCCAACTGTATACCCAGTACTACCAAGTCTACCACTAAAGCATGTCCCTGAATGCCACATCTACATGTTTTTTTAAATACATCCAGGGATGGTGACTCAAACACTTCTCTGGGTAGCCTGTTCCAATGCTTGACTACCCTTTTGGTGAAAAAAACATTCCTAATGTCCCTTTTACCTGTTTTGAGAAAAGCCCACACCATATTGGAGTATATAAGTGATGATGTAGTGTAAGAAACCTCTTCTGTTGTATAGAGGTGAGAAGCTGAACTCTGTTTGGTGGTGCTAGTATCTCCTAGAGCACTGACTTAAGCTTTAACAACACATTTTTAAAAAGGTATGGACTGATCAATAAGGGTTCAGAACAGCATAGAGAGTGAGTAGAAGGAATATGAGTTAGGTTTTTTTGCTGTGAGGGAGATTTAGATTAGGCATTGTAAATGCTTTCCAGTACAGCCAATAGAGAATCAAGGAATAGGCTGTCTAGCTACTTCTAGTTAGACTCAATGATCCTTGTGGGTCCCTTCCAACTCAGCATATTCTATGAGTCTCTGTCCCTGCGAGTTTTTGAGAATAGTCTAGAAACCTGCTCACGTGAGATCAGAAAGCATGTTAAATGCATCATTAATGACACAGATAACAGTTGATCCTGCCCCACAGTAGAGGGACAGGCTGCCTCTAGTTCCTTTCTATCCCTATTCATCACCCCATGATTTTTGGGTGAACTGTGTGCTGTCATTTACACCTGTTTAGACTGGTTACACAATTGGGATAAAAATAATATCCTTATATCCCTATTCAGAATGAACCAGAGGGTTTGGAAAAGGGACATTATGAGAGAGGGATGTGTTTGTTGTAGTGCATGTCAAGATGGGTCTGCTTAGAAATCACATGTGCTCAGATGGAGAAGCACTCAGGTTCTACAGTGCCCAGAGCTTTATTCCTAGTGAGTCCCTACTGTAGTCCTATTTAAACTCCATGTGGTACAGTCCTTTGACTCAGATTAGAGGTATGCTGCAGAAGGGGCTCTCTCCATGCCAAACCTCAGGGAAAGGTGAGCAGGGATTTAACTAATTGTGCTGGCTGAGACTTTGCTTAATCTGAGAGCATTAAGCCTGACTCTCTCTCTGCAGAGAGATATGCTCTTACACCAGCGTGGAAAATTTATACATTCATCCACAGAAAAAAAAAAAATCAGTGCACGCTTGCCCAGTTCAATTGTTTTGCAGAGAATGGGAGTGGAATTTATCCTATTTAACCTCCACAGCAGAGACAGCTCACCACAAGATCCCTTTGTAAAGTGAGCTCAAGCTGACTTCCCATGGAGCAGCTGGGCCTGCTACAAAAGGGAAGGGGAGCTGGGAGTGTGGGTGGTGCTGAGGCAGGCAAGGGAAGTGTCCTCCCCAACAAGGGCTCACCCCACGGTGCCCCAGCCAGGCCAGCAGTGTGGGACCAGGATATGAAGTGAAGCCAGGGCTGGGATGAGCAAGGCATGGGTCAGACAAAGCCTGGCTGCAGCACAGCACAGCACAGGCAGGGAGTGAGGGACAGGCCGGAGCACAAACACAGTGGCTGAGCCATGGGAGAAGAGAGTCCCAGCAAGGCAGCTCACGGCTCCATCCCACATCACAGCTGGTTTTACTGCTACATGAACCAAGGTTACAACTTCTGTTGGCAGACACCACTCCAAAGTTAACCATCTTTTTTTTCTAAGGCCAATGCCTCTGCCTAGTTTTCCACCCTGAAGACATTGAGCTGAACTGTATCCTCAGTTAACTTAGTGATCCCCGTTGAGAAGACTCAACGAAGACTTCCTTCCAGTGGGTCTCTGTGTTTTCACGCCAGATGTAAGACCTTTCTGGTGCCTGTGATATATGGAGACACCCCACTAGATGGCAGGACAGGAGCCGGTGGATGGCAAGCAGGGCTCTGCTCACCTTGGTAGGAGGCCAGAGCTTTTTCCACTGCTGAGGGTGTCGTTCCCACGTTACCTGAAATGCCCCAGGACCAGTGCAAGTGAAATTCAATCTTGGGCCCTGTAACTGGGCCCCTCTGGGCTCCTGGCCAGCTTGGTGCTGCACACAGACACCATTCTCTCCAGATAATTAGCGTCCACATGTGATGAGCTGGGGTCTCTGAGTTTTTAACCATTAGAGGGGCTAAACTCAGTTGCCATTTTTCAAAATGTCATTTGCCTCAGAAATGTTTTAAAGCCCGAAATTGAGTTCTGCCATTTTGATCCATCCCTGTGGGCTCTTTAGGCTATTGTTATACGGTGTGAGCTCTTGGTCTTGTCAACAGAAAAATAATCATCAGAGCACACAGAATGTTAATGGTATTATCCCTAAAATTCTGACACTACCAGCAGGTAATAAATAAGAAAGAGAGTTATATTTAGAAAGCAAACTTTGCTGCAGATGCTCCAGGAGAATGGCAGGATTTGAGACCCATTATAAGGAAATGAGTAGATGAACCTTTTGGTGTCTCAGTTGTGCAAAGCATCAGTCTAAAATACTGTAGGGGAAAGCAGGCAACAGGACTAAAAGATGGCATTTTGGAAAACAGCTTCTTAAATGGAAATCCAGTAACTTGAGGTCATAACACCTGTCAGCTTCAAATACAAAACTGCTGTCATTTTCAAAGGTCCCAAGACAGATTTGTTATTTATTATTTTCTGATAAGGATTTTGTGTCCACTATATTTCTCCCTTCTGTAAAAATCAAAAAGGGACCTGGTCAACAAAGGATATATTGGAGGATTAGGAATTATCTCCCATTTTCTGAGTGATTTTGAATTGCTCTGGTTTCTACTGTTTTAGGAAGGTAGGGTAGTGCTGTAAGACCCATTATGAAATGGAAGAATGGTAGAAGAAGCTGTGTGCAAATTGTCCCCACAAACATGCTTTGAGGAAAGAGGGGCCAATCTGTTTATCTATCTGTGAGATGTCTGATAATCTGAAGCACTTCAAGATAAGGGTAGGAAAGGACCTTGAGAGTTCAATAAGCCAGTCTTCTTTCATCAGAGGGTTAGTTAGAAATGTACTTCTCTGGGGAGATGTTTGCTTACCTTGTTTTTCAGATTTCCTGATATTGGAGATCTCCATCCTTCTCTGCAGATCAAACATTTACTGAATAGGGGCCTGGGCTCTCCTGTTAGCTCAGCTGGTGAGAGCCTGGTGCTAATAACACTGAGCTCATGGGTTTGATCCCTGTATGGGCCATTTACTTGTGAGTTGGACTCAATTATCCTTGTAGGTCCCTTCCAACTCAGAATATTCTGTGATTTTCTGCAGTTCTCCTGATAGTGTTGTAAATATAGGATGGATCATAACCTGCATTAATGTGGATTTAGGAGTCTGTTTGATGCTCAGATCCTTATAAAGCTCAGTGTGCCTCATTCTACATGGACACTTGGCTACACAGTTTCCATATTTATTTAAAAAAAAAAACTGTATTTTGTCACTACTTTCACACAGGATGAACCAGTGTGTTCCTCGGTGTTTGGTTCCTCCATTGTGTCAGTGGGAACATGGAAGTCTATCTACAGAGCTGTGTGATACTGCTAGGGAGAGAGGAAAAATGGAAGAACCAACCCATCTCCTGTATTTCTAAAGGAGCTTTACACATAAAAAGTCATTTAGCTAATGAATACAATTCAGGGCAGAGTTGCCTGAAGTGATAATAGATACTTCTGTGAAAACATAAGAGCTGTTCTCAGTGCTGCTCAGAAAACTAAAGTGTTAATGAAATTTTAAGAAAGAAATAGAAAATAAACCCCAAAACATCCCTGCCATATATATGTCTGTATACACACACACACACACACACACACACTCAGTAAATATATTTTATTTTTTTTGTATATAACTGCTGTATGCTTAAATGTCCAATGCCATGTGCAGGCCCAGCCTCTCTGTGTCAAAAAGGTATGATAAAAGTGGGACTGGTACCAAGAAGAGAGGCAAGGAGCAAAATATTAATCTGGACTAGGACACATCAACTTTAAAAAGAGATATTTAGGGTGGTAGGTTTGATGGCAGTCTTTGAAATCAACAGCAGCACTGAGAAAGTTAAAAGAGATCAATTATTCCCTGCCTCTCAGCATACAGGAACTATGGGAACATCAATAAAAGGATGAGGTTACAGGTTCAGAACAGTAAAAAAAGGCTACTTTTAACACCCTGTGTATAGTTATACTGTGGAGCTCATTGCTGGAGGATGCTGTGTATGCCAAAATTTTCAAATATTGCAAAAGCAATTAGGAAAAAATGCAGAAATGGATATTAAATACTCCTGGCTCACGAAATAACCCTTCAGCCAAGGACTGCTGGAGGTCAGGAAGTTTAGCACTGAGATGTTATCTTCCTTTGTAGGTTTTGCAGGGAGGGGTTTGGAAATGATCTCCTGTATACTTGAATCCCATTTATTAACTTGTCAATCATGTCAGCCTTCAGGGAAGGACATTTCTAGAAAGGATGAGGGAGCAAGGAAATCATAAGGAGGCTAGGGAATCATGTCTGGCTGTTTCTCTGGCCTGAAATAACCTTCAGCGAACTGTGGCACCGTGCTGAGGTGAGTCAGGACCACTGCCCATTCTGCCTCATCAGCGCCCAGCCATGCCAAGTACATTAGCTGCTGCCCTGAGGATTTCTCCTGGTCTAATTTTGTTGCCTTATAGTTCTGACCTGGTTTTGACATTTGAAAGGGCAAGTAAAACCCTTCTCACATGTGTCAGGTCCTTTAGCTGCCATCAGCTTCCTGAGCGTTTAATGACTGTACTCAAATGCCCAGCCAAGAAGGTGTTGGATGTCCCTGAGTAAGCAAAGGATTACAGAGGTGCTGTGAGGACAGGCTGCTTTGTTTCAGCTGTGCCAAAAAATCACGTCCGTGCTCCACAGTCTTTTGGGCAGCCACAGGTTCCCTCCTTGTGTCTTAAAATTTTTGAGTTGCTCTGCAATATGGTCTAGTCCTGTGTTCCTTCAGCTGTGACTCCTTGGGCATTAAATCACAGCAGATTTCCCATCTGGGACATCGTGCCATATGTGGATACCTCAACCCACAAACAATTACATGTGTACAAGCACACAAAGTGCATCAGGAGGTAGAAAAGATATATATGCACATCCAAAGTTAAGCATACATACTTTTCTTTTGAAAATAAAAACCTCTGTGGCCATTTGCTTCTGTTGTTTCTCCTAAAAGGTCATGCTGTCCATCATTTTTGAGAAGCTCAACAGCGTGGGTGGATGCACAATATGCACCTGTGAGGCAAGAGAGGAATTCTGTGTGTCAGAACTGGTGTTTACAGCCACTCTTCTCTGTGATGGCAGTCTGTATGTAACCCTCCAGTCTCATATTCTCCATGCATGAGATGAGGTTAGTAGTGTTTATCCACCCACTGAGAGGCCTGATAGAACAAATCATTACTACTCTATGGGGATACGGAACCAGGAAGAAATCCCACTGAAATAATTAATACATACAGGAGCAAGTGAACACAGGGAAAAGAGGGAGGTGCGGGGGAGTATGCTCTTACAGCACAGAGCAAATGACTCTCCACTGAGAACAGCATGAATATGGAAATCATGCAACAGATGCACTATGCTGAACACCAAATATATGTAAATTACTCTGCTTGTCTTTTTAGAGCATTTCCTCACTATTCACGAATAGGTTTGTGCTGAATATCCAAGAGAGAAGCTGAGAAGCTGCTTTTGGGTACAGTGGGTGTTGCAGACACACGGTGAGAGCATGCAGGGTATGGTGCGCTGGTGCTGCCCAGAGCTGTGGTTGGCCCCTAAATAGCAGGACAGAAATCGGCTTCTGCTTTTAAACTCCTCTGAGGCAAGGCAAAGGTTCGAGCTCCAGCCAGGCACTTCAGAGCAATGACATGGAAGAGGCAACAGTTTTTCTTTCTTTCCATTAATCTATTATCTGCTTTGGATTTCTGCTGGTGTCCAGTGCTATTTAAAGACTTGGCTTTTATCCAAGGCCCACACTCACATGCTTCATATAAGAAACTCAGACAGAAAAATAGCAATTTCTCCATTAGTTCATTGAACAGTTCTGCTGCTGCTGCTGAACACAAAAGGCACCATTTCAGTTTCTGCATGCAGTCCTGACTTATAAGCTGCTTCCCTGAGGATCAGCTTTGCCAGAGGAACAACATGGCCACTTGTATGTCTGTAGTATCTGCAGTTTGACCTAGGCAGACAGAGGCTCAGGGCAGTGATTTTTACTTACAATTCTTCTTTTTTTTTAAAAGCATTTCACATGAAAAGTGCAAACACAAAGGCTGGGTCTTCTGATTGTTGAATTTTAATTAAGGGACAGGAAAATTCCTTTTCATAATATCCTTGATTTCTCATTATATTCTCTATTCCCGAAAACAACCATGACAATTGGAAGATACACTGACCAAATATGTTTGTTCATTCATAGCTTCTCTTCTGATGTAATGCAGTTTCAGAATCAGAGAATCAAAGAATATTCTCACAAGGATTCTGATGAATTATTATGTTAATTCCATAGGTAGGGAAACAAAACTATGGAGATCATGGATATTCAAGACGGATAGTGAGAACCTGAGATCTTGCCACGATAATAGTATTTCAGTGGTGCTGATGCAGCAGTTCGGTCTTTGAAGAGCTAAAAGGTTTGTTTTCACAGTGTGGCATTTGGCCCAAGTTACAAAATGTTAACCTTGACAGAGAAGAATGAAAAAGGGCTGGGTTTTGGACTGACAGTCGGGAGGTCCCACGTACCAGCCCTGCTGGAGCCACTCTGCTTTCTATGGCGTTCAAGGCTAAACCTGTACATCTATATTTAGGAATCAAAGTAATTTTCTGATTCTCAGCAGAAGTAGAAGCTTCCTGTGATGCTTAGGTCTTGTTCTTGGCATTCAGTTTTGGTTTCCATCTTTTGGTTTTAGTCCCTTTGTTCATGACCTGTACCTGTGGGCAGTAACAGACCACACAGAAATACCCTGAAGAGCCACTGCTAACAGCTCAGAAGTGCAGTCTATGGGATGAGATCCTTTTAAAGCCTCGAGGAAGAAGGCTATTACAAAGCATTGCACCCCGCAGCTCAAGCCCAGCTGCAGAGATGTGAACAGCAGCAGGCACTGGTACAACCTTTTTTCATTATCATTGCAATTTCAGTCGTATTCAGAATTTTGAAGTACTTTATTTGCACTTTTATATCATAAATATGAAAGACCTACTAGCTTAAAAACTGCAACCAGAAATAGCTGTGAATTTACTGGAAGGCACAAAGAGGAGAAAGACAGACTTGTGTTATCCCCCCAATATTTCAACAATATTATGTAATCATCTTTATGTCTGTCTCCAAGAATAAAAATTATATAAATATGCATACAATGTTAATTTATGTTATCTAATAGATAATTTTTATATGAAAAATATGAGAGCTACAGACTGTGTGTACTGCGTATTTACCTCATGGAGAAAGTACGTTAGTCTTTTAATGCAAATGTCCAGTAGATATCTGAGAGCTCAAGACAGTTGAATACGTGTTCAGGTTTTGTCTGGTGTGTGAGTCAGGAGTAATATTAAGATGACTGTAGTTGTTATTTTTATTTTTATTTTTATTCCCATAGTTCGCAAGACAAGAGCTCTGATTTCAATGCAATGTTTTATTTTTCATGCTCTGGCAAGGGACATCATGACTTTATTTTTACTAAGTTCAAACACAAATTCTTCCGTTTGTCTTACTAGACATTATGTTAATATGCATAGTAAGAGGAAATGAAACCAAACAATGAAGATTTGAAAAACTTTAAGAAAATTCTTTTATGATTTTCCCTTTATTTCTCAATGCTTGCTCTACAAGGAAGTGCATTTGAGCATTTTTAAACTAAGAAAAAGAACAGTCTGAATTATTACTGTGTATGAACAGAGTTGACATAATATTTTAGTTGATGTATCATCATTATTACCACTGTTACTAATTAACATGTTGCACGTCTTGTATTAAGGCATAATAAGTTAGTATTCTGTAGACAAGGTTTATGTTAACAAATAGTCGTGAATAATTTACAGTAGATATAAAATACAGTACTATATTACCAAAAGTGATGAGAAATTTGCTACAGGACTTATGCATTCTGTACAAATACATAAACAGCTTTAGTTTGCACTACTCTCCCTAGTATTCTTGTGATCCCACATTTATTTTACAAGTGCTGTATTTTTTCTCTTCATATTGCTTGCAGGAACTCAGACATGAATCCATTAATGCAATCACAGAAGCACAAGGCAGAAAGCAAAAGACTTATTTTTTAATACGTGGGTGCAGACTCACCCCATGGAAAGGTCACACTGCCTGCACTGGTTCCTGTCTGTGGTCCGGAGAAGACTCTTGGAGCTGGTTTTGGAACCTGGCACGAACTTGCTCTGTTATATGCCACTTAGGGGAAAGTTCAGACATTCAAATATGGACTCAAAATAGCAAGAACTAAGATGCTAGTTTTGTCAGAGGATATTTATTATAATTTTTTATCTGTCACACAGAGCTCCTGAGTGCCCTTTTGGCTGTACTTTTTAAAGCTCATGTTTGCAAGTGCTTCTTCAAGTATGAAGTGAAGTTGGGAGCAAGGTGGAGAGTATCTATATCTGTGTACGTGGCATCCCATGACGGAAAACATTTCAGTCTACACTTCAGAAGATTTTAAAATTGACACATACTGGAGCCAAGGTGGACCAGTGCATTAGTACGAATAAAACCAGCCAATCTGAGTCATCAAAAATTCAGAGTGACTACTATTGTGCCACTGACTCCTCATTGCAACAGCCACAGTCAACTTGAATCAGTGGAGCAAAGCCTCTATGAGCTCAGAGCAGTGTTGGAACACACACCTCTGTATTTACAGTGCAATACCTAATGTCAGTGTCATGGCATGTCTGTAGGTGTACACTAAAAAGGATCATCTGGTTTTTAAATCCAGCTGCACCTTTTGCAGCAGCACCTTAAGTGCAAGTGCACATTACTGTGTCTAACCTAATGTTTGAAGGCCAGACCCTCGGTTTAGTCATGAGCAGTCATGAATATTTTGCTCTTGATTTTCATTCAAGACTTTTTTCCCCATTTTGCTACCAAAAGTTATGTCCTGAGAACATTACAAAATAACAGTCAGCCTCCCACCACAACTCTCTAGAATCAAACTTCCGGCTTTTCAAGAATTTTCATAGTACATTGCTCACAAGGCTTTTAAAAGAGATCAGCTAAAACTTGGAGGCAAACCTAGGTCCATGTAATGACCCTGTAATTCATTAACATTTACATGGCCAGTTTTTTCAGTGCACTGGAAGTAAACAAAATAGGGAAAAGAAAGAAGAAAGAACTGAATGCCAGTGAGAAGCTCTAGGGCCTGATGCCATTACCATTTGTCAGAGGATAGCAAATATCTCTGAACCTGGCAAATGGGTTTCAGCAACCTAGGGTTGCTGAAATTGTTGAGAGAGAGATTACTGTATGGGAGGAAAACTGTTGTGGCCTGCCTGAACAATTGTTTTCCAGAGAACTATTTTGCAGTGGATTTACAAGAATTAATAAGACAAAAATAAAAAGCTGAGCTTTCTGGGTAAATTGATTTTGAACAAGAATGCCATTTATGACAATGCACAAGTGTTGCTCACTTTTTCTAATGCAAAACAAAAAATTGTGTCGCAGGCAGAACGGCTTTCATTGTAAGAATCCTGATTCTGATTTTCCTGCTATGAGAAGTGCTGCACTTGTGACAGCATGCCATGTATTCCATTCTTAATGCTGTCCCCCTCTAACATGTACAGGAAGTTTTGAAGGTGTCAGTGCTTCTGCGGCTCTGTCTCCTATCGCAGTCGGTAGGGTATTACAGCACAGTGTAGAGCTCAAGTAAATTCTTAGAAACATTTCTGGGCCAGTATCCAGGAGCTAGTGTCTGGCTAAGTTTAGAGAGCTTTTCAGACACAACTAATGTGATATTTGAAACCCTTGAAGTTAGTTGTTATGTGTTAACATTTAGATTGAAAAGACTGACATATTCCAATGTGCTAACGTGGTCAGATGAGCTCGGTTTGGGAACTAATTCCTTCTGCAGTGGTGACGTAGGCAGCACTTAAACTAAGATCTTTTCTGCTGATTAGAGACTTGCTGAGCTAATTGAATGAGCTCTGTTCAGATAACCAGATGGAGCTGAAGGAGTCTGCACACCACTGTGATTTTTCCCCACCCAGTCTTTAAGCTCACCATTTAAATGACTCTACGATGTCCTGGATAGTATGGAGTGAGTAAGATCATCTAAATTGCACACTTCATTGCTCACTCTTTCACCTCTTCCATTCCTTTCAGATGCTGTACACTTACTGATCAAAAGCCATTGTCCAGGGTTCCCCTACTTCTGGAACTGCTTCTGTTCTCCAAGGTTTTAGAAATACAGAGCAGCCTGCTTGTAATCTCTAAAACTCAAAGTTACAATGGAGTCTGCAGTGACAATCAACATCAGAAAAAAGTGCTGTCATTTGCATATTACTGAAATAACATTTGGAAAAAACTTCTGGAGCTTCATTTTCATACACCTACAGTTACCTCCATTATAGAAGCCTTTCAGGTAGGGACTGTATAAAAATATAAAAGATATAAAAATCATAAAAACAATGGATGTATGTCTTTTGGAATCACATAAAATCCAGGATGTCTCAGAACTACAAGAGCTGGCCTGGTTTCCTATACAATTTATGGATATTACAAACACACAAAGTTTTATTCCACCCAGGGGGAAGTATATAATCTACTACAAAGCCCTGCTTTCTAAGCAGCCTGGAAGGATGGCCATGCTGCGTCTCCTGGGATGTGACTGCAGAGTACTGTGTTCCAAGATCCCTCAAGATGTCTTCCAGGAAACTCAACTCAACCTTCAGTCACTTTCCTCGGAACATTTAGGTTCTCAGATTGCTGAAAGTGTCAGAAGTAGCTTTCACCGGTAGTGCTTTCCTTTGGAACAAGCTACCTAAATGTCTTAGTCCTCACGGCAACTATTACAGAACTGGTGGACCATCTGTTTTCAAAAGATCATTTATTCTTTTCATTTACAAAAAAAAACCCTCTCGTCATTTCAGGCAGTCTAGCACCAGTAAAAGCATTTATATATGCCTGTTCTCCTCATGTCTCTTGTCTCAGTCTTCATTTCCACTATCTCCTCTTGTTCATCTTTGTTACTCTTAAGTGCTTTTTTGTCTCTCTTCTCCCTGTCTTCTTCCTGGCTTTGCATTTGAAATGAAAAGCAAGAAAATTTGTAGGCTGGTTCTTTGATTGGACAGGACTGGATTCCCCACGGCCTTAGATCTGAAGCAAGGCCAACCCATCTCCAGCAAGAATTAGACTCTGCATTTTTAGCTGTGCTGTAGGAGTCCATCCAAAGTCCTCGGATGAGGTTTTACACATGGTCCAGCTGGCAGCCAGGCTCCTGCAGGCTGCAGGGTGGCTCTGCCTTGTCTCTGTTCTCTGACCTTGAAGAAGGTTAGAAAAACTTGTTAGCGAAGTCCAGGGATTAATGCCACCTCTTGCTCTCACTGCAAACCACACAGGAGGCTCGAGGTATTAGGATGGGGCGTTAGAGGCAGGATGAATACTGCAACCCCTCAAACATTTTTGCTGTGCCACGTACTTGCAGCTAAGTCCTCTGAGATGTTGGGACATCCTAATATTTTGATGCTTCCAAACAGGCTGAAAACACTGCAAGACATGCACTCCTGCTGCTTCTGTTACATTGGTGCTGGGGCCAGTGTGAAGCCAATTCAGCTCTATTAGCTGGCAGAAGCTTGGGTTTTGATGGGTGCATTCTATAAACTTAGTGATTTCATGACTCAGATAAAAGCCATCACAGGCCTGAGCAAAGGGCCAGAGCTGTGTCTGGGAATAGAAGGGGAATGTGGATAGTGAAGGGAGCAGCCTCCTTTTGGCAATGAGCTGCTACACCAGTGCTACCATTTTGCAGAATTCCCTTGTTATTGCTATGAGGCCACACTGCTGTGCTCGCTGGTGCTGCCACCCAAGGCATGAGTGACTCCAGAAGCTGGCATTCACTGAATCCTCTGTAGGGAAGGATGACTGTGGAAAATGGAGGGAGGTTTTTGAACATGTCAGCTACCAAGTTTCCCAGAAGCCCAGGGTCTCTATCACTGCACTCTGCACCTCTTCAGCCCCTGAAAGAAAACAGTTTTCCCACTCTGCCAGGCTTTGTTACTGGGAGTCACTGGAGATGTGAGTTCCTACCTGTGACAGCTGCTTTGCAGCATCAGCAAGGAATCCTATTGCAAACTAAAGATCCTGAGTGACTTGTTCAAGATGTGCTTTTCATGACAGATGACTACCTTAAGGACAAAATCCTACAGCTGTTTTCCCCTGCTGTGCAGAATAACCCCTGTTGCTCAAGGTAAACAGCAATCAGCTCATCTTGGCCAAACACAGTGTTAGTTCTGGTGCTGTCATACTTTGGATCAGCAGGCCTGCAAAGCAATAAAGTACTTCTTCAGAAAGCATCCTGCATTTTCAGAACTTTTAATTTAAAAAATGTGATGTTGCTTAAATGCTTCATTTAACAAAAATTTGTAAACTACGTTTTTAAATTTAAAAGAAAGGAAAGGGTATTCAAATTCTGATAGCAAAAGCTGGGTTACCCAAAGCCAGACTGTGGTAAACAGAAAAAAACCCTGTATTATTTGGGTAATGATTTAATGAAAAGTATTCTGCAGATGCTATGGGAAAATCAGCAAAACTTGGGGATCAGGAAAGAGAATAGTGAGTCTCCTTTAAAAAGTAACAGCACTACAAGTTTGAAATTTTCCTACATAGGCAGTTTTGTTTTCTGATCAACCTAAATCCTGCACTGGGAAGGACATGTCTTGGGGTCACCTGCCACCACATTCCATTGTCCACTGTCTTGTATAAGTAACATTTCTGTTACTGTAGGACTACTTCAACTGCACCTCCTCTTCCACAGGATAGTCAAGTGCAAATAGGTACTTCCCCCAGCAGATGCTTCCACAAATATGTGTTTCCTCAGCAGATGCTTCTTACTACCCCTGGATACTTGAGTACGGCCAAGTAAGGTATGTACCTAAAGTGGCAGAAAATGTACCATACCTAAAATGTTATTTGGTGTCACATCAACCTCTCTGTCCTCCATTCAACACTGAATCATCTCCCCTATGGAAAATGTTAGGCTGTATCTTACACCACATTCTGCCTGGTTTTTAGTAGGACACAGAATAATGTTTGCTTTTCTTTGTGTGGCATCTACCAGCATTCAAATTGGCATTGTTTCTTCTAGTTACTACTTGTTTAGCTACAGTGCCATGTCAGACAAAAACCTCTGTGATGCAACTGTGACTGATCTTTATTTAGCAAGGATCCAGAGGACAACAGGTGACCTGTTAAGGTGGGAAAGTATTTTTATAGTAGTGAAAAGCCTTCTATAGTGCCTACCTATCTGAAAAACGTCAACAGCTTTTCATTTGCCTCATTCAAAAAACATCAAATCTAACACTGTGACGTACACAGAAATTATTATCTCTGTAGGGAGTCTCAGAAAACACAAGAAATCAATGTCCCAGGACCTGTTGCAAGATTGCAACACTTTCGGAAAATTTTGTATGGTTTGCAGATTTACATTTACTAGAATTGCCTTGCTGGGACCTTATGCTGTATGACTCTCTTGTCCACCTAAAGCACAGAACTACCCTCAGTTTCTTTACCCTCAAAGGTCGGAACTGCCCTCTGTTCCTTCACCCTTTACCCACTAAAAACAAATAACATGATATATCCACAAAACAATGATACCGTAAAGACCTTTGGCTCTTGCTAATGGCAAAGACCAAATCAGACTTCTAAAAAAAAAAAAAACAACAACAAAAAAACACAAAAACAAAAACAAAAAACCCCCACACATTTATCACTGCTCCTGCTTTCACTTTCCTTTCTCCTTGAATTCTGCACAGCAGAGTCTAAGTTAGAAACTTAAGTTGTGTTGTCGTTGTATACCTATATGACATACGTCAGTAGCAGGAGGAGGAAATGTCATTGAATAATTACAGAAAAATGGGCTGGAAAAATCCTTGGGAGTCCATCCCAATGCTTGGGTTGCATCACCCAGACTGAAACTACATCTGAGAAACAGCTCCTTAACAGTAATTCATTTCCTCTTTATGGATAACTTTCAGTCTTGAAGTTTATGTTATCCTTTTTTTTTTTTTTTTTTTTTTTTTTTTTTTTTTTTTAAATAAAAAGTCTATTTCTTTTAATCTTTCCTTGCAGATTGTGTTTTGTATCCCTAACCTTATCCTCCCCTTTACAACCCTCCTGAAATGCACCACACAGCTGGATGTGGTACTCCAGCTGACGCTTTGCCCCAACAAACACAGTGGAAGGATTATTTAATGTCTTCTATTTTTACACATGCCAATAGCACACTGAGCGTTTATTTTTCCAACAAAGTCATCTGCTGTATGACTGAGCATATGATGGATTTTTTCTCAGACAGAAAGTGCAAACCCTGAAGATGAAAAGGCTGTGCCAGGGCAAGGAGCTGTTGATTCCCATATCCTAGACTTGCTTTCAGCACACAGCCAGTGGGACACAAATGAAGCAAGTGAATTATGTAACTAATAATTGTGAAAGTTTCCAGGGGATGAAGGAAACTCTCCAGTGGTTACTACTAGCGACAAAATGACAAGGCAGTTTGGACAATGCCCACAACCGTCCGTCACTTCACTAACCAGTAGGACACCAGGCAAAACTGTCTTCATCACTGCAGAGACCAGAAGAGAAATGATTTTCCATTATGAGTAGAAATGTAAACAGTGAAACAGGAATCAGTGCATAGAAAGCAGAACTCTCTGGTAGAATTGTTGGAGGGTGGTCCTCTTTTGCTTAAAAAAGAAACATAAAAAATGTGTAAGGAAATTCAGGAGCAGTAAGGTTAGGGGTCTGGGAATTAATGAATTAAATCCTAGCTCCACACAGCCCATTGGGAAAGAACTGGCTTTTGGACAAAACTGTTGTAAGACTATGTAATCAGTAGCACATGGATTGTTCAGAGGCATGTGAAAAGATGCTGAGCACCAAAGTCAACTACTGATATGACGCAGGTATCAGGCTCAGGGCAGCTTGCCAAAAAATAGTCTACTGGCTGTTGATAAAAGCATTACGTATCTCACAGTATGAATTGGGTTGAGAATAGAAGAGAAGACGTTACTCAGAGGACCCACGCAAAAGTCAGCAGCAGTAACAAAAGTTAATCTGAATTTCTCTCTGTTCATAAGTACATTGCTGAGAACTAGCAGGTACTTAAGGAGATGTGATCAGGTGCAAGCTGTAATGTGAGAGGAGGAACTGGTTTTCATCAGAAATAATAAAACACAGCTGCCTGTAGAAGCAGCTGACCAAATTCTGGGAACAACTTAAGGTCAAACTGGAATTAAGGCCTTTCTTAAAGGAGATAGAAATTTGAGAAGTCAGAAAACTGAAGTGGCTGCACAAAAATCAAACAGCGTTAGAATCAGTCCCAATGACATGCAAAAAGAAAAAAAGGGGCCGTTCAAAGTTTACCTCAAGTAAGATCCTACCTGCTGTAGATATAAAACCTGGAAAGTACTTGGGAGTTACTAGGAGTTTCAGGAGCAGGTCTGAACAGGGATACCAGTTCTGAGGTGGGAGTTTATAGCTACCTTCTGAGAGGCCAATTTGCAAAGACAACTTTGCAACACTGTGATTGGAACGTGAGCTCTTGGGCTGCCTTAACAATAGAAATGTAAAATTTCTGGGAGGTCTGTAATGGACTTGGATGGTTATAGAGAACTATTTTCATTGTATGAAGCACTTACAGCATACTGAAACACAACTTTTGGATTCTTTATGTTTTACTGTGGGTTGCACGCAAGGCCACATTCAGTTTCTTAGTGAGAGCTGAATGGGTATTATCACTTTTCTCTACCAGCCAGTAGCTTAAATGAAGTTTTTCAGCTGGCAGCCTTGCCCTGAGATTAGTTGCCTGATTATTGCTCCCCTCAGGGAGCAATACCAGAGGATGTTTTGACCTTTCAGGGGGAAGGCATGCCGTCCACTTGCAAGGCAGTGGAGTGACAGCAGCAGCAGGGCTGCACCGTGGGGGTAGGTCCTACAAGCACTCCTGGCAGCTCTTCAGTCAGAAATAGAAAGCACCGAGTTGCCAGAACACTCTGCCTTTGGAGGCAGCAAAAAAGCCGATTCCCACTGTTTCTAGGAAGTCCTGGGCTCAGAACATGACTAGTTCTGGTTCTTGTCCAGTCTTCATCGACTGATTACTTCATCGACCTATACAGCGTCTGAGACCCGTCCTTTTGGATAGCCCGTGTTCCTTCTGGACAGGCGCTGGATTTGTATTGACAAAGCAATGTAAAGCTTATGTACTGAGTGCATAATTTCAGTATTGGTAATGCAAAGAAATACAGTTATAATTGCACAAAACTGAATAATAACAAAAATAATAATAGCACCTGTGTAACTGCTTTGTCAGAAACATCCAACGGGGCATTTTAAAGAGCAAAGTAGCTCTTTAAGACCACCTTGTTCCTCTCTGTTCCTCCACACAGCAGGTAGCTAGAGGTTCCCTGCCGACTCGGGGAAGCTGCGGCGTCGCTGGCAGCACAGGCGTTTACGACCCTAAACTGAGGGGCAAAATCAATGTCCTTGTGGTTGTAAGTAAGGTTAATGCTGAGGAGAAACCCTAAGGGGCGAGTGACCTGCTCGTTAATCGGGAGCGCTGAAATACCTGACACAGCCGCTCCAGGGCAGGAATGCCAGTGGAAAACACTACCCCGCCCCGCCAGCCCAGCAGCCTCCCAAGGCCAGCGGCGAGGGGAGACCTCTGACTGCAAGGTCAGGGTGGTTAATCTTTTCCCAAGTTTATTTACAGGCGGGCTCGCCGTCCCCTTCCAGCCGACTGGGGCTTTACAGCCGTATCTACCATCCCCGCTCCCGGCCGGCTCGGCCTCTGGGGCGAACCCGCCCCGGGGCGGAGCTCCGCGTTCCCCAAAAGCCGCCGCGGAAGCGGGGAGCGGGATCGGGATTTGGGAGAGGGATCAGCATTAGGGAGCTGCGGGGGTTGGCACGGCAGGACGCGGGGGTAGAGGAGAGACCTCGGTGGTGAGTAAGGAGGCGGCAGCTGCTGCCCCTCAGGTCGTGGTGGGGTGGGAGACCATCTTTTGTGTGTAGTTATTTCTACGGTCCTTGTTGCCTCCCTAGAGCCGAATCCATTTTAAGTAGCTAAAGCTACTGTAAACTGGAGTACACCGTGAGCTTAATACGGTGACGATGTTTTTAGCTAATGTATAATTCGATATGTGACTTTTCAAGCTTGTTCCCCAGCAGGGGAATATCGAACTATTTAAGCAATGCATTCTTTTATGAAACCCGGGGTTTTGGTTCTATTCGGTCACGCTGTGGTTAAAAGCAAGCAGACTTGCTTATGACTTTTGCAGAAAGCACGTGGATGAATCTCTGTATTAGTTCAACCCAGCAAGTATCCCCTCTGTCATCACTGATGTTCAGGGAACAACAATATATGTTTGATAAGGGTAACGTCTTTCTAGTAAAACTGAAGACTTCAATTTTTTCTTTAATGATGGCTGGCTTCCCTTTTTAACTAGTTTGCCACTCACTCATCTGATACGAAATTCTTCTAAAGAGACGCTTATTGTTTTTATTGGTATAGGGAAGAAATTCTGAGTAAGAAGCAAACCAAGAATTCGGAAAATGAATGGAAAATGAAACAGCTGAGCCATGGGACGAAATTACTGGCTGGTGTGTTTTTTGGGATTTTTTTTTTCTTTTTCCTCTATAATCAGCTCTGTCTCTTTGCTTTAATTTTTCCTTCTTCTTCCTACTTTTTTTTCTAAATTAAGGAAAGCTAGAAGGAAGGATGTAGGATAGAATTAGAAAGACTCATACAGTTAGCTTTCCATACCAGGAGAGGAGACTAGTAGACTTTCAGAGGTACAGACCTTGACTTTCACCGTGGCATATGTCAAAAAAGAGTGCCCTACAAAATTTTTGCATTAGAGTATCCTACATGTGTATTGAAGCTTCAACTAATATTAGTAAATATATGTACAAATTGAAAACTTTATTTGGCAGTGCACAAAATTACATAGAAAAGGTGAGTAGCCTTCACTGGCTAGGCAGAGTGAAATACGAAATAAACAGAAAAAGGATATCTTTTACTTTTATTAGTGTTGTGGTATTGTGATAGATGAAACTTCATTTTAGTATGTTGGGGCGGAGGGAGTTAACTGTCAGTTTTGACAAGCTTCTCAGAAGCAAAGATCAGTGTGTGGCTGATAGTGGGGAAACCAAGTTTGGCTTTGTCTCTGTTAATTGAATGATCTGTCATTAATCATGGCAGAATGGGAATATGAGGAACTTGGAGCTAGAACTGGCTTCCCTCTATATAGTGTCATACCCATGTGGCTCTGCTCCATTTGAATGGAAAAGCTGGCATAGTCTGTGCCTGTGGTCCTGACCTCTGTACTGCAGTTTTTTTGGCAGTATAGGAGGGTGTCCTTAGTTGCCTTTTCCTTGTTTATCTATTTTTTTACATCAGCAGTGTTCTAAAGAGTAAGATGGGTTTCTGTGCGCATAGGTGTTGAGTATTTGAAATTGTGTGCTTTGGGGTTTCATTGTACTGTGTCAGAAGACCCAGGTAACTCTTCATGAAGTAAAGATGATAAAAGGAACCAGGGCTGCAGAAACTGCTGAGGCTTGCTTCTGCAACTTCCGAAACTTCGTTTGGATGCTGGATTATTGGCACTTCTAGAGGAAGTGACTAAAGAAGGTTCAGCTGTACAAAAGGTTAACAAAAAGTAACTTGTGTATTTGTGATATTTTCCAGCTGGGCTGTACAGCTGAATAAACAAAATAACAGGGTATGTAAGTGCCAAGGGAAGTACTTTCAAGTACAATTTTCCCATAAAATTAATTGGTAAAAGATAACTGTAGAGTCCGATGTTTAAAAAGATATTGTAGAAAAATGGGGAAGTATTTATATTATGAGAAAGGGGGAAAATAAGCTGTGGACAGACCTGCTTAGTTTTGGGAAAGGCAATCTTGTATTGGCTGGACTAGTTCCTCTATTGTTTTTCTAAGATAATTTAACATCTTGCAAAGCATATGCCATAGTTAATCGCTTTGTAGTGACTTTGCCAAATGCACTTAACTGACCTGTAAGTCAGAGCAGCCTTTTTTTACATAAAAAAATACCTTATACACCTGATTACTCTATTTTCGCGTAATGTGCACAAGAACGAATATTGTCAACACTGATAGCAGAAATAGGCCTTAATGGAAGCAAAAGCTTTCTTAAAGGAAGCTTTGTCATGACAGTGTTAAAAGTTCCATTCGATTGCAGGATGTAGTCAAATTAGTTCAGCTTGGTAAAAATCCTTGGAGGCTATTCACTGCAGTGCTCCTTAACATCATGCCTGGGAGACAAACTGCTTTAACCTTTCACGGTGAGGAGGGTGGTGGCCCAAATACTTAGTAGACATTGATTTGAACCTGGATGCCTTTGTACAGTATTCCTGACTTTCTTCTGATTGTCAATGGTATTACGTGTTTTTTACACTTAGTATGTTTGAAAGGCTCATTTTAAGTGGACTAGGCACAAAATTTTCTGAAGTGTTAGCATGCATAGCATGTACTTACAGAAGCATAAAATCGTCTTATTTCACAGAAAGAGGAACCTATAATGCCAACACTAAACTGGAAGCCCTTTATCTATGGAGGTTTAGCATCAGTCACTGCAGAATGTGGTAAGCATTTCCTTTACCTGTTCACATTATTTTCTTGAATCAGATAGCGTGGAACCAAGCTTGTTTTAAATAGAGGCTTTCTAGACAGTAGTAGTATATGGTGGTCTAGAGCACAGGAGTTTTTTTGTGTAATGCTGACTGAAGATTTGCTCTGATCTGTGTTACTGTGTCAGAACACCTGTGTCTGTAAGCCCTCATCCCTTGTGAGTCTTGCTTTTATACAAATTTTGCCTTTGCATTTTATTATTTGGTGTTTGTTTGATCTATTCCTAGACAGTGGTCATGAGTAAACACAGCTTTTGCTTTGCTACAGTAGACAAGCTAGATTTGATTAGATTTGAACAATTAAATTCAGTTTGTGAGCAACACAGAATAATTACTATAGTGAGACAGTGCATCTGATGTTTTAGGCCTACTCTAAAGACCAACCTAAAATATCTACATCCTTATAAAGTCATATCTGAAATGCATGTACATGAAAATAAAGGAAATGTGGACTTTCATATTAGCAGAACATAGTTGAGCATGTGGTTGACTTTCATGGGAAGTTTGTCTAGTAAAGTAGATGCAATATAAAATTACACATAAAACTACTATTTGTTTTCATAGAATCATAGAGTAGTTTGGGTTGGACGGTCTTCTAGTCCAATCTCCGTTCACTGAGCAGAGATATCTTTAACTAGATGAGGTTGCTCAGAGCCTTTTCCAATCTGACTTTGAAGGTTTCCAGGGAAGGGAAGGATTTCTACTTTCTCTTCTGAAACTTGTGCAAAGTTTAGTTTAAAACCTCTTTTATTTGACTTGACTGAACACGGCCAATAATACCAAAAGCTTTGTAAGTAAGACAAACAATTCACAAAAGCTTTATATGTCTGGTAAACCTTGTTAGAACAGATGTAGTTAATCCCAATTTCTGTTGGTGCTTAGGTCAGTATTGAATGTTGAGGTAGGTGGTCCTTTTCCTAAAGATAAGCTCTGGAAGGATATGCTTTCTGAACCCTTTCATAAAGGGAGCATGGAGAGTATGAATTGAACGTAGCAGTAGGAAAGCAATAACACAAATAGGTACTGCTGGGGTTTTTTTGTTTGTTTGTTTTTGTTTTTTTTTAATCTGTATAGCATGTCCTGTGGAATTTATTGCCTTCAGTGATGTGCTCTTCAAAGGTGTTGGTAGAATGCTCATGCAAACTCTGTACTTGATTGTGACTGTAGTATCCTATTCAGTGTGGCTGTTTACAACTGGGCAATACCATGTTGCCTGAAAATACACTGAATGGAGAATGTAAACACAGGGAGTAGGTAAGGCCTCTGACAAGCTTTTAGGAGAAACAAGGTGATACAGCATGAACCACTTGTTTAAAAGAAAGTCTTGTTAAGAGACTTCTTTCCCGTGGGACTATTTTTATATATTTTGGTATATAAGAAAGGTTGCTGTTTCATATATGACGTTCTTTGTGGTCTTTGGTTAGGTAAGTACTTAATTAATTTTCTCTCTGACTTTCCTTTAAGGTACTTTCCCCATTGATCTGACCAAAACACGTCTCCAGGTTCAAGGTCAAGTTAATGATGCCAAATATAAAGAGATCCGCTACCGTGGAATGGTGCATGCACTAGTCAGAATATGCAGAGAAGAAGGATTGAAAGCCTTATACTCTGGGTAAAATTAACTGGCTTGCAGCAATGGCTTATGAACAGTCTATTGATAAGTATAAGCCCACAATGTGTGAATGTTTTGATTTTAGAACTAGAAGGTATTTGGTTAGCCTTAATCTGGAAGCTGAAAGACCAATCTAAGATCACTTCAGTATTTGCAATTGGCAATAGGATTCTGTGTTGTTAAAAACCCATCAACAAAACTTACTTGGAAAAAATAGCTAAGCATACAGTTAATTATTCTCTACAGTGCTGCTATGGCATCTTGCAGAAGAAAAACTGAATTAACCTCTGTATATAGGTGAGCATATTTTCTTTAAAACATGTAGGATGGTGGGCGACTTACATTCCAGACATGCCTGCCAGCTATTTTATAGATCACAAGTTGAAGCATATGGTCTAATAGTAATCCTTACACAGTTCATTCCTGTTCTTGCAGGCTTTAAAACAAACAAACAAACAAAAAAGCTCCAAAGCTTGTTTTGTCTATAGTGAGTTTAAACTGTCTATTTAAATGAACCGGTCTTTCTCTGGTAGGTATCTTGTGTTCAGTCTCTCCTGCTGATCAGTTTTTTTCAATCTTGAGCATAAGCATTGTTGCTGTTTTGTTTTTACAGGATTGCACCTGCAATGCTACGGCAAGCTTCATATGGAACTATAAAAATAGGGACTTACCAGAGCTTAAAAAGAACGTTTGTTGAGCGTCCAGAAGGTGAGTGGTTATTTTCCATTTAATTGAGGACTGATTTGTTTGAAGCTGGTTGTTTCCATTTGGTGTCTTACTGAAGCAGTTTGAACAAGTCTGCTGAGAAGACATTCCTTGTACCAATTACAACAAAATGAGTCAGCAAGGATAACTTGTCAGAGCAGTTTTAAAGGCTTCTGTGACTGGCATTCTCTGGTTAAAGGAGGGGAAGCATCATCCTGTCCTGATGCATCTTAAGATTTGTAAATCTGCAGCTAAACTCTTTTTCTCTGTTTGCGAAATAGATGAAACCCTGATGATAAATGTTCTGTGTGGCGTTCTTTCTGGAGTAATCTCATCATCTATTGCCAACCCTACAGATGTCCTAAAGGTAATTATAGAGTTTGTCCTTGGTTTTTGTTCTCTCACTGAGGAAATGCAGAATCTCTTGATGAATATAGGATTTGTTTTGTAGGCCTATTTATTCTCATCTTTTAACTTCTGAAAAATCAGTAACATCCTGAGTTCTTGAAACCTCCTTCTTGTCCATACTAATTATTTGGAAGTATACATGAGGAAACTGAAGGCTGGGGAGGTAGTTGGATACACGTAACTGTTTGTGAGAGAATAATAGATGACAATTCTTTTTGACTTTCATGCTGTAGTGTTTGTGTGGAAGCCACGCTACCTATTTCGTCTGTACTGCTTGGTAACACTGTTTTACACTAGGATGTTTCTAGAGCTCAAAATAGATGAAGATCAGTTCAGAGGGAAGAGTTCCAGTGAGTGCTACTTGGACTGTATGGTCCTTTAACCCTGTAGAGAGGCTTTGCAATCCTATAGTCCATGGAAATAGTGTTCCAGCATCAGTCATTTAAAGTGAATTGGTGAAATGACCATGTCTTTAAAAATCTATCAGATTAGCTCAGTTGGTCAGAGCATGGTGATAATAACACCGAGGTATGAGTCTGATCCCTGCATGGGTCATTCATTTAGAATTGCACTTGATGATCCTTGTGGGTCCCTTCCAACTCAGAATAATCTGTGAAGTAATGGGATTCAGTTATTTGAAAGGGTTGATTGTATTTATCTTACAAAACTGGGGCTTGTGACTTAAATAGCTGCTTGAAAAAAAAAGTAAAGAAAACTTTGTTCTGAAACTACTAAAAAACTTAACCCTTCATAACGCTATTGTGGTTATGTAGTGGCATTTCAAAAATAACCCTGTATTTCAAGTCTGGCTCCAATTAGTTATTACTCAAAATTATGTCCCACTTACCAAGTGCTTGTTGCAAAACTTGTACTTGGAAGTTACTGTGGCAGGTTTCTAAGGGCTTTCTTAGAAATCTGTAGGGTCAAAGACCATGGTTCTCACTGGCTGAAACATTAATATCTTAACCTTTCATTTCAGTATATTCCTGTGAGAACACTGTCAAGGGCATCCTGCAGAACCCGTCTGTCAGTCTAATCTAAATGAAGTGTACCCATACAGAAATAGAAGTGACTTAATGCAGCTAAGAATTCTACCACATACTTGTTCAAAATTAGCAGCTGCGTTTGGGTAGTTAAGGCGAAAGATTATGGTTATGATAATGACAGCTCTTAAATTTATATTCAAATGAAATTGACTTTACTAATTAAAATTGTGACTTAATAACAAAACTGTATTAAGCTATTTTCTTGGTCGTATGTTTGAAAAGTGTTTACCTTTTAATTTTGTCTTCAAATGAATCTCAGATCAGAATGCAAGCCCAAGGTAGTATGATTCAAGGAGGAATGATGGGGAACTTCATACAGATCTACCAAAAGGAAGGCACTAGAGGATTATGGAAGGCAAGTATTTTTGGGTTTGGGTTTGTTTTTTTTTTAACTATATCTTACACTTTTAAGTACACTTTTTTGCTCAGTTGAATTTCATGTATTTCTACAGCATTCTCAGCTGAATAATGGAAGAGCTGATATGTATGTCATTTGTCATGACTGCTTCACTACTGGTGTCCCAGTGCTTTTAGATGAAGGGTTACTGCCAGTCGTGTTCAGGGATTAGCCGCCACTTAGAAAAGGGAAAACAAATGTAGGCTTCAATTAGGGTGACTGGCTCTAGGACTAGTTCAACAACTTTTTGCATGACACCTGAATGTTCTGTCTGTTTTAAAACATATACTGAAGAACACTGTAGCAGAGGTACTAATGAACATTCCCTATATCTCGAGATTCTCATATTCAGTCTTATAGATTGCCTCTTTTGCCAACTACAGTAAATGACTGTATAACAACTGAAGACACAAAGTAGACAGTTGTTCTGAAACAGCTGGAAATAGAAATGCTTTTCTATTAGTCTGCTTTTCTCTGCAAAGTTTCTTGATCTCCCATTTTCTGTTCATGTTCTTTACTTTGTGAGTTTTTCAGTTAGCAGAGAAGGAACACAGTTTCTGGTGTTTTAGCTGACTGTGGATGCAAGAATTGAGAAATTAGGCAGAGAGAGAAAATAGCATAAAGGAAATGAAATCACTATTCCTTGTGGAAAAATTTTATTTCAAATTAGTGGTTTTGGAGCACATACAATCTAAGATTTGTATTAATTAGCCTTATTTGAATTAATAATGTTCTTAACATGTTTGTGGTGTCATTTGGTATTATAAGAGCTTGGCTTTCCTGCTAGTGCACAAAGGTTGACTTTAAACTTCAGCTATATCCTTTCTTTTGCCAGGGAGTATCACTGACAGCACAGAGAGCTGCTATTGTTGTTGGAGTGGAACTGCCTGTGTATGACCTTACCAAGAAGCACATAATTATGTCGGGATTTATGGGAGACACAGTATACACTCACTTCCTGTAAGTTTGTGTAACTGTGTGTAGTTCATCATTGGTTAATTCTTGTCATGGGGGATCAGTATTTTGATTTTTCTGTCATCAGTCTAGATGTAAATATACTTCTGATGTGTTTATAACTTTTAATATAATAACATCTCAAGTGGCAGCACGTGGCATGGAAGCTAATTTTATTTAGGATTTGGATTTAACTTTCTTTTGAAATATGGAAATTTGTTTTGTGGGTGGTCTGAGTCATTCAGCTGTGCAAACTGAGGTTAGAATTTGCTGGCAAAGTTCTAGTTAGGTATTATTCACAGGGGCACAACATCTCTTCAAGCATACTGTATGAGTGCTGCATAGCAGATCTTCAAAAAACTGCTTTTCAGAGTAAATGAAAAGTAATTTTTCATATCGATTAGCTGATGTAACTTTTAGTTAAAAGCATTAAACAGCTACCACTACTGTGTGTTTCCTGAGGAAGGGGAATTCTTGTGCATCTTTAAATGTGGTAGATCAAATTTCATTAAACCTTTCTTTTATTAGCTCAAGTTTTGCTTGTGGATTAGCTGGAGCCCTTGCATCCAACCCAGTTGATGTTGTAAGAACACGCATGATGAATCAGAGAAGTCAACATGGGGGACACTCGAACTACAAGGGCACTTTGGATTGCTTGTTACAAGTAAGTAATTTATTATCAACATAAATACTGCTGCCATCAATCAATGATTTTGGAGTAGAGCTCAACTTTTCTGTTTCCCTAGAAATTCATCCTAGTAACTTAGGTATGCTTTTTGCCATAATTCTCAAAGGGGCTAAACTGGCAGTAATGGACTTGGCTTGGAAAGTAACTACTGTCTTGACAGAAAGGCAGGAAGAAACTTAGTGTCTGCTATGGGCCCTTACTTCCTTTTGGTGCTTGGATGAAGAGACTAAGGCTCTCAGCAGAGCTCTGTCTTACGAAACTTTGTACTATGTCAGGCTGATAGGAAATGATAATTTTCAGTTCTTGAAGAACAAGATCTTCTGGGACAGGTGGCTTTTTTTTCCTCTGTTGCTTACTGCATAATGGAAAGCCAAGTACAGCCAGAGGCAAGGTCAGTCTCTAATCTTGATTACTTGATTTGGTTTCTTAAATCTCTAAATTTGGTATGAGGTGGGAGCATGGCAGTCTTTTACCTGGAGAAGAATGGATAGTAAGCTATTGGTGTCCAACTGTTGACTGAACAGTCTAAGTCTCGCTGTCCAGCGAAATTTTTTGGAGTCTGTTAAAAAAAAAAAAATTCAAGGAAATGCCTAATGTGAGCTAAAGGCTTTCATGCAGAACTCTGCAAGGCTTTTTCTTATTTTGGTGGGAAGAAGTCAAGGAGTGCAATTTGGATTAATCTGTGTTGGGTACTGAATTACACAGACTGCAACTTTACCGGCCCGGTAATGCTGCAGGCATTACTAATCTTGGTTTTATCTAGTGACATTTTTCTTTGTCCCATCATACAATATGTTTAAATGAAGGTTACAGGACTAAACCCTCCTTTTTTCTGGTATAGTCCTGTTAACTGAGATGCTGTCTAGATTTCTCACTAATAAAGAATTACATAAGTATGTTCTTATTCTGTTGTTTGTTTTGGTTTTTTTCCTAGACATGGAAGAATGAAGGCTTTTTTGCTCTATATAAAGGGTTTTGGCCAAACTGGTTAAGACTTGGTCCTTGGAATATCATTGTATCCTTTTCAAATGTGTTCAAGACTATTAAATTAGCCATACAACAGCAAGTATTGCTTTCCACAGTGTGGAAAGTGTCCTATCAGCACAGATATTCCCTTTTTATGAATAGGAAATTGTGTAGTTGACAGGTATTTTTAGTCAACTGCTGCTGGTCAGTTTCACACAGAGTGAGTATTAAAATGTGATCTTGCAAAATAATTCTCTGTTCTTACAATGTCATACCTGTCCACTTCCTTAGTTTTGAACCTAGTTTTAAATAAAATTGACCAGATGAGTTAAGAATGGGGACTATTTCCAGAACGGGGGAAACTGTTGGCAATTACTGATGCAGTCTTTTTGTTTATCTTAGTCTCACACAATTTTGGTTTTATTTCAAGAGCCAGCTGATCAGAGCCCTGGGACGTGGGTTGGTAGTAATGTTTCTTTGCCATGAACAAACCTCCCATAGCCCCTCAAAGCTAAGTGAGGAAAGACTCTAAGGGCTTTTGCAGTATTCTCCTGCCTCCCCAGTCCTGTGGAATAGAGATAGGAAAGTAATTGGCAACACCAGCCTTAAAGCAAGTTTCGTTGTTCTGCCTAGTATTGGGTAAAAAAAGTGACCAACCTGGAGCATGGCATAGGAGGGAACAAAGTTTCACACAGACACAGCTGTCCTTTAGTAGTGAAGTGACCGATTTGCACTGCATGAACAGGAAACAGTTTTCCTCAATCAGCTGACCCAGTTCTTTCTGACATATGAACAGCTGAAGAAATTGGATGCCTGACATGCTGAGCTGCATATGGAATTCTGTTAATGTACTATCTGAGTTTAGAGCAATGTGCAAGCTGTCTTGTGTATTTGCTCTTTATTGTCTGAGCTGCTGGCTGTAGGAAGAGGTCACTGCAAGACTGTTGAGTGAGAAGAACCTGGAAGTGATTTCAAGGCAAACTGGCTCCTGTAACCATGGCTTGTGGACTATGTGCACTATTTTCTAGACTGAAACAAACATGGTGGAATAGCCTCTGTCAACTGTTTCAGTGCTCTTGAATGAGAAGATATGTAACATAACTTTATGCTGTTGAGACTCATCCACAGTTTTTTGTAAGAGGCAAAGAACAGGTTTTTTTTCTTCTGTATTTCTGTAAGGAAAGGAAAAAGATTTCTGTAAAGGAAAAACGATTTTTCTAAAAGATAGGCAGTACCAAGGAGCTGGGCTTTTCCTCCTTTCAGAAGTGTATACAATTTGAGTGTAAAAGCTTAAGGCTTCTAATTAATTGGAAGTGTCACAAGCCACCTTTTCAGGCTTTCAGGTCAGCAAAATACCTACTGCATTGCAAAATACCTACTGCAGTACAAAATCTGCTTCTCATTTTGGAGCTTTCCTGTGTTCTAAATCCTTAGATGTCTGTGTAATCTGCTGGGAATAATCCAGCTTCATTTGCAAGTGTGGTTGCTAGAGTTGGCAGTTTTGCATAGCTTGAGGAAAGTGTTTTCCAATGTATCATGATGACTTTCAGCATAAGTGATTCTTCAAGATATTCATATGTAAATTCCAAGTAGGAATGAAGTTCAAACAAGTTCATGGATATCTGCTGATCTTGCAGAGAAACTTTTCATGCCTCTTTTGTTGGGGAGAATTACTTGTACTGGTTACTGGCTGTTACCTGTAATCTGACAGGTGCACCAAGCAGTTCAGGCTGTGTCATGTAGGTGTCTCTGTGAAAAGAACTATCCCCTCCAAAGGTAAATCTTCAATAAAGATTGCTTTCCTTCTTTAAAAAGAAGGAAAGCCCAAACTACTCAGCACTTCCATATACCAAAGAGGGCTCAAGTTGCTGTTACAGGCATGGAAACACTTTATGCAGAAATCAACCACAACTTTTATAAAACATTACCTTTGGGCTTAAGGGCGTATCAAAACTTGAGGGCCTTTAAATAGTTACATTTTTATTAAAGGCTGCTGTTTGATTCCAGGAAAGGGAATGGTGAGATACAACTCCTATGATGAACTTTCTGTGTTTATAGCAGGTAGCAAAGCAGGATGCACAGGTTTGGATTTTTTGTGGCACTGTGTTAATCTTTTACACGTTTTTCATAGAATCCTGCATTCCACTTCGAGAATTTCATTGTGCTTTCAAAACTGTTATAATCACTTATAATTACTAATTTTGAATTCACGAATGGATTTTTAAATGCACAAGGCACTTTCTTTCTTAAAGTACAATGTTTTCTATATATATGGGTATTCGGATGTGCAGTGGTTTTCCTTACAACTATTTCTGTACTTTCTGTGCTTTAATAGAAAGACTTGTAAATATTTTTGTACACTGTATAAGCAAAGTGTATGTTTGACATTTTTAAGCTTATTAAAAGTGTTAAAATCATTGTGTAATGACTCTGAACTGCTTTCAGTTTCTACGTTTTAAATGGCGGGGGGTGGGGCTCAAATACTTCAAGGTGATTAACAGAGGAAAGCTGTTGCTGGCATAGAATTGTTTGGTGCTATTGGTTAATTAGCCAAGGTGGACTAAAGCTGCTGTAGTTAAAAGCTTATGTTCCTGTAACTTGGTGCTGAACAACATGTATTAACCATAGGTTTTCAATGTTCTTTGGCATGTGTTGAATTGCAACACAGTTTCCCACTCTGTTATGAAAACTGCATGGTATGGAACAGATCAATCAGCTTAGTTTTGTGTAGCAACAAAATAATTTTATTACTTTTTATTTACCAAAATGGATTTCTAGAGTTCAGGGGTGGTAGGACAAGTGTGATTGACCAGCTCTGAGGGGCTGAGGAACACACCAGTTTGGAGTGACAGGGTAGGAGTGCATTGAATCAGTTAATCTGTGGGACAGCTGGACAAGGTGGACTGAGATGAATTGCTTAGCACCAAAGGCATCCAAACAGTGAAACAGGAGTTCAGGATCTCAGCTGAAGGTGACTACTGCAGTGAAGACCACAAGCTATTTTCAAGCTCTTTAATTCTGATGTACCTTAGGATTTACTGTGTAATGATAAAGTTGGGTGGTGATGTTTGTGTGCACTGTCAAAATGTTGGTCTTTACCTACCGACCCTGTACTTCCTCAGTGCTGTCCTGACCCTTGAGGGGGAGCCACTAGTGTGGAAAAGGGTGTGATGATTCCCTGCTGTGGGCTAGGGAAGTGCTGGAGCCCATGGAAGGGACGGGCAAACACAGGGGTGTCCTCTTGGTGTCAGGCAGGGGTTTGGCACCCATCAAGACAAATCTGATAGTGGAGTTGTCAGGAGGCCTTTAGTTGTCATGTTAAACTGGATCACTGGCACAGCTGCAGCAGCCAGACCCAGCTGTTACACCAGTATTTCCATGTGGCTAAGCAGGGTGGCCTGGAGGGAGGCACCATGACCTCCAGGGTTGTCCTGTAGGTTCTCTACCTCTGCTGCCTTAGGAAAGAAGGCTTCAGGGAATGCAGAGAACAAGCCATCTGCCAGACTGCCCATGGGTATCTCTGGTAGAGCCATGGACATGGTGGTCCCTGCCTGGGAGCACTTCAGGGCTGCCTGTGCCTGGAGGTTAAACAAGATCAAGGGCCAGGTCCTGCACTTTGGCCACAACAACCCCCTGCAGCGCTACAGGCTGGGCACAGAGTGGCTGGAAAGTGGCTCAGCAGAAAAGGATCTGTGGGTGCTGAGTGTGCTGAACATGAGCCAGCAGTGTGCCCAGGTGGCCAAGAAGACCAATGACATCCTGGCCTATATCAGAAATAGTGTGCCCAGTAGGACTAAGGAAATGATTGTCCCCCTGTACTCAGCACTGGTGAGGCTGCACCTTGAGTGCTGTGTTCAGTTCTGGGCCCCTCAATGCAGGCAGGACATTGAAGTTCTGCAGTGTGTTCAGAGAAGGTCAACAGAGCTGGTGAAGCGTCTGGAGCATGAGTTGTATGAGGAGAGGCTGAGGGAGCTGTGGTGTTTAGCCTGGAGAAGAGGAGGCTCAGGGGAGACCTCATTGCTCTCTCTACATCTTCCTGAAAGGAGGTTGTAGCCAGGTGAGGGTTGGTCTCTTCTCCCCGGTGACAGGATAAGATGACAGAGTCTTAAGCTGTGCCAGGGGAGATTTAGATTGGGCGTTAGGAAGAATTTCCTCAGAGAAAGGGTGATTAGACATTGGAATGGACTGCCCAGGGAGGTGGTGGGGTCACCATCCCTGCAGGTGTTAAAGGAAAGATTGGACGTGACATTCAGTGCCATGGTCTGGTTGACACGGTGGTGTTCGGTCACAGGTTGGACTCGATGATCTCAGAGGTCTTTTCCATCATTTGTTGAGATCCTGCAGACCGACTCGGGAGCGCGGTGATGCCGCAGCCAACCCCGCAGTCCTCCCCGCCGCCAAGGGGCGCCATCCCGGCCGGCCGCTCCTCCCTGACGCGCTTCTTCCCGCCGTGAATGACGCCACTGCTGCGCGACGCGGCGCGACGCGCGCCGAGCCTCCCCCGGAAGCGCCGCCCCGCTCCCGGCGTTCCGCCCCGCTCCCGGCCCCGCTCCCGGCCCGGCCTGGCCCCGCTCCTGGCCCCGCCGCCGGCAGCAGCGGCAGCAGCAGCACCGGCAGCAGCAGCATGTTGGAGCCGCCGCCCGCGGAGCCGCCGCCCGCGGGCAGGGACGTGCGGGACCGTCTCAGTCTGTGGGACCGCCGCCCGCAGCCCACCGCGCCGCTAAGCGACCGCCAGACCGAGTCGGTGCTGGAGCTGAAGGCGGCGGCCGAGAACCTGCCGGTGCCGCCCGAGGTGAGGCGGCGGCGCCGCCCGGCCCGGGGAGGTGGCGAGAGGGCGGGGGCGGCGACGGTGCCACGTCGCCAGGCCTGCCCGGCCCGGCCGGCGGGGCCTGCGGGGCCGCCGCTCCCCGGGGCTCGGGGGCTCAGAAGCGTTTCGCGTTCTGGGTTGTCCCGGCAGTTGCAGTCGGGAGGGCTCGCCCTTCCTGCCTCCTTCCCGGGGCGCCTCATACCCACTGCCCGCCCCAGGTCGCAGGGTTTGTAGGCAGCGGTGGCAGCTTTCCCCTGAGCATCCCCGTGCCTGCCCTCGCTGCGTCCCTCAGCTCACCGAAGTTTGCCCTCTCGGAATTGAGAGCTTTAGTCGTGGAGCTACGTTCTTTTGGTCCTTTTAGTGTGATCCTCATCAGTTCATAGCTGCTGGCGCCAGTGTTACTTCCTGGTACGACTTGCAGGCGATCCAGCGAGGGTGTAAAGCCTGGAATAGCGGTGAAAAGCTTAATAATTTGTCAACACCACAGAGGATGTGGTCTCCCGCTCAGTTGTAGAATAATGAACTCTGACAAAGTGCTTATTTGTGAATACTCCCTTGTTCACAAATGGAAGTGGAATGGAACGTTTGCATTCCTTGTCTATGCTTTTCATGAGAGGCTTTGTATTTGAAGATGCAGTGCCATAGAATCAAGAAAGTTGGCTCTCAGCAAGTGTCAGAAAGCTCTAAATAGCAAAGGGGGAGTGTAAAGCAATTCCTACCAGAAATGCAGCTGTTTTATTTCATTCTTCCTGGTTTCTTTTCTTGTGTAATTGTATGCAAAAAGTAAATATTGGCAGGCATCCAAAATGATTGTAGCAGGATGTGCTGCTGTCACAGGATGTTCTTGAGGATCTAAACCAGCTTTGCAATAGGGCAGGTACCGTATTTGGTAGTCAGGACGATGGTGATACCAAGACATTGAATTCTTCAGTGGATTGGGACAGTGGTGTCTTAACTGTTCTGGGAAATCAGGGTCTGATGGATTTACCTATTTCTCAGTAGTAGACATGAGAGAAACCCTGGCTCCACTCCTAGAGTCCTGCCTATTTTAAAAGGCAAGGAAGAGAGGTGTGTGCAAGTTGAACAATATACAACAATCTGTCATTTCTCAAATAGTTGAAATCCTGAATGTTCTTTCTTTATGGACTAATATTGCCAGGCAGTGATTATTTTACTAAGCAAGTCGTTTTCTAGAGAGATACCAATTTGTATTTTAAGTGGTGTTTTCTGTTTGTACCTTACTGATGTTTTCAGCAATTGAAAACATCCAGCTCGTCATGTTATTTAAAGAGACTATTACATTAAATAAATGTATGTAACAGTATTTGTCTTCTTGAATTTCTTCCATGTAAACTAATTAATAGTCTCTGGTCATAATTAAATACAATTTATCTCATGTTACTTTTATTCCCATCTTTTTCTCACTTAAAATAATTGTGGCTAAAAAATAATTCCCATTTAGCAGAGCTATTCCTTTTCTTCTGAATGAATTCTGGCAGTGTTAAGTCTTGAATTTTACTTGAGCAGAAAAATCTGACAATTCCCATGTGATGGTGTTGCCAGGTACCATGGACAATAGGTTTGCTTTTTTTTTTTTTTTTTTTTGCTTCTGTGTCAGTTCTGAGTTCTTATGCTCTCAGGTACTTTTGTAGTGCCTCTCTCTGGGTTAGAACCAGTTATACTGGAAAATAAAATGTAGCTTATCAACGTCAGATACATGTACCTTCAGTTTCTGTTCTTAGACAAACATGTACTTACGTAAAATGCTGTACAGTGTTTTCTGACTTTAACTTAAAATAAAATTGTTAGGTGTTTCTGAATGAATAGGTGGTTAGTTGTTGGTGTAATGGTTGGACTCGATGATCTTCGAGATCTTTTCTAGCCATACTGATTCTTCGATAATCATATTGATAGATAAATGTCCCCTGCATTTGTTTCTTCAAAAGTAGATGCCTGTAATTTTCTCATCTTGTTGCTTTGGATTGTGTTGTAGTTGAGCTGCATGTACTAATTCTCTGTGAGTTCTCTAACTAAAGCTTTTGGGGTTTTGTGAGTAGCTTCCAATTGAGGATATGTGCAGCCTGACGTCCCAGTCACTACCTGTTATGCTGACGGCTGCGGTGCCAGAATCCACAGAGGATGTCCTTTTGAAAGGGTTTGCAGCACTGGGGATGGAGGATGAAAGAATTGAAACAGCACAGCAGGTAAGTGATGCTGAATAACCTCCAAGATGCCGTAATCTTTGGAGAATTACGTTAGTTTCTGTGTCTCTCACTTAGCTTTTGGTGGGTTTGCTAAATTTTAGGGCTGTTTTCAAGAAGCATAAGGGGGAACTTGGGGTGGAAAAATTGTTAAAATTCCAGCTTTTAAGTGACAGATACTTTTCCCATTTGGAGTAGAGTCCTATGTGAGAGTAAGGCACCTCTTCAGTAAGGTGGTGTTACTCTTAATGTAGAATGTCCTGCACCCTCCCCACTTTCTAGTGTGACATCTTTGTTCTTTTGCAAATAAAACCAGATGACATTCAGTCTTTCCCATTTTAATTTAGTGAAAGCATAGAATAGAATGTTTCAGTTAGAAGAGACCTACAGTGAGGAATTTGTTTCCTTTATTAATAGTTGAGTTCTGAAACAGCTCTGTTTTTAACAAAAGGTCATCTTCATTTCATAGATCATAGATTGGATTTTTTTTTAATTGATTGCATGTGGTACCTATATTGTTCACACCATAAAATCTCTTCTAGTTCTTCTCCTGGTTTGCTCAGGTGCAAACTCAGATGGATCAAGATGACGGTGCCAAGTATAGGTATGTGCTCTTCCTCAGTTCCTTTCACTATAAGCAGTTCAAACCTCGAAGGACTTCACCTTGTCCATTTATGTCAGCCCGTGTTCAGATTTGGCTGGGGGGAAAATGGGTGACTGTGTTGGAGCAGCTGAAGCTTTCCAAGGCAGTGTGACTCACTCCCATCCTGAAGGCCATTGCCCTTGTGGCAGAGTAGTTAAAGGGGATGCAGATTTCCTTCTGAACTGCCCAGTATATTAAGACAGATGGAAATTAGTTGTGGCGTACAGACAGGGCTATAGACGAATACAGTCCAAGTTTTCCCATGCTTTTTCAACTGCTGCTGCCATTGGAATGGCATCCTCTGAGGGTGAGACTGTGTAAGCAGATGTGGCTGGTAGTCATTTCTGCTCTCACCATTTGGCTCACCAGTGACTATGGCTGTGATCCTGTATCTGCATTCCCTGCATTCCTTGACACTTTTTGCTCAACTCCAGTTTGGAGGCTTGTCATTCTCATCTGTTTTTGCCTGACTTTCCCATCAGGCTCTGAAGAACCCCTTCCCACTGACTTTGACATTTACTCCTTGAGAGTCTGAAGTACAGCTGAATGGCTTAGCTAAATCTGCTGATGGCTTTTTTTGAAACTGGCTTGTGTTTTGAGACTTTACAAACTTGCCCTTGGCTGCAAAGAGATGCTCCTTTATTTCCTCTTCTGTTTTTTATCTGCTTTTCTTTGGGCTGTTTCTTCTTCTTTTGCTCTGACATTTGAGGGCACATGACTTTTCTTAAAAGCAGAGGGTTAGGCATATACTAAGCCCAAGATCAGATCATGAGGAACCTAAAAAGGGTAGCAGCCTTGCTATTCCAAACTCTTTAGCTCTGTTATTCTGCGGTCCATGAAACATCTGCTTATTGTGCACTCTTGCTTTATGCAAGCGATCTTTTATTCCTAGAGAGGGAAAGGTGGTGGCAGTGTCCCTGCAGGCAGCTGGATTTGCAAATACAGAAAGGGAAATTTTACTTCTGTTATCTGTTGATTCTCTTTTTCTAGACAGATGAGGGATTACTTGTCTGGCTTTCAGGAGCAGTGTGATGCTATCTTGGATGATGTGAATAGTGCCCTTCAGCACCTGGAGTCACTGCAAAAACAGTATCTTTTTGTGTCCACAAAGACAGGAACACTGCATGAGGCCTGTGAACAGCTTTTGAAAGAGCAGGTAATCTTTGATGGGAGGATTACTAGAAACTTAAAAGACATCTTAACAAGTTTCTTTTTCTCTGGCAGGGAAAACTTGTGAACTGTAGTTACAATCTTTCCATTTGCTTTGGACCTCATTTTTCGGGTGTGCTTCACCTGTACTTAGGGTGTCAGGCTCTGCAGTAGAATGTTCAGTATGTGTCAATATATGCTTTAATCAAGAAAGATAGCTAGCTGAGATCAGCTTTTTTAACTGATGCCTGACAAGTGCAAACTGTATTGAGATTAATTTACAGAAGTATTATGTAAGAATCACTTATAGAAGTATTTTATGTTGTCACAAGGAGAAAGATCTTTTAAAGTTGCAAGCTTATTTCCCAGATACTTTCTTTCCCCTTGTGAACTGCTCCAACAGTGATAATATGAACGTGTATTTTTAGTAAGACTGGATAAGGGAGAACTTTTTTAAGACTCCAATCCTAAAATGCAGGATTTCTACTATTCTCTTTAATACTGATGGCAGCGTTGCTCTTTGTATGCAATAGTGCCTGTGGAGTACTGACAAACCTGTAGAATATATTTTCTTAAATACACTACTGAGAGTTATGTGTCATTTTCTGGTAAGAGAGAGCAAGAGAGCACTATTGTATTCTGCATCTTTTGTTGTACTTCATTAGTTGCAAGTTATCTAGGACTGTTTAACAGTGGTGTGTGCTGAGGGCTGAAAGGGAGGTTGAATAATTTTATATGTATATTTCTAGATATATACAAATATATATTTAAACTACCTGCTGGGATGATGATATTCTTTTATTTGTTGTTTTTTTAATAGTCAGAACTTGTTGACCTGGCTGAAAACATTCAGCAGAAACTTTCTTACTTTAACGAGCTGGAAAACATAAACACTGTAAGTAATATTTTACTGTTAATCATCTTAGAAAATGAAAGCATACCAATCTTTTGAACTTTGTCGCCAACAATAACGTGTTTGGATTCCATACAATGATATC
This sequence comes from Empidonax traillii, assembly GCF_003031625.1. Taxonomy (NCBI): domain Eukaryota; kingdom Metazoa; phylum Chordata; class Aves; order Passeriformes; family Tyrannidae; genus Empidonax; species Empidonax traillii. The sequence continues at coordinate 349,412 of NW_020955440.1, read as the reverse complement.
TTGTCTTGTTTTCCAAAGAAATTGAATTCCCCTACGCTGTCCGTGAACAGTGAAGGATTCATTCCCATGCTGGCTAAGCTTGATGATTGTATTGCGTATATTTCATCACATGTAAGTAATTCTGTATTAGTTTCAACTAAATCTTCAAAACTGTGTGTTTGTACTATTTTTGTGGGGTTTTTCCTATAAAAACTTCTCTTTGCCAAATACACTTAGAAGTCAAATATGGTTTATAAACTTAGGAAATATTTACTGAATATTCTTACTATCCTTTTAATTTTTATAAAATATTGCTTTTAGTTGGTACAATCTAGCATTTCTAGCTAGTTATAAGGGTATATGGAGTTTTGATAAATTTTTGACTTACTGTTTCTGTTTAAAACCGTTTTTTTTTTTATTTCTTTCAGCCAAATTTTAAAGACTATCCTGTATATTTGAACAAGTTTAAGCAATGCCTTTCTAAAGCTATGCACCTTATCAAGACATACACTGTGAATACACTACAGAACCTCACAACCCAGTTAATGAAAAGGGTAAGAGTGAATCAGGAAGTGGTAACTTGAGCTGTACTGAAATGTGTATTGTAACACTATACAGTTTTCTTCTATTTTTAAAAATATTTTAAGGGTGGAAGGCGTCAGCAGGTTTTTGTGAAAATAGGTCGGTGCTATGGTGTTTCTTTAGGTTGTCCAATTTTCAGCCAAAAATAAGAGAGACCTAGTGATCCAAAAGATTTCAAAATAGTAATGATTAAAAGATCATGGAATTTGAAGGTGAAGTAGCTAAATTGATGTAGGTGAGCAGTAACCTTAGTGAAAGCCAGGGATGGATAAATAGCTGTGGTAGAGCAGCAGTATCCAACTGGCCAGACAGTTTGCTTCCCTGGACCAGCATGTTCACTGCAGCTCTGAATCAGCTGCAGTGCACGTTGCTGTCTCTGTTGCCAAATGAGGAGGGTACACAAGAGAAATAGGGGACTATGGGGGTCTGTTTTGGAGATGAATTGCTTTGGAGACAGAGAGAGGTTGCAGGGAATACTTGGAAAAAGTATACAGGAGCTGGGTGCTATAGGATGAGAATTGTTAAAGCACAACTCTTGAGTTTGTGCCGTGACCGTTTCAGTATTATATTCCAGTAATTTTTTGGGTACTCTTGCTTATCTAAATATTTCTTTTTTTTCTGCAGTGGTTTGTGTAGCTGCAGAGAACAACTGTGACAGGTTCCTCCTAGTTTTGCCAGTGTCTTTTGTTTTGCTTTTAAATGTTGACAGTGATACTAGAGTGTTCCAGGGAAAAGTTAGGTATTTTCTCTCACTCATTCTGGTGAGATTTAAGCATAAAGGTGAGTAGGGAGGTTTTTTGCTTTCACTAAAATGTTGCTAGTTGTGTATTATAATATTTTGGCAGAGGAGAAAGGAGAGAGGAATGTCTCTTTCTACCCACTTTGATTCTTCAAATAATTGTCATGTGCTTTGTGCTCAGTCCTATTACAGGCAAACTTGGTGTCCTGAGGGATAACCAGTGAAACTGAAAGGTGCTAGAATTGAGAATTGACAGACTTAGATGAAGGGGATTTTAGTGTTCATGGAAACTTGCAAAAGAATACTACTGGAGTGAAGATCTCGGTTAACTAGCATTGAACATCTTTCATGTTTGGTACAAAACTAGGTTTTATTATAAAAAAAGGTATCACAGCTTGGTTTGATGCCAGTGGATTGCTATGACTGAGCTGAATTTAAGGAGAATTAAACATCTCTAATAAGAATAATGTTTACAGAGAGAAGTGTGTAACTGGATTTCTGGATTTGAATTGCCACTTTGGAGTTTTAAGTCAGAAAGGATATCTCTTGTAGGAGTCAGATGACCTCTTTCTTCCGACGTACATGGGGACTTTGTGGATGTTCTGCATATTTCTCTGAAACATCTAGTGCCTGCTTCTGCTAGAAGTGCAGTACTGAAACAGTGGTTTTTAGTCGAGATTTCCTGTTGCAACAAATCAAGAGGCCTTGTCAGGGCTGTAAAGGGACTGATGAGATCTGGATGTTCTTTGTTGTTACTCACATGTGAATGTTTTGGGATTTTGCTCTGTGTTTATAAATGGGTGATCAGGTTGCTCATAGGGATGACAGCAGGAGGTGGGAAAGGTGGAAGCATTTTCCTGTCCCTGCCATGTTTCAAAAGGCAGCTATTTGCTTTTCTCTGTGTCATCAGTAGGGATAAGGGGAAGAAAACTTCTTTAGTGGCTAAATTGGATCTCTGCTCTGCTTCATTAGTGCTAGAATTTGTCTAAGTTCGAGCTCTGCCCATCTGGGTTGGGGGCCTGCAGGGAGCTGCCTCAACACTTGATATTCCAGTTAGAGCTTGAATGCAAGCTGAAACTTAGTTTCTCTGCCCTGGGACTGGCAGGTAAAAGGGAAATTCTGTTCCATTGTAGTACTATAGATTAAGGACCAACAATCAGTGCTACTGTGGCAGGTCCAGAGAGAATTGTTGTCTCTAATGGAGAATGTCATAATTACTGAAAATGTTACTTTTGCTGTAGAGGCTGTTAGTTGAAACTTTTGTTTTGGGTTTTGTTCTTCCATCTGACTTTGAATTCTGAAGCCAGCATGTCTTTCTTGGTGGGAGGTGGCAAAGAGCTATTCCATTGGCAGTATAAGCATAAAGAACCAAGACCCTGTTTTAGAGCCTAATTATCTTGGCCATTATAAACTAGAAGCCAAATATAGTAGTTTGCTGTCTAATCCATTACTCATTTTTTCTTTCAGGATCCTTCAGCTGTGCCAAATTCTGACAATGCCTTCACGCTATTTTATGTAAAATTCAGAGCAGCTGCTCCCAAAGTCAGAGTAAGTAGGCTGGTGACTAACTTTTGAAAAAGAACTTATGAAAATGGGGTTAGAATTTATTAGTGTAAATGCTAGGATTGCATATTGTGCGAGTGTGAATATCCAAAGATTGTATAATTTGTCCATGGAAAAATACTGCAAGCAGTTTTCTAATTATTACAGAAAAATAATGTACTAATAATACTTTTTCCTTTTTTTTTTTTTTGAGTAGACTCTAATTGAACAAGTAGAGCAAAGATCTGAAAAAATGCCAGAGTGAGTATGTCTACATAATATGTCTTCAACAACTTTAAGTCTTGAAAATATTTACTTTAAAGTACTGTTAAACACATTATTCATTTAAAAGAAAGTTTTAAAAATCATAATTATATAGGCTTAAAAGAGGGTATTAGAATGCATTTTATGTGTACCGGAAAATGATCTTCAGGATGCAGCTTCTGTTCTAATTTCTTGGATAGGTATCAACAAGTTCTCAATGAAATCCATCAATGTTACCTCGACCAGAGGGAGCTCTTGCTTGGTCCAAGTATCGCTAGCACTGTTACAGAATTAACCAGTCAGAACAACAGAGATCATTGTGCTCTGGTAGGTAAAGTAGTCTTGTGTTATGTAGTTTTTGTTACATCTTAATCACCTCTACCCCAAGTAAAATGTACTTATTTAATTCAATCATTTACATGTAAAATTGTTGCTGTTGTCTGTGGTTTTGAATAATTAAAATTTTACTAATATTTTCAAGCATTACATGTTTTGTTTCTGTACAAACTCCATCCTGTTACAAACCTCACAAAGGAGGGAGGATTAAAAAAAAAAGACATAAACTGTGGGTACTTAAATTTCAGAAACAAAAAAGGGACAGAGGTTGTACAATGAGCTTTTATTTGTCTAGTGAGATCTTTTCAGTCCATAGAGTTCACCTCATTAATTTTGAATTTTACAAAGCTTCAATTTAATCATAGCTATAATAATAATAAATATGTGATATATAGTTATAATACGTGTAATATCTCTTGTAATACTGATGCAGGAAAAGTAATTTAATAATCAAGTGTTGGTATTTCTGTGAATACAGGTACGAAGTGGTTGTGCCTTTATGGTCCATGTATGCCAGGATGAACACCAGCTTTACAATGAGTTCTTCACAAAACCAACACCAAAACTGGAGTAGGTGGTACATGCTTGTTTTGTTTTACTGCATGTTGTATTTATTTAGTATGCTGTGATTGTATGGGCCATTCACTTAAGTGTGGACTTGATGATCCTTGTGGATCCCTTCCAACTCAGAGTATTTTGTGAAATCTGTGAATATAGCAGAGAATATTATATGGCAGATAGGACTGTGTTGAAGTGGTTTGGTAAGAACCAGCAAGAAAAAAACCCAACCTAATCACTTTATGCATCAGAAGTTTGTTTCCTTTTTCTTCTAGCAAAGCGAATAGTTTACATTCTCTATAAATAATCTGTGCAAGTGCTCCGTAGATAGTCTGAAAGAGATAAAGACACTCAGCTACTTTGAAAATACCTGTAGAAGTTTACAGTGCTACAGCTCTCAGTTGTTTTTGTGCATTCTCTATGCCCGTGGTTTGCACAGCCAGTTGCAGAAGTACTTTTTATTTGCTTCAGTGTAAAATTAAGCTGATGAACTCCAGCTATTTTTCATCAAGGATTTAGTTAGTGAGCTGCCCTTTCTGTCAGAGAATATTTGTGTGCTGCCCATGTATGGGCTAAACTGAAGGCAGGGTAGTGAATGCCTGACTAGAGCAGAATCTGTGTCTACTCTGCCCAGATCTAGGAGAGGGATAGGATGTTGCTACACATAGTAATTGCGTTGTAAAAGTATTGTAAGTTTTTTACAACACACCTGCAATATTAGAGCAGTTGAATAGATTTACACCCCTTTTACAATTTGCTGTTACGTTTTAATGATATTTAATTTTGAAATTTGTGTTGGTCATATTCCCTTATTGTGAATTTAATAAAAATGTATTTCTATTAATATAACCGAGACACTAGTTTTGAGTGTTATAATGTCTTAAATTGAGTGCAGTTTGAGTTGAATAAGTGTGTAACCTGGAAAAAATATTGCCCGCTACCCTACCCATCCCCTAAAGGTAAAGGAAAACCAAACCACGTAAAGCCACACTAGAGATAAGCTACAGTGCCAGAGTAGTACCAGTCCTTCTCTTTCCTGAGAAAGTGGTTTCATGTGGGACGTGCTCAGAATTTGAGTTGACTTTACTAAATTGCCTTCAGAGTTTAGCTCTCTCAGTCCAAATCCTCAAGTGTATATATCCCTAATTGAAATTAGTGTAAAATGTTCATACAGAAATTTCATCACTAGTGCTATTTCACATCAAGTATCTGAATAGACTTCTGATTATTTTTGAATCTTGGTGGAAAGTAGTTACCTCATTTCCTGAGAACTTGCTTCCTCTTTTTTGCCTACGTCTAAATAAAGTACTTTAAGAAAAACATTTCAAGTAGTAACTATTTCATTAGGTTTCTCTTAGCATAATAAAGAGCCTCTTTGTTTTTTCTGAAGTGCTGAGGTGCTCTGAAGGTATAACAGCCAGGTATCTATGTGCAGATAAAAGAGTTTACGAAAAATCTAGCCAAGACTAGAGTTCTGAGTGTTGTATTATAATAATAATAATATAATAATAAGGCTGGTGAAACTTTCTCCTTTCTTTTTGCTTTTAACATGGAGTTACTGTTTTACCAAGTTGCTTGTAATGCTATGGGATGCAGAGGAAGAGACATTCAAAATGCTTCTTCTGTGATTATTCTTTTGTGAGCATTTTTGTTCCCTCTCTGAGAGGAACAGAAGTGTCCTTGTCCTGTTGATAGACATTCTTTGTGAGTTAAAAAAAAAAAAAAGTTCAATAAACTCAACATCTTTATCACACTGTAGATATTTAAATACTCTTGGTGTTTATATTTCCAAGTCTAACTGGGGATTTACTTGCATTTTCAGCTACTGCTCATTGCATTATTGCTTAATCTGTGATTAGTGAAGGGAGCATTGAGAATAGCAAAAATGTCTAGAGTGGGTGCTACTGGTGTTTTAACCAAGATATGCATCACTTTCAACGTGAAAGAAAAAAATAAATTGAAGTGGGATTTCTGGTGTTTAATATTGCATTGATATCAGAACTTTAGTTAGACTGAAAGTGTGCTCTGCAGCGTTGGTAGTTGTTACAGAAAACGTTACCAAGCTCTCCTCCTGCGTCCCTTTTCATGTCCTCCTGGTTCTAATAAACTGCTGAGTGCTTGGTATCAGATGAACCTTTTCTCAAGGGGAAATTGGGATTAGGATTCTGAGCTCAGCAGGAACATTTCTTCACACGGAAGCCAAGTAAACTGGTTTGCAGTATCTTCCCTTTGGGACAGGTTCAGTTGTTGGTTGGTGTGTATGGGGTTTTGTTTGTCTTTTTTTTTTAATTTTATTTTAAAATTAATTAAAATATGTACCACCATTTTTAAGCAGTTGTTATCCTACATATTTTAAAAGACTTAGTAGAAAATAACAGGTTCATGTTTTAAACAGTCCTTTTTAATGTCTTCTATGGCACTGTGTTGCTTTGTTTCCTCACCCTCATTTCAAAAATCTTTGCTACAAAATAGTCCATGCTAGTGATAAAATTATGTTTTGGTGCTATGCGATCCTGAAAGTATTTTACTTTGTTTTACTTCATAGTGAACTCTTGGAGAAGTTGTGTCTTTCATTGTATGATGTCCTGAGGCCAATGATCATCCATGTCATTCACTTAGAGACGCTTTCTGAACTCTGCGGGATTCTCAAAAATGAGATGCTTGAAGATCATGTACAGAACAATGGTAATTCACAGATGGAAACTGATTGTTTTTAAGTGTCAACTGATAAATTACTTAATTGCATGGCCAAAACAATTCCTAGAAGTTTTTTCTTTCTAGTGTATCTTAACATTACCTCATCTTTGACATTAAGTATGTTTTTTTATTTATAGTAAAGATCTGTATTTAGGGGTCTGTGTATAGCATCGTTTAAATTATTATACTCATTTTAGTCCTGTTTTCTCTAGATTGTACAAATGCAAGGAAACATCCATCTAGTGCATATGCAGGATTGATTTAACTTTTCAAATTAATGAATTGCTTCACTTGGCCCTGCTAATACATCATTCATGTAGAGCTTTCTCCATAATGATGATAGAACAAAGGAATGCAAACTGATTTGTTTCTAAATTCTCCTTCATGTCATGTTTCTCAGATTAGAAACTGTAACTTCAACAGAGGAATTAGGTAGCTGGTGTAGATTTTGTAGCTGTGTAAGTGTTCAGAGCTTAAAGTCTCATAGGGCTGACCTTACCTGGTATTAATAAGACCAGTGCATAATGGAATCCTTTCATAGTCTTAAACTTGCACCTGGCAATAACCAGAAATCACACTAATTTCAACACAGTGTTTCTGAAGCTGTGCCAATAATCATGAAGAACTGCTTACTTTTCTGAAAATATAATTGTAACACTGTTGGGAATGAGTCAAAACTTGCTGACCTAAACTTTTGGCTAATCTTAAGAACTGTCTTCATACTACTTAAATTTGGGCTGATACAATAATTTTTAGGTTGCATGTGAGCTGCTTTGGATCATCTGTTCTGGTAGGTAGCTGAGTTATCCACTCCCAACAGTCACACCACAGGCATTGGCTGTGATAGAACCAAAGCCACCTTGCTTTGTTTTTCTCACTGAAATTCCACTTAATATACCCACGTCTCAAATAATTAGAATGCTTAATTCTGACAAGGCCTCTGATGTAATCAGTGTGAGGTTGAATTTTCAGAGTCTAATGAAAATTTGGGGAGCTAAAGCAACTGCATCATGGAGTTCAGTAATTCCTTGTTTGTCACAAATTTGTCTGCGTGCTGCTGTTCCAAAAATAATCTGACTTCATCTGCAGCAAGCAGGTTTTTGACAGTTCTGTATGTGATACTTCCAACTTTTGTTTCTATTAGCTGGTTTTGTAATTAAAATATTTGTGCCTTTCTTTGTCAGCTGAACAACTGGGTGCATTTGCAGCTGGTGTCAAGCAGATGTTAGAAGATGTACAAGAGCGTCTTGTCTATAGGACGCATATTTACATTCAGACTGATATCACAGGCTACAAGCCTGCTCCGGGCGATCTTGCTTATCCTGACAAGTTGGAAATGATGGAGGTATAGCATCAGCTTTTTTATTGTCCTTGATTGGTTTTCTTTTTATATGTAGTGTACACAGTTCTGCAGTACAGTGCTTTACAGCCAGGGTTTTCCAGTTCTTAGATGTATTTAGTATTACTGTCATTATCAAATTGGCACCTGCTGATTAAATTATGACCCTAAAATTTTTATTTACACCTATAAGTAGTAGGTATTACTGGTGTATTTTTTAGTTGAACTGGAGGTGAAGAGTAGCTTTAGACAGTCACAGCTGCAAGTTTGTTTTCAGAATTACCAGTCAACTAATGTTTGGTAGGTATGTCTGCGCGCTTGTTCAGGCAGTGTAAGGGGAGACTTTGCTTGCCACTTCAGATAACTTAACAATTTCCAGTAGGATTTTTCAGGTTCTTATCAGTATTAACCATTTTTGTAGTCATTCCAAGACCTTTAAGTCAATGTTCCTGTTGAAATGGATCAAACTAATTTTTCTTACTTTAAAAGGTTAATACTAAATTGATGAAAGATTTCAAAATGAAGCAACTCACAGAAATAAAAAAGTGATCAATGAGAAACTTGAAAGTAGTTTTTGACTAGAGCAAATGCATTTGATGTGCAACTGAAGGATAGCATTGCGTGGAAGCAGTAAAGCATAGTAAAGATTCCCCCCTCAGGTAACAGTTGCCCTTCACTTCATAAGGCGAGGCCCCAGCTGTCAAAGGATTGAGTTGACTGAGAACGGCAGTTCCAACGTCGACTGGCAGGATCCAGATTTTATTGCTCTATTCTGTTTTCCATCTAGCTACCAGAATAGGTGGTGGTGCTTAGAAAATTGTAGGACTTATTTCTAGCTGACCACTTGGTAGAGAAGCTGTTGTTTGACTTCAGAATCGGAACATTACTTATCTAAACACAGAAGCTTTACAGCTATATATATATAGCTGTAATACATATCTATCTATATATATTTTGCTGTGGGCTGAAAGAAATGAACGTTGTACCTTACTGTGCTCAATTCTTGAGCAAACAGACAAAACACAGTGAGAAACTTGTTAGCAGTGAACTTAACATTGCTATGACATTGCCTTTATACATGTCTAAAGCTTTTATTATGCTACAGTTTATGCTTTGATGATTACAAGGGACATGCATACGGTTTTAGGAAAGCATTTACAAACCCTAAAGCTAGTGAGTTTTCTGAATACATGCTCTTTTGAACTGAAAGTTTAAGGACTAATAAGCGTTTGAAGACAAAGCAAAAATAGTAACTGAGAAGTCCACCACATGTCACTAAATGGGATCCCTCCATTCAGAACAACTATGGATCAGAAGATTTACTAGTATAACTGTTAGGAGTGCAGGTTTGTTTAGTTGGTTTGGGGTCTTTTATTATTTATTTATTGTGTTGCTAAAATTGTGTGTATAGAATTGGATTAAAAAATGATTGTGAGACCATTTTCATGTTAGCTGTAACTTCTCTAGGCAAGTAATGCTGCTACTTGATCTATGTGGGGCCCTATTTTCTAACACAGGTCCTATGGCCCTTCAGCTAGAAAGTTCATTCCAAATTGAGAAATTATGCTGCTGTCCTCATAAGACTCCAGTTGCCTGGTCTGAGATTCGTTTTGCTACTTGATTGCTTTTAAACCTCAAAACCTTACTATTTAGAGAGACCTTCTGTCTTAGTAAATTAATTATTAAAATGTTAAAAGCATAAGGCAGAAATATTTCTTGTGCTGTTCTGCTCAAATATTAATGCAGTTCTTTGCCCATTCTTGCTGCCTCTTGTTGCTTTGAAGCAGACCAAGTAGTGAAAAATGTTGAAGCATGGAAATGTTGAGTAATGTTAGAGGAAAACTTTTGGCTGAACTCCTGCAGGGAATAAACTAGAGAGTACTTTCAGGCCATCTGCACATATCATTTATGGAAATGAAGCCATCACAAAAATTATCTGTATAAAATCCAAGTGAGTGTTGAATTGAGTTCCCCCATTTTGAGCTTCTCTTTCTAGGTAGCTTCATAGGTTATTGTTGTTTAGAGATCAGTAAAAAAAAGGAAAAATGGAAGGAACAGTGCTTTACACAGATCTGTGTAGTATTTGTGAATTTTAATTGACATTTCAAGGTTTCTGCCACTGTTTTGGAAACATCTGTCTATTTCTTCTAAATGTCTTTGAAACACTGGGATCTGAGTGTACCTGACTTCTTTTGCAATTTACTGTGCTTTCCTCTGTTGTAACCAAAGCAATGTAAGGCTGCTTGAATAAAGGAGAAAAAAAAAATACTCTAATGTTACTGTGTATCTTTCTTTGCAGCAAATTGCACAGAGTTTGAAAGAGGAACAGAAGAAGCTGCCATCTGAAGCTTCATTTTCAGATGTTCGGCTAGAAGATCCCGAGTCCTGCAGTTTAATTAAATCTGGTATGAAATACATCTCATATTGTCAGATTAATGCATAAAGCTCATGGGGAGTAAGCATTGAATTGAACCATTTGTGAGAAACTTGCATGTATCTTCAAGGTAAACTTGTCTCAAAGTTGTTAGCTTTTTATTTTTTGTGAGAAACAGCTTAATCTTATTCTTTTGGTGGCATTTCTTTGTGCTTGCAGTGCAGTCCATTATGTGAAGCAGCTACTTTTGCAGCCAACAGCATCTGCTCTACTTCATATGAATTCTCTATTGCAAAGTAGCCCTGCCATCAAGATGTGTACTTGAGGATGCTTCTTACTGCTAGCTGTGCTCTGTGACCCATGTGTCTGTAAATTACAGTTAACTGAAATCAAATTCCATGGAATATGGTGGTTTTGATGCCAGTCATTTGAGTGTTACAGATTTTTAAATTATTGTCTAAGATCCATTAAGAATTTCTCCTTTTTTTTTAACCATTGTTCAGAACGGTACATTATTTTTAACAGCAACGTCTTTGTCATCTCTTTATCAGTTGTTTCTCATATTGTTTTTGGTTATGTGGTATTTTCTTGCCGTTGGCTTGGGGCTTGGAAGGCCTGCCAAAGTCTTTCTGGCTGTTTCCAGCTGAACTCCACAAAACCTATTGAGAATGGAGTTCATCTTACTTCAAGGCAGGTGTATGGAATTTGCAAGTCCTGTAAATCTGATGTGCATTCAGGAAATGGAAGGAACCTATAAGGTGTAATTTGAAGATATGTGTCTAAGATAATTGGGATTATTTGCCCTTGAAAGGTGCCTCTCTTCCATTTCAGTGCCTGCAGAAGCAGTTGAAAAATAGCCTAGTAACCTCAAACTGATCTTACAGGCTTTCCAATTAATGTGACAATAAATTTATAGTTGCAAAAGGTAGAATAATATTGCGGAATTATTTTCACACTGATCACATAAACACAAGTGCTTTTTCCATCATCAGCTAAAACTTTAAACATTTTGCTTTTTTCTAATGGTTGCTAATGGAAATCAGAGTTCTGATGCTATTGATTCAGCTGTTTCCCAGCTTGATTTAAGGACAAAATGAAAATAATACAGACTTCTGTCTGTCAGGTGTTGTGAAAATCCATTTTGAGCATACAGAATTATTACAAAAGTTATTCAGGAGGAACACTTTTTTTATGTTTGCAACAACTTAGTGAAAAAATTGCTTTCTTACCATTATTTTTACAGTTTCTTAACATGAGGTTTAAACCTTGTATTTTCTGCAACTGTTTAATCAATGTAGGATTATCCCCAGTAAAACAGAAAACAGGAAGTAAAATAAATGGATTTTTTTTCCCCTGAACACAGGGGAAAAAATAGAGTTCCTGTAATTCTATGATCTCTAACTTTTTTTTCCCTTTTTTTCTGCTATGCTATTTTTTTCAGTAATTGTTTGATCATTTCAGTTGTTCAGCTGAGTGGGAAGTGTGTGTCATTGGAGACATGCCTGTAAAAGTAAGGGGTTGAGCTGGGCCACCCCTGAAAGCAAATTCATGTCTTTTACAGTCATGTGCTCTATTCACATCAGAAATCTAGTACTGACCTGCTCAGAAGGGAAAAAAAAATTAGCCTGTTTCAGTAAAATAAAATGTCTTATTACTGTGTAGTCAGTATAAGTGCAGTTGATCTTAGTCTGCTTTGGTTGAGCAAGTTTCTCATGTGTGTATTTTGTTTTTAAACAGGTTCAGCTGAATCCCTTAATCCCAGGCACCAGACCACGATTTCACCAGCAGATCTGCATGGAATGTGGTATCCTACTGTCAGAAGGACTCTAGTGTGTCTCTCCAAACTGTATAGATGTATAGATGTATGCAAAAATTTCTTTATCTAGTTTTTTTAAGTGAAGTGATGAAGTGTGGATAGCACCATGTCTAAATATTTTAATATAAATTCTGAATGGACAATCACTGGCCTCTTATCTCTTAGTCTTTTTGCTGCTATCTTTGTGTAAAACAGGAGAACTGAAAAATGTAGGTCATCATTTTCAAGACAGTTTTGTACTTGTAGAATTAGAAAAATGGCACTGATTTGTACATCTATTGCTTTTACTATTACAGAAATAGTTCATTGTCTGATGTTCAAGATACTGGTCACACCAAAGTTGAGGAGTGAATAGGACAAGAAAGAATAGAAAGTTCTGGGTCAATTCTAGAGAATGATTTTATTGCTGGAATTACTGGGTGAATGTATTTCTTTGTGCTTTGCAGGACATCAGACAAGGTGATGTTTCTGGTCTTAAAAATGATGACTCTACTACTTCTATATTTTGGAAATGTTCTGAAATTTTTTTTTGTGGCACATCTTTTCAAGTTCCAAAATGTAGGAGACATTTCCGTAATTTAAGATAGTAACATGTCTAACAGAAACAAAAGCAGTGTTTACACATATTTGAGACTTGCCCATTAGAATCTGTTTTATTATCTCTCACCTAATAGCATAAAAGGCTAATAAGTCTCTGAGGAAAATTTTCTGTATGTGTTGTATCTTTATTAGATACATACAGTGCATTTCAAAATACTTTTTATGGGTGTTATTTGAAACTGCTACCTAGATGCTGCTGCTTAAAAAGAAGCTGGAAAATCTGAATGCTTTATTGCTTAAAATATCGATCTCATTAAAGATAGATGAGTATTTGCCTTTCTTCTCAGCTAGACCTTTGGAGATGAGGTCGGGTTTATGTTGTTTGCAAGGCTCATTTATAGTGTGTCTGCACAGAGAATCACTCATTTTTCCCGTGAGGTACTTTAGCAGAACTAGTGCCCCTTGCGGGCACCCTGTAGATAGGAGAAGTCATGAATGAAGTGGCACTGGCAAGTCTTGGGGCAGTCAGGGTTGTCATGTACTGCACTGCAGTGCTGGTGGAGACGAGCTGTGTTCCTACAGCTGCTTCAGCCATGGGATGGAGTTGCTGCAGCTTATTGAGTTACTCCGTGTCACCCGGGCCGTGGCAGCTGTCATGTTTGTTTACTAACCTGTCGCAAACGTGAGGTAATTTGAATTTGCTTGAGGTTAAACTCGCGCGAATGATCTTGCGTCTGCTGCAGGTATAACTTGCACGCACAACACAGGTAGTTACCCTGGCACACAAAGTGTCTGGTCAGGTTACCCAGCAAACATCGTTCGTGCTGGTAGCTCTGAGTGCGCGAGGTGTCAGTCACCATGTCACTCCCCGGGTGCCAATTCAGAGCTGGAGGGTAAGCAGGGTGTGCTCAAGAGTGCGCCTGTATCCAGCCTGAGTGCTTGTAGCAGCCTTTTGTGTCACGCCATCCTGTCTTACTGCATGTAGACAACATGTCTGTAGCTTGTTGATCTAGAGGTTTGTATGCTGGTAAGCACATTGTTCACAAACTGCAACTCTTTAAAATTCTGCCTAAGCTTTGCTAACACATTTTTTGTTGGTCTGATGTCCTCTTCCCCGCAGAGGGCAGTGTTTCAGGGATTATCGCAAGAGGCCTTATCTGCCTGCATCCAGTCGCTGCTGGGAGCTGCTGATTCCATCAGCAAAAACAAGGTCAGAATCTGTGGTATGTTTTCCAAACCTCTTCCCCTCCACCCTGTGTATATCTAAAGTCATGAAGCAGTTGTTCAGAATTCTATTGAAATCCTAGTCAAACCATGTTGCTCTGCCCCCAGAGACCTGACGGATTTGCCAGCTCTTAGTTATGGTTAATGTATTGCAAAGCAAAGATAATGATTCACATGCTAGCCTCTCTGAAAATGAGAAATACAGGTCGTAGCAATCATGTTTACAAGCTGCTCTAACTCACGGGAATCCAATGAAGTGATGTCTAAAGAAAAATTTCTACTAGAGGACTCTGCTCCCTGTGTTTACTTTCACTGTCTATTACTCTTTTTCTCTGTCTCCATTGTTTGTTTGAACTTTCAAAAGTCTTTCTAACTGTTACATTCACTGGGAAGATTTTCTAAGTATTCTCTGCTCAGAGCTGTATTATCACAAGATCTGATCTGATGCATTGCTCAGAATTCAGTGCAGATTCATCAAGTCACTTTAACTTAGAGTGTTAGTTTAAGTAGTTGGAGTAAACTTTATTTTTTCCTGTCACAATTCCTTTAATACAAATACTGCAGTAATTGATAATTCTTAACAGCCAGGAAGTGAATTAAAAAAAAAAAAGTCTTAGTAGGCTAAAATTGTTGGATTTTTATAAGCAGTAAATATTTAGTAATGAAAAGTTTTAGTTGTGAAGAGCTGTTTTGAAGTATTTGAGTGCCCTTTGTAAAATACCTGTTAAACATAGTATCTTTAAAAAGGAATTCAAACTGCATTTCCTTTAGTTTGAGCAGGTAACTATTGCCTATGTAATTGATTCAGTATTTTGCAGTTAAATATCCATTGCAATGCTGTGTTCAGCATTAACTTAAACGTATTATGAAGAATGAAACTTATCCTGCTGTTGGCCCAGAACTAGGATCTGTACCACTTTGTTCTTGATGCATGTTAATTTAACATTATCTGGTGAAATCCTGCATGTAAGAATTAAAAAACCAAAAAGCCAAAATCAGACAATTCAAGAAGTATTTCCACTACTTACTTTTAGTGACATTTCTGTTTTTTAAAACTGCTTATTTAAATCTGATTTCTCATTTACTGTTTTATTTAACGTTATATAAAGGAAATTTCTCTTCCAGCTTGCAAAAGCAAGTTTGATTTCTTGAGTCCTCCTCCTTTTACCTCAATGAGCCATGGACTTCAAAGAATAAAACCAGCATGCATTATAAAGCACATACCTAAAATGACAAGCAGTGCAAAACATCCTCTTGGTGGTGTGAACTTGGCCTTGTTTTATTCTATCTTTGCTGTACTGTTTAGAAATTAACTAAGCTTTGTGTTTAATGACATGAGAAAAATGCCTTGTAAGGCCTTTGCAGAATAGCACAGTTAATCAAGGTTATTACAGGAACATTAACTGTTTGTGGTTTTTTTTAGTCATCATAGTGATTAAAACAAATATAGAACATCATGTTTTTCAACTATAAATTACATGAATTACATTAAATAATTCCTGGCTCTTAAGAAGAATAAGTTTCTATCTTTCAAAAAGTGGATACCTTTACTTAATGGGGACATTTACTAGTATGTCTGTATAATCTGATTCTTCTAAGAAATGTGAATAAAGTCTGCTTCTGTAGCGCACTGTATTAGGAATAGTACAGAAGTGGAATTTGTTGATCCCAGAGCATAGTTAATGCCACTACAGACTAATGGAAAAAGCTTGTTAACTCATAAAAGCAGAAATGTTGAAACTTTGCTCTTCATCTAATTGTTTGGGGATTTTTTTACATGTAATGCATGTTCTTTCTCTTCTGCTGTAGACCCAGGTTGATGGACAACTTTTCTTAATAAAACACCTTTTGATTCTTCGAGAACAAATTGCTCCTTTCCACACTGATTTCACCATTAAGGAAATTTCCCTGGACCTCAAGAAAACTAGAGGTACTGAACAGTTGCTGGCGACAGAATGGGATGGGATTGTCCTCCCTTAATGTGCCAGCGAAAGTTCTGGGTTTATTTTATGTTCACTTGCAATGACCTATATGCTTTTTCTAATCTCTTGCTTTGTTCTTAGCTTCTCTGAAAAAACCCCAAAACCACTGTCTTACACGGGGCAATTCAAGATGTATCTAACAAATTCTTTTTTGTTTGTTTGTTTGCTTTTTGCTGCTGACCTAACTTATTTATCCGGTCCTTTTTAAGAACGGCTAAGTAACCTACATTTCTATTGCACAGATATGTCTTTCCCCTTTTCTGACCCTTTGAAGGAATATCTTTTGCTACTGCTGTTTAGCAGGTGAATTTAACAATACATAGTCAACTTTCCTAGAACAAATCAAGATTTCCTAGACATTTCTGTGAGGTTTTTGTTTTGGAGAGGTTTTCTTCTTTTGCAAGTTCAATGAACAGTATTGTTTAATGGTATTATGTAGCAAGCGTGTTTGTTTTAGGAAGTGAAAATAGAAGTAGTGACCATGGCCATGGTTTTGAAACTGTGCTATGGTTCCTTGGTAAAATGCAGGAAAAAAAGCTCTCAATACAAAAGTGAACTGTCATGCACTTTCCAAGTTTATGAAGATAATGGGAAGAATTACTGGAAGCATGTCAAATTTCTCTCCTTCCATTCCAGAAGAGAAAGCTGAAGAAATAACTTCTCTCTCCTGCTGTCTAATAAGCTGCTCTCTTAACTCTTAAGCAAGCAATTCTTACACTAACTATTTCAGTTGTTGCACTTGAACATCAATGAAACCTCCCCCCTGTTTAGTGGTTTCTAGTTGACTGGAGGTTAAAGGGCAAATATATCCTTTTGGTGTTTTGTCCTGGCTGACACACAAGTTTGTTCTCCATTTTCATGTAATGGAATAAATTTTTGTGCCAGCCAGTGCTTTGCAGATGGTAGTGGTAAGTAATGGAAAACACTTTCTTTATATTGGGTGGTGGCAGTGGTGTTGAAAAGATGTACATGGTGCTTAATTCTTAATGTGGTGTAGCATAGAACAGTAGGGCTTTTGGGATGAGTTGTAGAAGAAAAATAACTAATTAGCTAATGGGCTAATAGGTTTACTGTGTTCTAGCCAAACTTTCTGCAGATAGATTTAAGATTTAATTTGGAATTTATAGACAAAAGAATACTGCTTAATGTAAAAGTCATGTTTTCACCCATTTTTTTTTTTTTTAAGTATTATAAATGTAGAGTTCATGTAACTGAAATATGCAGTGGGAAAAGGGACTTTCTCACTGACTGGCTTATAGACTTCTAATCAAGAGCTTGGGCTGTCTTTGCAATTGGTGAAGTTTCTGGGAAATAATTCAGAGAACAAAAATAATCTTTCTCTGTGGTCTCCCTTAACTGGGTAAGAGTGCAGATTCTTAGTTCAGTGCTAAACCTACATGCCTATGTATTTGGTATTCCCTCTTGATTTAATGCCTGTACAGCACTTCTTTAGCTCTTATGTCTTGTTTCCCTCACATTGTTTTATGCAGCAAGAAGGGCACAGAATTATTTTTGAAAAATAAAAAAGCAGATGGATATGTAGAATGATAAATGAATGACAGTAGGGCAGTAAGCTATACTGAAACTACCAATAATCTTCTTTTTCCCGATTTGACTAAATTTCAGGTTGACAACATCCTGTTAGCACTATAGGAGTAATTTCAGTATCTTGTGTTAATTACTGTTGCTTTTTCTTCTGGGACTTCTGTAGAGAACATAAATATGAATGTCTATCAACCTTGGTGTTTTGTTATTTAGTTCTAACTAAAGCAATTAAGCACAGAGGAAGAAAGTGCCAATTCTAAGTTATTTCATGCAACTGTAATTGGTTTTCCCAGGCAATATGTGCAAAATTCTGCATATTGTTTCTAAATGTTTAACTACATAGCTTATGTAAAAGTCTTTCACTTGTAGGTACAGTAATAAGGAGAGCTTGCACACTTTACATGCTCACAGCACTCCAGTTAATATCAGTAACTTGTTAGTTTCTTGCAGTGTATTTATCTGTTTAGACTGTGCAGCTGTTGGATTCAGGTTTACCAGAGGTACAGTTGAAAACCAGGAAATTAAACTTTGTGTGCTTCTGTGCATGTCCACTCCTAGCAGTGCTGGAATCATTAATGTCACCATTGTAATAATTCGTGCTGGGTGATTAGAGTTCCTAAGTCCTGGAAATGAATCGCATTGACTTACAGTGTGAGTGACTTTCTGATTCACAGATGCAGCATTTAAAATCCTGAATCCCAAGACAGTTTCAAGATTTTTTAGACTGAACAGCAACAACGCCTTGATACAGTTCTTACTGGAGGTAATATGGAGTCTTATCTCATTAGGAAATATTTTGTCATTTAAGTGTTTGGTGATCTCTGGCAAATAAAAAGAAGAGAATTGTTTTCCTCTGTTCAAGGGTACTCCAGAAATCAAAGAACATTATATCGACTCTAAGAAAGATGTAGATCGTCATCTGAAATCAGCTTGTGAGCAGTTTATTCAGCAGCAAACCAAACAGTTTATAGAACAGCTGGAGGAGTTCATGACAAAGGTACAAATGTGTTGTATGTTTGTTAACCTAACTAAAGTACTGGTAGGACAAGGGAATTATTATTTAAATTGGGTATAGGAGAAGCTGTTGGTTCTGTCTGATTAGCTGAAGATGATGTGCTTTCCTTTAAGTTCCAACAACAATTTTCCAGGCATTTTTTGAGATTAATTAAAGGTACATGACATAGTTTGTTTTTAAAAGCAACCCTTGTGCTCTTAGATCAAGAAGCTTTAATGTTCCACTGAGTTGAAACAGGAGCTTTTCTATTTGCAGGAAAATTCCAACCTCGACTGCATTTGTAAGCCTCCAAAAACAATCTTGGGTCACGTGTGTTCTTGAGGGAGGTCTTATAGTATGGCTGTGAAGCGTGTTAAAATTTTCTGTTCTCAGCGTATTTTACACCAGTGAGGTGTTTGCTGAGCAACCTTTCTTTACAAGTTCTGCTTGGGACAGAAATTCCTGGTAAAAGTTGATCAGAAAGATTAAGCATCTTAGGGGATAGAAATGAAAAAGATATCTTTTTACAATACATCTCTTTCTAGAACCTGCTCTAGAGCTCAGGACCACACAGCAGAATCTATTCTGAAAAATTAAGATATGGATCCTTATGTGTTGGGAATAAGGGACATGAGCTTTCAGAAACTGGGGCTACAGCATTGTATGGACAGCAGATATCCCAGCTGCTGATTTTTGAGAATTTAGAAGATTACAGTATTAAATTTACTGATGCCTGTCATGCTGGGGTAGGGGTCAGTGGCATGCCTAAAATATATAGATGGGTAACTGGTGAGACTGATAGATTGTCTCAGTCATCCCAGTGATTCATTGAGAATCTGGGGAGTTTCACTAAGCTGCTTAAGCATAAATCTCTTTTGAGGTTTTGTATCCTTTGGTGCCTAAGCGTCTTTGTAAATTTAATCCCATTTTGAATTTTACTTTCAAGAATTGATCACAGTTGTAATTTTGAATTGCATTTCTGTCACACTGCTTCCCCTGTGTGCTGTTAAGTCAGTTCAGAGAAGAGAAAGAGCAGGGGAGATTCCGTACACTGCAGTATCTGAGAGACTTGTGCAATTTTTACTTGATCACTTTATTGTGAATTCAACTGAAAGAAACATAATTTTGTTGATTTTACTTTTTTCAGGTAGCTGCTTTAAAAACAATGGCCACTCAAGGAGGTCCCAATTACAGCCTATCACAGCAACCTTGGGCACAACCAGGTATTTGCTTTGGTTTATGTTTATGTTACTATTAGAAATCTGAAAAAGTGGCCAGAATAACTTGGACTGTGAGACTGTGATTGATTTTGAAGAATTGAACTGTCTGCCTTTTTTTTGAAAATCCTGCCTTCCATTTTAACCCATGTGCTAGTTTAAATGTCTTTGACCACCTCTCAATCAAAACCTGACAGACTTCAGAATATGTATTTAATTGGTGCAGTAGATAAATGCCTCGAGTATTTCTCAAGCTGTGACTGTTCTTGCATGTAAACAGCATTTCTGCAACTGCATATGGAATCTCCTTAAGGCATTATTTGCTTATATTATGATAAAGCTTTTGCTTTTGTACAAAAGAATGAATCCACCTTGTAGCTTTTATTGTCTGTACATTTGGTACCTGCGTTCTTTACAGTTTTCCTGTCACTGTGCAGAAATGGAATCTTTGTTTTCCTGTTCTTAAGGATTCAAATGTGAATGCTTCATAGGAACATTTGGAGCAGTTTTAGATGTTCCTGGATTGTTTTGCTCTTCACAGTACAAAGTTGTGCTTCTGAGTGAAAAAATCTGATTATTCCAATTCATACATCAGAACCTTCTGTTGCATCATGTTCTTGAAATGCAAAGCCAGCCATATTCATACATAATTCAGTGCTGCTCTGTGGGTCAGACACTCTCAAGGGCTAACTTGAGCTTCTACTTAACATCTCCTGCCTCTTCAGGAGTATTTTTAATGTTTGTTTGGAGATAATTATGTGTGTAGAGGCAGATCTAAGTAGAGCTTCTGCTTTTTCTTGGAGTAATTTGTCTGGGAAGCAGGATTAGGCAAAAAATTTAGATACGGCAGAAACTGAAGGGAGGGTAAAAACAAGAGTGTATTAACTTCAGTACTTTTAAACTGCGAAATTTATGTTTCCCCTGGCCTTTAAGCAACGATCTTGTAAAATCATTAAAATTCCTAGCAATAAAAAAAGAAGGTCTTGTCTGAGAGAGGATTCCTGTCCAGTTGATTCAAAATCCAGATGTCTGTGCAGACATTTCTTCTCACAGAGGTGGCCTGTGGTCAGTAAGGAGAATTTGTGATATTCTGTTCTCCTTATTACCACTGTTTATTTCCCAGCAGCTTTTTTTCCAGGCAGGTTTTCTAGGGGGAAAGCCTACGTAGAACTTTGTTGCTATTGGAAGGCTGTGACTTCAGAAACCTCAGGAGGATGTGGTAGCTTGCAGAAATGGGTTGGATGCATTTTTGGCAGTGTCTGGCACGCTTCAGTCATGTGATGGGTTTGATACTGCACAGCCCAGCCGCCCCCTCTCTTTCTTTCACTCAAACCCATGATAATGGTCAGCCCCAGTAAAATGGAGTTGATTTTCTGGAGTGTAGGTTTCAGCTAGCAGAGCTTCATTTCAGCCTATTAAGCACATTTTCTTTTACTTCCAGCAAAGATCAACGATCTGGTCTCTTCCACTTATAAGACAATAAAAACGAAGCTGCCGTCAACGTTACGAAGCATGTCCTTATATTTGTCCAATAAAGATACAGAATTAATTTTATTTAAGCCAGTCAGGGTGAGTATTGCTGGCATGTTTTTCTGTAGGTGTTTCATGATGATATCTTTAGCTTAGAGAAAAAACCCAAACAGCTGTCCTGCTCACTGCTGTACTCGGCCTATGTAACACACACACATATACTACAGGGAAGTAACTGGTCCTGTTTATTCCGCACATCTTCCACGTGGCACCCTATGAGCTACCGTAAGGAAAATTAACTCTGTCCCAGCCAAAACCAGTTCAGTTTGGTCAGTTATGCATGGGCAGAAGCACCAAAGGCAGAGATGATGATGCAGATTCAATGAAAAACCTACCGTAAACTACCAGAAGAACCAACTTGAGTTTTAGGCTTCCAGGTTAAGTCTTTAGGACTCAGTGTTTCAGTTTAGCACATCTTGGCTGAAGTTTTTATCTCACAGCCAACATGGATTCCTTGTAGCTCTTTCCCAAAACAGCTTGTTTCAGAAGAAAAGTTCTTAAAGCTTGACTGCTTCTCCTTGCCTTGTCACATAAGTAGCTAGTCCATGAACATTGTGCTTATTGTGGTTCATGTTTGAGATGAGTGTTGTGGTTTTTAATACGACATTTTTTCTTTTGTTTAAAAGAATAACGTTCAGCAAATGTTCCAGAAACTCCATGCTTTGTTAAAGGAAGAATTTAGTAATGAAGATCTGCAAATCATAGCTTGTCCTTCAATGGAACAGGTATATATTGAAGCTCTCGGTTTTATCAGTTGCTCTGTCACGTGACTTGCTTTTTTAAACATTGATTTTTTTCATTTTTAGTATTTCCATTGTTCAGAATCTTTATTTATTATCCCCCTTAATCTTGGATGATTAAATACAGGGCATTATCTGAACTTAAGGCTCTCAGCTAGAACAGGGCTTTGTTTGGTTGTTTTTTAAAGAATATCGAATAGAGTTTCTTAAACAAAAGTGATGATTGATGTTGCTGAGATTGAGTTGTACAACACTGCAGAAGAGTTTTTCTGTTTCTAGGCATTGTCTTTTCAAAGAGATATCAAAACCAATGAATGCACCTTAAAAAAGCCTGTGCATTTGAAGGCAGTCTTGCTTTTGACAAATATAAAAAGCAGCAACTTCTGCATTCAGGAAGCACGAGAAAGAACTGCTAGGGTGCATTTCAAGTAAATTGCGTTGGGAAAATGTGCAGTTGTTATGGAAGTGTAACCCTACATGGTAGGTAAAGTCTTTAGTCTTGGAGATGATTTGGTTTAAGAATTCTCTGTATTAGGATTCTCTGGCAGAAACCAAGTAGGTTTCGAAAATGCCACTTTGACCTCAGTGGTCTAGGCAATGTGGATAGAATCTTATCACAGGGTGCTAATGTTTAAACAGGTAAACTGGTTTGTGGATTAGAGGATGTTTCTTGCAGTGAATGTGGCCACAGGAATGTGTGATAACTGTCCAGGAGCACAGAGTGATGCACCATAAGGAGGTGGGGTTATCCTAGAGGAGATGGCTTCCTCTAATTATTTATCTGTTAAAACTTAGAATCACTTATCCTACAAACTGAATTGTAGGGGAAACCATATTGTAATCTGTAGGAAACAGGTATTGTGTAGGATCCCAAATGTATTTCAGGTATCTGAGATGAATCTTACCATTTTTTGCCAGTGTGCCTGTTTTTTGGAATTTCTTGGCAACACATGAAGTCATCTTAGAAAATTTAACACAGTGGCTTATGATTGGTGAAATAAGTAGTCAGTATGGTCAACAACTGCATTTTAAAAACCCTGTGAGTAGGCATTTGACTGGAAATTTTGGCTGGTTGTTTTGTAGCTATCTTCTCCTGACTAATGTGCTTCATAGGAATCCTGTTTAAAGGTTAAAATATAACACATCAGTTCTGAAATGTAGCTGCTCTGTCTAACATAGACTTTCCTTCTGTCTTTCAGGTGAACTTACTATTATCGATGTCTAAGTAACCCAGCAATGAGGCTGCTTGAAATAAGCTTCAGCTGAATGCCAGGCAGTGAAGGAAACACAAAGACATTTACTTGAAGTGGACAAAGAATCTCGCTGTGCAGTCCAGTCTGCATCAAAACTATCCAGGCTGCTTAACCCTGTTCTAGGGAAAAAAACCAAAAAACAAAAAAACCCCACCAGGTTTATTGATTTGTTCAAGGTTTTCCTGTTTATAGGCTTGAGAATTGGGCAGATGAAAACAAAACAAAAAACCCTTTGCAGATCACTCTTATGGAAGCTCAGTAACTGCCTTATCCAGGTGTTTTCAAAGCTGAAACGTTTTGTTTTTTGCTTTTTAATGTAAAACCCATTTTTGCTTTCCCTTAATAAGCTGATGTATGCAATGGGAATTCACACTTTCAGTGACACTCTGGAAATAAAGTGCAGGGAATCAAATGAGAGCAGTAAGAGATACTAGCAAGACTTGGGAGATAAGCACAATGGTATGACAATTTGACTTAAGCAGGCATGCCCTGAGTTTTTCTTTAACTGCCACAAAAATCCTGTTAATCCACCATGTGCTTGAACATAATTCAGAGGTTCTTAGTTGTGAAAAATTTATTTCCTACATGTGAAGTGTTTCTTGAAACACTGGATATGATGTTTTTCTTATACTGTTGTGATTGGGAGCTGTGAGGTCTGATCTGAAGTTTTGCTAACCTTCCTCTGTAAAGGGTCTCACCTTCCTCTATAAAGGGTCTCAGATCCTTGAGATTTGCAATAGAAAACTGTGCAATATAAGTTTTGTTTTTTCGAGGGAAGCGCATGTTTTCAGATGCTTTACAGCAAAACTTAGCATTGAGGTTTTCAGGTACTTAGTTTTAGAGCAGAGTTGGATTTTTTGCCTTTCCCAAGATCAAAGGGTGGTGTCATATTGTTTAAAGTGCGATCCGAAACTGGAACTTGCACAGCCTTTGTGCTGTGGAGTAAAGGGTAGAGGGGGTTGCCTGAAATTGAATGTGCAAGGCTGTCAAATCAGCATTGTAAACAGAGGACAGGTACTGGTACCTGTTAACAATGCACGCTGTTCAGTAGGCATTTATTGGTCATTAGTGTAGAAAGCTGAATGCTAAACACCCAGCCATTAATGAAATGAAACGCTTAAAGCAGCCTCAGGGTGTGTCAGTGGGTAAATCCTTATTGGTCAGCCCTGCAAAAACCAAATGTAGTGAGAAACACGGCGAATTTTTTATTTATTTATAAAAGCTGTTCTGTACTTCTAAATCTGAAGAAATTTCCAGGCACATTGGTGGTATTTTGATCTAATAATTTTCCTATTATAAATTACATGGCTGGAGAACAAGATGGTAGGATTTAAAGCTACCACAAGAAGTGTTGCAGCAGTGGTGCTGAGGTACATAAATGGTACTCCTAGGACCTTATTTGACCCCTTAAAAATTAACTAACAAGGAGGAAAACTTGCCCTTTCTCTTTACTTTTGTACAAATACAGGCTGTAATATAATGTCCAGTGCACTGTAATATATGTATATTTGTTTTTTATGAAGTTTTTCAGAAGGACTGCATGGTCACTGTACAGAGTTATGACTGACTGAATACAGACATTGTACAGAAAAGACATGAAGGCTAAACCATGGCAGTAGTCACTTTTGTGGTTGGGATCTTTTTCTCTCTTAGAGTACCCAGACAGCTCTAGGACAGCTGGTGGAAAGATTAGAAGAGCAATCAGTTTATACAGCCTGTTTGCTAAGTGAACATTTGTTTAAACATGTACAGTTTCAGATATTTACGTTTACAAATAGTGTAAATACTTTCAAAAGATTAATTTAAGATGCTTTATATTATCTGACTAGAAACTTGCTGTTTTTAATTTTTTTAAATAAAAATGTTGCCTCCTATTTTGGTCCAAGAGTAAAACTTTATTCTGTATCCTGAGGCTTATCTGTCAAGATAACTGTAATACAGAGACAATAAACATCCTATAAGTGACGAACGTTGAGGGCCGTCATGTAAGCACAGGCAAGTGCATTGTTGAGAAGCGTTCTTTTTTTAGGAGTAAGAGAACTGGGTTTATTTGGCACAGATACATACCTGAGTGCTGAATGTACAGCTAATTGTTAAATTAATGCCTCTTTATGGTTATAATAAAAGTAAATTTGTATTTTCTTTACTGACAAGCAATGTTGTGTGACTGAATGGTCTCTTTCCTTACAATTTTGTTAGGGGGAAGAAACCCCAACTGTAATACAAAAACATATTTTAACTATTGGCTTTTACTAAAGGAAAACTTGGGAGCTGATGGCAGAAAACACAAATATTACTGTATTTGATACCTGTTCTTGCCTGGTTACTCACAGACTCGTCTTCCCATAGTTCCTCATTACCACAGTGTTCTTCCTTGGTATTATATCATCCAGAGGCTTGTGGTTTGTCCCCTGTAATGTCACCATGAAACTTCCCTTCACCCTCTGTCTTTGAGAATGCCATTTGAATGACATTGTCTAACCGAAGCAGAAACCCTCTCTGTGCAATTCAGCTTCCGTCTGACAGGTGTGGGGGCAGTGATATGTGACTATAGCTTCCTAGAGGCTTGGAGCCTCCAAAAGAGGTTTGGCCCTTTGGATTGCATCTCATAAATGAGGTGAATGCCAAAGCAGCTGACCAGGTATTCACCCTTCTTTTTGTACAACAGTGATGGCCTGAGGCATAACCTTACACTGTGGCATGTGTTTTTCAAGCAAAGCTAATAGTCCTTTCCTCACACTGCATGTTTGGTATTGACAAAGTGATGTGGGTACAAAAAGGGGAAATGGAAAAGTCTGTGCTGCTGAAGCAACTGCATGTTGGTGACTGCAGGTAGATCCAACCCTTTGTCCACAGTTGCTGTTTTCTCCTACTCTCATGCATTTTCATCCTCATGGGTCCTAGACCCAAGCCAACATGGTGGAGCAAATCAGATCTTTGATGTAAAGAGCTCTAAATAGAACAAAATGAAAACAGAATCAGTTGATCCCTTTCCGAGGTGCCCAACCATGCCACTAAGCCATGGGAAGTGCCATCTACCACCAGCTGAAGCCTGGAAACCCTGAAAACACCTCGTCTTTCCTCTCTTGGATTGCCCCTGGGCCCTGTACCTAAGCTGCTGGTTTCCATCCCCTCTCCACCAGCCTAGGTATCTCTGGCTGAGAGCCAAAGCAGGCTCGTCAGTCACACTTGGTACAATCAGTTCCCAAAGTTTCCAGTTCCTTGGCTGTAGGATGGAAGCCATCTGCTTCAGAGTACTGTGCATTCGGTATGTAACCCCACTGATCAGACTGTGATGCATCAAATGCTGTCAGCTGAAAGAAACTTGGAGCTACAAGAACCTGATGTACAGATAGGCATCGTGAGCTTGAAGAAAGGGACTTTATTTTCGTCACAAAGTGACTGTTGCCACCTTGATGAAGGAAAAGTTGATCTGAAATGCTGATGTAACCGCTTGCTGTGAGCACAGATATCTTCATTTCAGTATTTCATGCAGATAGAAGATGATGGAACACAAGGAGTGATATCACTGAGAAAGGGATTGCCAGAAGTATTGCAACATTGTCTGATTTTTGGACGGCAGGCTCCTGAGCTGAATCTTTTTATACTGAAGAAGGAACTCATCTTCACTTTCTGGCAGCTTCAGTAGGTGACTTTTTTCTGGGTCTTTCAGCTGCAAAGAGAGTCCACACAAAGTGAAGAGTGCTAATGCTAAACTCTCTGAGGGGAGGCTGAGCGGAAGAGCATCCTGCATCTGTTGTAAACCAATCTTTTGCATTTATCTGTGTTATGTGTCATGGGTGCCTTTTCCTTTCATGGCCATGGAGCACACTAACCCTTACAGCTGCCCTTTGGAGCTGATCCTCTTCCAGTACATGTACAAAGGGACTGAGGAGCTAAACTCATGATTTGAGACTGCTCTGGTGGGAGTAGGCTGCCCAGGAGTAGTGGGGCAATGAAGATGACCTCCTTACCTAACAAAGCAATTGGTCCTGAGAAGTCTGAGTTTTGGGGGTCAAAGAAGCCAGTGCTTTATGGTTCTGTGTACTTGAGGCCCTGTGTAGCTGACACCCTTCTGAACAGCTACGCCAGAGGCCTGTCTCCCTTGGTGACACATCTGTGGCCATGTATTGCTGTGAGGATTGTCAGCATTTGGTCTGTGCCTGCACCAGGGAAGACAACTTGAATCCTTTACCCTGAGGCCTCAGCGCCCAACCAAGCACTGTATTCCAATGGTAAACTGCTGTGTTTGCATCCAGCAAAGGACAGGGTTACACACCAGTGGCACCAAGCACGGCTGAGCCCTGGCCAG
This sequence comes from Empidonax traillii, assembly GCF_003031625.1. Taxonomy (NCBI): domain Eukaryota; kingdom Metazoa; phylum Chordata; class Aves; order Passeriformes; family Tyrannidae; genus Empidonax; species Empidonax traillii. The sequence continues at coordinate 321,849 of NW_020955440.1, read as the reverse complement.
AACAGCATTTCCACTTCTGAGGAGGGGTCAGAGGTAGGAAACCTCAGTGACAACAAATACCAGAAGATTCTGGTGTTCCTCTCCCCAGATGCTTGTTTCACGTTAAGTGAAATGCTGTTTAGATAAAATCAGAAGCTTTGTGCTTGTATTGACATTTAATATTAATGTTTTGAAAAGAAACATTAGTGTTTCAAAGTGTTTCAAAATGAATTTGCGAGTCTTGTTGTTCTTGCCCTTCAGCGACAGCATTTCAATCTCGTCTCTAAATGCTTTCCTGAGACGGAATTTCATTAAGAGTCACACAGGCAGGAAATTTGGTTTTGAAAGAAATGGTGATTTTTCCGCATGAAAATTTGTGACCAGTCCCAGGCTGCAAGTCCCAAGCTTATCTCCACCGGGTGGTTTCCCTGCTGCTCTCTGAGGAGCTGGTAAGACAGGAGCTGGCCAGGCAGGGCCACAACAAGTGCTTGCCTTGAACAGGGACCTATTGAAGCAGACACGATTGCTGTGGCTGGGGAACAGTAAGTCAATTTCATCCTAAGCCAGGGTTTTAATGGTGACCTGGCAGTTCGATTTCATGGTGATGGAATGCAAAGGAGGGCTGGAAGGGTGGTGTTGGAAGTCATGCCACTTCCAGCACTTCTCACTGGTCCCTGCCCAGTCCAAGTAGATCTGTGTGCATGGGTCCAGGGTGGCCTTGGGGAGAAACACACGGATGAATTTAGACCCAGCAACTTCCCGGTCCCAAATGCCGTATTTTGTCTGCAATTGAACCAAACTTCCAGTTTTCCATTCAAGAGTCACTTCTGGGACCCGATGCATCAAGTCGGGGGCTGGTTTTTGGTGAGTTTTTGCACGCTACAGAGATTGGGTGACCCCGGGAAAGCAATGAGTCCCCAAAGGGCAGAAAATACCTTTGGGCAGAGTGTGGGTTGTGTGTGTGTGTTCCCCTCTTCCTACTGCACATCTAGATCTTCTGAAAGTCCTTGGACATGGGAATTTCTTTTGCCCTGGCAGTCTTTATGCTAAAAATAGGTCTTCTATGCATGCGTGTATGATTGTGCATGTGGCTGAGTGAGGGAAATGGCCTTGCCAAACAATAAAGGAGAGAGAAAGACAGTGTGTGAGGGAAAACAGCTCATATTTATGCATACAAATACAAATCAATACTCACAATCTCATGACATGCCGGGCAGATGATTCTGGGTGCTGGAGCATCCCTCTAGCTGTGGCACATGAGGAGCTTTTATCATTCACAGCATGTGCTACATTGAGTTTTTCCTGCCCAAGCATGAAGAAGTTGATTCTCACTGGGCTGCAAGAGTGGCTTGGCCTCCCCCAACATTATCTTGGGCTGCAACTTTGGAAAAACAACAGGGAAAAAAAAGTCTAACTTTGCAGCTGTGATGTGCTACAGTGCTGGCCATGGGCAAGCCTGAACGAGTATATAAGTAGGACAGGCTGTTGGTTTTCTGTTTTCCTCTCATCAAAACTGTAATATTCTCTTTACAAATATCAGAGTGGTCTCTTAGCACTGCCCTTTAGTGCTGGGGGAGGCCGGGTGGGTGGTAGCAGCCTGTCCCAGCTCAGTGGTGAGCCAGCCGCTGGCGTGTGGCTAACTCCGATGGGAAGCGTGTGATCCCGTGAGGTCAGGAGAGACCCCACAGCCGGTCAGCGGTGGTTTAGAGCTGCCAGGGATCGCCTTGGTGTCAGGCTGTAAAACCTGGCTGCCGTGTGATGGATGTAAGACCAACATGTCTGCAGGCAAACAGTAGGACTGCAGGAGTCTGATGGAAGCGTTATTGCAAAAGCTATTTAAAATGATTTGTAATAGCCAGTTAGACATTTAGGATGTCCATTAATGAGCCTCAGCACAGGGAGGACTTGTAAAATTGAGATGGGATTTACTGATTCCCCCAGACACTAGCTTTCTGAAGCGAAACTTTGGAGACTGGGAATGGAGTGTCAAAAATTAATATTTGATGGCTCAAACACTAGCCATTTTTACTAAAGCCATCAGTCATTTCATATTACAACTTAGACTGCAAGAAGGAAACTACTCTAGATAAACCTGCCTTGGCAGGGGAGTTGGACTAGATGATCTCCAGGGGTCCCTTCCAACCCTAATGATTCTGTGATTCTGTGAAATTGGTCACCTAAGTCATTCTTTAGTGAGAGGCACTCACTGGGGATGTGAAACAAACCAGAAGCAATGCTAACCTCAACCTAACTGACTCTGGCTGTTTTGGATTCTCCTTGTGCAGATAACAAGCCCGTGTTTTTTTAGCATGGCCACCTGGGGCTCCATGGGAAACTGGTAAAGGAGATGCCAGGATCAATCCTCACACCAGGGGATGTGAGGACATCTGTGGACATATGTCACTGGCAACTGAGATGGGACAATCCCAAAGTGCCCTCGTGTTGTGCACCCTGCCTGCATCCAGAACTTTAGTGTACAACACAAGAAACCACCACTCTGCTGGGCTGAACTTTTCATGAGCTTTCACATAGGAAAAAATAAAACTGGAGTAAAAAATTGAAGGTGCTTTGAGCATGCATTAAAGCCCTGGGATGCCACTGGGACATGTTGGGTGTGAGGTAGGACCTGGTGTCCCCCAGGCTTGCAGTCAGCAGAGGTGGCCATCAGGGTGGGAGCAGCCCCTGTGACCATGGCTCCCAGAGGCAGTTCTTATCCTTGGGTACCTGCTGTTCTGCATGCAATAGGTCAACAGGCTTTCCCTGGTGAATGTGATGAAAACAGCCATATTGCCTAATGTGTAGCTCACAAACAGTCAAGGGAAGGTGAGCCCATAGAAAGCCCACATAAATTAGGCTTTGGAATAAAAGTGTCATGGGATAGTGTCTAGGGGAAGTTACCCCAGCCTCCACCACCCTTGAGACAGCCACCCAGAGACAGCCAGCTTTGTAGACCTCATTTCCTTGCAAGAGCAGCACGAGTTGTGTAGCCAGTCCAGGAGGCTGAGGGGAGTTATTCAAGGGAGGAGAGTCACAATGACCCACCACGAGGCAGAACATTCTGCAGGTGTTCCCCCACCCAAGTGTTGTTGCTGCTGGATACTGAACCTGACCACTTCCAGCCTGGAACAGGAGAAAAAACCATCTGTCCGTCAGGATAACATTGTCGTATGGGCTCAGGAGAATGGCAGTGCTGCAGGAGCAAACTTGAGTTGGTAAATAGCAGGGAGGGGTGTGGGGAAAGTGTGGTCAGGATGTCTGCCTGAACATAGAGGATGGGGATGCTCTGCCCCAGGTTTTCTTTTCCCCACACCAGTACCAATCCTGGAACACTGCCAGACCATCACACTCTATGCTTTCCACCTAGCCTGGGCTTAGGTTTATTTTGTTTGTTTGTTTGCTTACTTTTTAATTAAGCCCCTTCAAATAACTGAGGAAAATTCATCCTTCACTTCTGTGTTTTCACATTTCATATACAAAGCTCAGCTCTTCTTATGCTATGTTATTAGCTGCTCTCTGATGATATAATTTGCTAAGGGCCCTCTTTCCATCAGACACACAAGTAATTTATCCTGCAAGGTATCGACAAGCAACACAGAAACATTTCTTGGCTAAGGGCTTAGCTCCCAGCATTACAAGGGAGCTGGGTTTAATGCTTTCTAATAGAACTAAGCTGCATTACCACCTGCTTCTCTGGGAAGAATGGAGAGCAACTAGGAGAGGCGAAAGCAAAGAGATCATCATTAATGCAGGAGCTAATTCTCACGCGCAGAAAGGGACTGTGCTCAGGCTGTGTCTATCTCGGGGACCTGAGGGACTTGTCTGCAGCAGCTCCCAGGTAGCTGCATTTCATACATGTGAAGTGTCTGACTCCAACTGTAACTGTGACACTAATTTATATTTAACCTGAAGATGCACATTTTTACTCTGCAGAATAGAATCTCCTTCCTGGCTGTAAGGGATAGAGGGGAACAAAAAAGCAGCAAACCAGCAATTTGTTCTTGCTTCCATTTTTCAGGCTTTTTATGAGGCTAAAAAGACAAATAGTCCCAGGCAGGAGGATTTGCTAGCCCTGTACTTCAGGATGGGAGAGCAGTATAATGTGCTTCTATGTTGAAAATAAAAAAGCCAACAAAATCACTGATTGTGTGATAAATCACAGGTAATTTTCTTGCACACTGACAGAAACTGCAATGCTGTGTGGCTGGGGAGGGAAGAAGGGAGGCAGGGAGGGAAGAGAGTGCTGCAGGGGTCTGACCTGTCAGGGAGATCCCATCCAGCCCCTGGCTGATGAGACAGAAATCCAGTCTTTGCTTGCCCTCCCAGGGTCACCAGAGCTGGGACAACAGGCACTGAGGAGCTGCTTCTCTTGGCAGCTGGGTTGAGGGGACACTCCAGGACACACTATCCCTTACTGGACAGAGTGATGATGTCCCTACTGATGAATTCAAGGCTGCTTGGACCCTATAAAGCTTTTGCCCGTGCTGTTAAATTCTTGGATTGGGGCTTGGCCTGAGACCAGGAGTACTTCCCCTCCTGATTTCTAGCTGAGGAGCCTGGATCCGACCTCATTAAGCAGTTTGGATGGAGCAGCCTGGTTTGGAGCGTAAGAGAGGGGAATGATGTGGAAGTGAGTAGAGCCCCTTTTCCTGCCTTTAGGTCAAGTGGAGCTGCAGGTGATGGAGGAAGGCATGTGTATGCACTTCCGTAGGTGAAGTGAGTCCCAGCTTTTGGGACATCCTGATCACACAGTTTATCACACGTGTGACTGGGAGCCCTGTCTTACTTCACCTGCACATTGTGCCCCTGACTGCCTCTCCATTCTCTCAAGGCAAAACTCAATTTGTGTGGCTGGTGGGACCAAGTGCTGCACACCACTTACCTTGCTGATCCCTGCAGAGCCAGAAGACAGACCCTGCCCGAAGGGCTCAAAATGGGTCTGACCTGGAGACCTGAGTTGCACTTAGACTTTGTACTGTCCCTCAGAACTGGAGGCAAATTTCAGTGTGGACTGTTGCTTCCATGAAGAGATGATGGCACTTGGAAGTCTGACCCCAGAGGACCAAACTAATGGGAGAAAAGAAGAAACAGCAACAAAGCATGGATAACTCAACTGATGCAGAAAACCTTCTGCTATCTGGGAAAGCATCCCTATTTCTAGGAGGAGAAGGAAACATGTTCTGCGTGACCCTGTGTCTCCAAGGTACACCAGAGCAATTAACTTTCTCTCCTGTTTTTTCCCTAGGTGAATTATTTTCATGCTCACCTCTGGTGCTGGAGTGATGCTCAGTCTGACTCCTTTTGGCTACAAATAGCAGCAATTCTCCAGCCTCTTCCCCTAAACAAGGATGTCCCCAGCAGAAAGAAGTGCCCCTTGTTGTTGCTCCCAAACACTTATCCCTGCAGTGCTACAAGGTGATGCTTCCTGGAGAAAATACACCACTGAAAAAGTGCTCATCACTGGTAATTTCTGCTTTTTCTCACTAACCCACCAGCTGGGTCTCATCTTGCCTGTGCAGAGGGCTGTGACTGCTCCATTATCCTCATGCTCTCCTCCCATGGATAGAGACTCCTCACCTGACTCTGGCCTTGGACTCCCTTGGGCAAGCTCAACAGGCTCCCAGATCACTTTTTGCAAGGAAGAGTTGCCAGTTACCTCCTATTCGTTCAACACAACTCTGTGTGCAGGGGTTTTCTCAGAAAAAGGCTTTGTCATCCGTTGCTTCCACTCTGCCTCCTTTCCTTCTGCACACCTCTCCGTGCTTGATCCCATCTTCTGCTGGTGTGGTGGAGGAAGACACATATCCCAGCAAGTGGCATCACCCCCCATCCTGTCTGTGGAAGAGGAAAGGTAGTCATGCTGGTTAGGTGCAATGCCATTTATTCCCAAAAATGCCAGCTGCTCTCCAGTGACACCCCAAGAGCTTGGGAAACTGCATTTCTTCCCTCTCCTTGGGAGACCTCAATTCAGATTTGAGAGAGGAAGCTGCTAAATGAGCCTAAACATTGTTCTGTGCTTTCAAAATATTAATAAATAATCTCAAAATAGCAGCAAGCAGGGAGAGGAGAAGTTTTCTGATGATATTAAGAGTGGTTGAGGCAAATGGTTGACTGTGAACAGTTGCAGAAAGATCCTTGTGGCACTGAATAAAAGGGTAATAAAATCACAGATGAAATCTGATGTAGATAAATGTAAAGTGATGCGCATGGGAAAAGACAATCCTATCTTTACATACAAAATAATGGGCTCTGAACTGGCTATTTCTGCTTGGGAGCAAAATCTTCAGGTTATAATAGATAACTCCATGCAAATGTCAGCTCAAGACTCAGTAGCAATCAAAAAAGCAAACAGAAAAGTAGGAATTATTAGGAAAGGAGGAGAGAGAGAAAACAGAGGAAATCATCATACTGCTGTATAAATCCGTGGACTTCCTTCTCTTGTATACCCTTGTGCAGTTCTGATTCACTGATCTCAAATATGGTACAGAAGAAATAGAAAAGTTATAGAGGAAGGCAACTGAAGATGATCAAAAGCACAAAAGGGCCTCCATTCAGGGAATGACTGAATAGATTAAGACTTTTTATCTTGGAAGTAAAAATGACTGAAGAAGAAATATGACCGGGTTTTGTGAAAGGAAGAGCGATGTGACTGGGGAACAGCTGTTCATATTATTCAGTGCTCTTCAAAGGAAGAGAGTGAACATCAAAGAAAATTATCAACTGACAAGTTCAAAATAAACAAAGGGGAATTTTAGCTGCAGCACTCCTCATTATAGGGTACAGTGGATATTTAAAATTTTTATTGGTTCAATAGGGTGTAAGCTAATCGATGGGAGAAAAATCCATCAAGGGCTATTAAATGTAGAGCTGGCATCTACAGTTCAGGGTGTTCCTGAGCCACAGACCACTGGGGAAATGGAAAGTATTCTGGGAAGTATAAACAAATGTTTGCTCTATTTTTGTATTACTTCCTGAGCATCTGCTGGGTCTCATCCAGAGCAGGATACTGAACCAGGTGTATTCTGGGGGACAACCCTTTCCAGTCATCTCTATGTCCTGCATTTCACACCAAGCCATGTCTCCCACTAAGGCAAAGTGGTCTGAGGTGTCTGGTGCTATTGCCTGTCACTGATTCTGATTCAGCCCCCTGCATCACAGAGATAGAGCTGCTTGGTGACTCTTCAGCCACCAAGGTTCTTCACCAGGACTAATTTTCAGTGTTCCACCAAGACTCACAGACAGATGCATCCCATTTTCCTTTATTTCCCTAAGCAAAAGCCTTCTCTTGCATGGACAAGTCTTCTCTGCAGGTCCTCAGCTGGAGGACAAGTTGTTCTGGAATGCAACCTTGTGCTCCATGCAGACATCTCATGTGCCCCTCACTCTGAAGTGAAAATGTGACCTGTTAGTGGCTGTGTCTCAGAACAAGGATGTTCTGTGACAGCCAGCTCACATTCTTCCAGCCTGGCCTGGATCACTCTGGATTTATGGTTCCAAGGCATCAGGGAAAGAGAATGCCTGGTTATGAGCAACAGGAAATTGAGGGGGAAAAAAAATTTAGCAGTGGCTCTAATGGCCAGGCAAGATCTGAGTGATTCACTAAGATTTCCCTCAGTAAATTAAAAGTGAACACTTGAATGCTACACTGACACAACACACAAGTGCCTCTTACAGTTGAAACCTCACCACCTTAACGACAGAGACATTTGTGTTCCTGTGCAATTTTCCAAGGTTGCCTTAAAATCCTAGTTTGTGGCTAATGGACACAAACTAGGGTTAACCTCACTCTGCACCTCTTTTCCAGCTAGAAATGAGAATGAGGGATAGTGGCTATTAAAAGGTAATCACACCCAGGGGGAAATTCCTGAGCTCGAGTATCTCTGTTCCCCAGATCAGGGTAATCTCGTGCATTTGGCTAGCTGTTGGCAAAGCTTGTCAAGCCAGGCTGGCTTGTCACACTCAGCATTTAGGAGCCTGTCCCATTTCTGGAGGCTGCTGCATCGCCCAGGCATCCTCGTGTTGATTTCGCATGCTCAGCAATGTGGTGGTGAGGCTTATTTTCTGAAAACCTACCATTTTCGCCTATAAAGCCTAATTTACAGTAAATTTAAGCTCAAATTCTATTCTTATTGACACTTGTGCTATTTTGCAGCAGCTCTGAAAGAGTACTGATGATATACATTGAATGGGAGGACAGTCAGACATCTGTCCTGTTGATTGATCTGCAGGAGGGGGAGCACCAAAAGGCCCATTAAACACACTGAGGCAAATACTCTGACAGGGACTGTTATGGGAAAAAAATCCCCACCCAGATTTCTTGCCCCTAGATTTCTTTTAGGAAGGAGGAGTCCCTTCTTGCTTTGGCTCTGGCAGGAAGATGAGAGTCTTGGTTTTAAGTGGGAACTGCCAGCGGGGAGGGGTAGGAAATGCCAGGTCCTGTCTGCAACCTGGGGAAACTGGGTGGCTTCCTCTTCCTTTCCCTCTTTCCTCTTCCCCAGGGTGGCCCCCAGCACTAGAGCCAAGATGATGAACTAGGGCAAACCCCAGCCCAGTTCCCATCATGAGGGCTGGCACTGTCCAGTGTGGGGGAGTCCAGCTGGTTCTGGGCTCTCTGTAAACTGAGATATCAAAGATGGAACTTCTTACACCTGGCAGAGGGCTAACCACGGACAGCAAGACTGTAACACAGAGTGGGTTTCCTGTTAGAGGTTAACCTATTGTGTTAGGACATGTGGCTGTATGTCCAATCAAGAGTTGTTATGAAGCTATAAACCAGTGCTGTGTGTACATGTGTCACCCAGGACTGTATAAAGGTAGCTGTACTGTTGCAATAAAAAAGCCTGGTATCCTGAAACCCATGTCGCCTCCCGCCTCGACCGCGACAGTCCAGCCCATGCTGGAGGGTGTTTTTAGCCACAGAAAGGCAGAGCCCCGGCACTCCACGGCCATACACTCTGTGCATGGGCTGTGGGTGCAACACTACTGGCACAGGCTCCTCATTCCTGCAATGGCCTTATTTTAATATATTTGTGCTGAATAATACATATTTCCTGTGAAGAAAAGAGTGTATTTCTGTGCAGGAGGATCTTGGCAGCTCTGAATACTGAGCAGTCATTTCCTCAAAGCAGTAGGATTCAACGCTGTAATCAACCCTATTAGCATTAAAAGAACTGTCTAAATGTCAAGCCAAGTTCAATAAATAAGCACTAACACATTTAGAAATGGCTTAGAAAGGGGAATTAAAAGTTTTGTTGCTAATTATGTTTCTTATTTTAGATTTTCTGTCAATTCTAGTTCTTCCATTCAAATGAGAAAAGCATTTGCTGCCAAGGTGGAGGAACTGAAATGGCCTGAAAGTGGGAAAAGCTGTTCATCCATAATAGGGAGAGGGCAGGAACCTCAGCCCCTCTTGCAAGCCTCTGGAAACACAATGGGGAGGGGGGGTCAGCAGACCTTTCAGTAAAGCCATCTCCTAGTTTTCTGTTATGATAAGTGCCAGATCCTCTGATACCTCTTGATCTCATTAGAGTCAAGAAATGCCATGGGACAAAGGAGGGGAGGGCAGACTCCTCTGACCAGCTGAAGGTGTGCAGGCCAGGGGGTAGGCAAGTAGAAGGCGGGAGCACAGCTTACTGATGGCACATATTATAAGCAGCTTCAGAAATCTATGCCAGTTTTAACAATCAACTCTGCTCCTCCAGACCCAGCCACCTCCGACCCTGCCTGGATGGAAGCGGCTCACCCATGTCTGGCGCTTTGATGTGGTAATAACATATAACTGATACTGATGGCAAAGGCTAATCCACTCTGCTCTGTAATGTTCCCAGTCAATCAGGCAATATTCTGTTATTGGAAAAACTAATTTTTGTCCCTCTGATGGTAATCAGTGTATGCCCTGAAGCACGAGGCTTGATAGCCTGTGTAATTTGCAACCTAGCTAAGTGTAACTGCAGATGTTAATCCTATTTATACAAATGCCTGGCAAGCAAAAGGAGGGTTGGAGGGACAAGCTGCAGGCCAAGGGAAGGCATAGAGCAGGATTTCCAGGAATTCTCCTGAAGATTTCAAGCTGCTGTGCCCCAGTGATGGGAGACCGAGAGGTTTGGAATGGACAAGGGGAGATAACACAGGCAGTGACTATGCAGCTGTGTCACTCTGGTTGCCTGGCATTTCTTCTGGAAAATGCTGGAGCAGACGTCACCATGGTGCACCTCCGCTTCTTCAGGCAAACCACTCTCTACTTAACAAATGCAATCCAGAGGGACCTTGACAGGCTTGTGAGGTTGGCCCGTGCAAATCTCATGAAGTGCAACAAGGCCAGTGCAATGTCCCACACAGGGGTCAGGCAAACCCAAGCACAAACACAGGTTGGACAGAGAATGGATTGACAGCAGTACTGAGGATTTAGGGGTGTTGGTTGATGAGAAGCTCAACATGACACAGCAATGTGATCTCGCAGCCCAGAAAGCCAGTTGCATGCTGTGTGGCTGAATCAAGGCCCAAGGTCATTCCCCAAGTGAATTAGAAGCCTAATAGCGTCAATAGCAAGGAACAGACACTTCCAGCAAGCAAGCTGGAGTAGGCATGTAGCTTTGGGGGAAAGAGATGTAGACACAGCTCTCTAGCTATACCCTTCCAAAAGGGCAGGAAAAGACATTTCCTCACCTCACCAGAGTGCAATGAGACCTGAACATGCTAAATGGCATATTCTGGGTGAACCGAGCCCTGAAGTGATGCTTGGCTTCTCTACTCAGTTGCTCAGTACTGAAAACACTTTCCTAACTCCCTGGTGCAGGTGTAAACTGTGGGAGGAAGGGTTATGTATTCAGAGAGGCACTGACTCTGCTCCCATCACTGGCGGCTACTTAAAATAGACTTTTCAGTGGTGATGCAATGACTCACTCCTGTGCCTGTGATGACTCACTCCACCTGTTTCACCAAGGAGAGAGAGGAAGGAGGTCACTGCTTTGCAACCGCAGGAAAACCCCAATCTCCAGGAATTTATACCTTCAGGTGAAAACTCACCAAACAAGTCTCTCAGGTCTCAGAGAAGAGAAAGCTTTAATACTGCCGAGCCTGTGCTTTGCAGGAGCTGTGACATGCCAGTGACAGTGGGTCCATTGGTACAGATGGGACCCAGTGTCACAGGGACTCAGCAATCCAGCAGCATTTCCAGACTTGGATTTCCCTGGACCTGCCCCCCTCCCAGCAGCCCTGTAACACCCAGCACCTACACTCTAATGTGTTACTGCTGGCGCCTTGTCCTACAGGATTAATGAAATAGCAGCATTTCCCTGGTCTTATTCCAGGTTTAGCTAACATAAACTGAAACGCAAAAAATTCCCCCAAACCAAGGAAAATTCAGCTCCATGACTATTTCATTGAGAATGATACATCTGGAAAACGATAGACTATATTGTGTTTGCTGTGTTTTGTTTTCCTGCTGTTATTCTCTAGCAAGGTCTCCCACTTGGGTAAGAAAAAACAGACATGCTAAGAGCACACACTTGTGAGTGCATGCAGCCCTTTATCGCACTAACACATCCTCCACATCCTCTCTGTCTGGTGACACTGATTGCGTTTGCTTTTTAGAGCAAACCTGCGGCAACTCAGCTATGTCACACATTTCTATTGCTGCAGGACACCCAGTGGTGGCCAAAAGCCCCCACTTGCTGCAGTTTCAGCTGCAGGGTCCAAGGTGAGCAGCAAGGATGGGCTGGCAGGGGACTGTAATATATTTAATTGTATCCATTAATATAGATGGAAAAGAACAGATGAGCATTTGGGCACATTTGTTTTCTTCCAGACCTGAGAAAGAGTTGGTACATCCAAGAACACGTTTTCCAACCCAATTGTATACTACAATTGGTCTAATAAAAATGCATTTCATTTGCCTACAAAAATCACTCTTCTGGGCACTTCACAGCTGTAAAGGATGCTGTTTTCTATTCCTGGGCTTCCTTTAAAAGGCCAAGTCTCGCTGCTGTGTTATTGAATTCACCAGACACATGGTACAGCCTAGTGAGCACTGCTGTAGGAGTCTTCACGTTACAGTTCTCTAGGCTTGATCCTCCATGCACATAAATGGATTTTACGCTCATGGTACTCCAGGGACACCAAGGCAGCTGCTTCAGGTTTTCACCCGTTTAAGTAAGATTAGTATTGGACCCAAGAGCTTGTGTGCCTTGCAACAGCCTGTGTGTCGCAGGCACTTAACCTTCCTGAGCTCATATCTGTGTTTCCAGAGGACAAAGAGTAGGAGTGGGATACACAACTGGAATGTGTGCAAAACTGATGATTAATGGTGGGAATGGACAAGCAAACCTAGATGAAAAAAAAAAAAGGCAAAACTGGTCTAGGATCTGGTTGTGATGCATGTGCCAGCAAGCAGCTTCTCGTCAGGCAACGTGTAAGGGATGGTTTGGTCAAAAATGAGGTATTCAAACCAGAACCTTATGTCACCGCCACTGATTGTGGGCTTTAAGGCTGCTCCTGCCACCCGCTGCCTCTGAGCTCTTATTCTCCTCTCCTATTATTGAAACAGCCTAAACATCATGTTTTAGTTATAAAGTGAGTTTAGTGGATAGAAGGGTGGGAGGGAAGGGAGATTAAATTTACTGCTTCAGTGACTACAGATCTGAAATAAATCTCCGATTCAATGATAGATCAATAACATCAAGATTGGGTTTAAATTATTAATAAACTATGAGAAATGAGGATAATTATTCTATGAGTCACAGCTCTCTAATGCACTGCACATTTTTTTTCCTGAGACATCTGCATTGAAGCACGAGCTGCCTATCTTTTGGCAGAAAGCTGTAGCCAAGCAGTTAATGTCTTTTTTTTGTTTCGCTAGCTAAGCATTTCATGAACCCTAGACAGCCTAGTGACAGTGTGCTTCACTCATGGAGAAACCCTTAGGCCAGGATCCCCTAAAACACTGAGGTGTCTTATAAGTCCCTGGAAATCAAAGTGATTGATTTGAATGCAATTTGTGAATGGTTCAGAAGGTCCTCAAATGTCCTTTGAAACCTGGATGTCTGGAGATAGAGAAGTTGTGCTAGCCTAAAAGGAGATGCTGGCCTTGAAAAGTGGCCTTGGATGGTTGCAGAGGCCCATCTTACTGGTGGCAAGAAGGAGGGACAACCTGAGGTCTGCTGGAGGCAGGGAGGGGAGGAACAATTTTTGCACATTGCTGGTAAATTGTGATGACAGCACCATTGAACTGCTGGTGGATTTCAGGTGAATTAGCTCCCCCTTTTCAGGCAAAAAGAGAGGTAACCATCTACCTGAGGAGGCCTGTTAAAATCAAGAAGTTAGAAACTAAAATATTCCTCCATTCTGCATCACAACCATCCCTGCTGAATGAGACAGCTCACACTGGCACAGTTAGGCTGGAGATCCTGAGAACCTTTAGGTATCCTCCCACCTCAAGCAGTTGCCATCCCTCAGCTGTAGCATTATGGCTTAGGGTGGTGACAGATAGCAGCTTTTAAGGGGCAGCTCACTGCAAAATCAGCTCATGCCTGCTCTTTGGCAGAGTGGGGTCAAATTGGCTCAGAGCACTCTTGATGATGCTTGTCAGCTGCTGGGCTATCAGGTGAGGTGCTCAGCACTGCCCTGGAGGGTACCTTACTTAAAAGGAGAGGAACAGAACAGAACTTACGATGCTGGTAATGAAAGGTGTTTATCCCTGTGAAAGTTAGGTCTGCAGCATACAGAGGTGAGAGACGCACTCATGAAGGTAAGGACAGCAGAGCAGAGAGGGGCAACTGCCATCACACCAAAATGGACAAGGACTATCGGTAGCAGCTGTGCACAAAATCTTCTATGATCTTGCTGCTTTCCATCCCTCTAGCTCAATGGATGAAACAAGGTTATATCAATCCTAAAATTGCTTTTCTGTTTATCTCAGCTTACACAGTTCTGCAAATGGCATTAGGTGACCCCTCCACTCAGCTGATGATATGGTATCACTCTGCACCCACATGGACTGGAACTCTGCTGGGACACCCCTCCTTTACCACGGCATGTCCAGCAGCAACTGGGGCTCTCCATACACCCTCCTTCTGTCTCCTTTCACCTGAAGTTGTCGGTCAGCGTATGAAATCATTCTGAGCCTACAACACGGAACTATCAAGGTGTCCAGACGCTTCTATCTGTACAATGTAGGGATAATTTCTTATAGCCCCTGTAATATAATAATTTAAAGATGCCTGTGTCCTTGACAAATAAAAAAGAAACCCCAAATTGAAAAAAAAAAAATCATGAAAATGAGATACTGAATAAACTGTATTTGGGGCTTGACTGTGATCTGATTCAGGGTAAAGAGTGAAGACCTTTTCTTAAATTTTTTTTTATTTATCTCCATTAGTAATTCAACAAGGCCTTTACACATCACTGCTTTCTTATTAGTTACCTATAAATTATAAAGGATTCTGGGCACAGCACACGCAAATTAAAGCATCTGTGGATGAAAACTTCTGAGTAATAGGGGGAGTAGTGATGCTCTGGTGCCTCCATTGTGTGTTTGCTCTCCCAGCTCTGCTGAGGTAGTAAAATGCCATCATCATTGCCTTACACATGAGGAGCAGAGCCCAGTAAAGGGCCATGTGCAGGTTAACAGGGATTGGTATCAAACCCAAATCTCATGGAAGTCCCCGTTCCTGGGACCAGGGGGTAGGTGGGCGACTCAGGACACTCCACGGTGTTTGCTTGAGGATGAGATGTGATCAGACTGAGCAACCTGCCTGCCCATTAGAGGTCAGGGTGCAGCCTCAACAGTGCATGAGCAGCTGGCTGCATGCACCCCAGATCACAGTCAGTTCCTTAAGGGCAGCTCAGGCCAGGCCTGCTGGGAACTGGACTGCTGGGTCCCTTCTCACAAACCTTTCAGATGGAGGGAAAATCTCTTTTTTCCTTGCATTTGAGTAATGACTTTCTGTTAGCCAGAAAACTTTGACTGATTTCCCTTGATATCACATCAAATGTTTTACCTCAGTCCATAACATTTTGAAAATATGGGAAAGAAATAGAGTCTACAGTCTTTCAGGCTGCAAGTTATGAATTTATAACATTTATTTTTATAAATATTAAAAAATTATATTTAGATATATATATTTCATAACATATTTAAAATTTATATGAATAAAATTTATAAAATAAAATGAAAAAAACCACCTTGTTGCATGTTCGTGTAGCAGTGCAACAGCCTTCCCTTGAACAGCTGTTATACCTATTTCCCTCGGTGCCAAGGTAACATCTGGTAACATCTTATAAGAAAAAAGTATAAACTTCCCTTGGATATTCCTATAAAGATTGTTATCAGTGAGTGCCATTTAAAGTACATTGAAGAAGAATTTGGTCTTTTTCTCTTGAACAAGTGTCTCTATTCAATTTCTTTTCTTTGCATTCTCTCTGCAAGGAAGATTAGATATGTCTATACGTTTATATTGGACAGACTAAAGGAGTGAGCTGGTGTAAATCTGTGTTGCTGCAGCAGTGTCGGTGGTGTGAAGGGTGGTATTATGCTGATTTATTGTGGCTGGAGAATCAGACCTCCTTTTCCTCCCCAGCTGGAAGAGCACCCTGTAAAATAAAAGTCACATATCTCAGTTGATTTGAGAGACACTGCATGGGATTTATCTGTCTAACAAAATTTTAAAAAAATTTAAAAAAACCTCTCTGCAGAGGCTGGCAGCATCCCTTTTAATACAGCAAATGCAGAGGGGCCCAAAGACAACCACTCAGACAGGCATAACTTCCAGTTTATTAATAGCAGGGGCACAGCAGTGGCTGCCAGGCTGTGAATGTCTCCGGCATACTGTAAATTTCCAGTTGTTAGGTGTTTCTGCTGCTCGCCTGTGTATGGCATAAATACAGCCTAATATGATTGAATTATTTAGAAAAATGTTACCAATTACTCTGCTTACTTGGATTCCTTCGGCACAGATCCTGTGGGCTGAGCTGGTGGAGAATATGTTGCTGGTGCTGGAGGGGAGAGAGAGAGAGAGCGAGCTTCCTTTAAAAAAAAAAAAAAGATCCTCTTTTTGTGTAGAACAGCAGGGATTTTTTTCCTGCCTTGAGATTTCTTGCCATTTCATTATTTTGTATTTCAGGTAAAACCTTCCCACCTTAACGAGGAACATTTTTCCCCATCAGTTTTAATGGTACGATACATTGTGGGAGAGCGAAGAAAAAGCTGCTGAAAATGAACCTTAAAAAAAGTTGTTGGAGACTGAAGACAGGCTTTGCAGAGGAAGAGACAAGAGTTACAAGCTAATTTGCTTTGCCTTTGTGTTCAGGTTTCATCTGCAAACAGCTTGGTTTTCCTTATTTTACAGGCTCTTTGGGAGGACATATTCCCATGTGTGTTTCAGCTTCCCTGCGGCTGCACAGAGGCAAAGGGGTGCAGGGGACTTCAGTTGCCCCTCTGTGGGAAGGTCACGATGCTACAAGAATGAGGAGGAAACTGGCAATTTTGGCCCAAAGACCTCATGCAGTCAGGTGTGGTGCCCTGAGGGGGGTTGCTGTCAGAGCAGCACCTTTCTCCTCCAGGTTTGCATTAAGTCAGTGGCCACAGGCTGCCTGTTCCCTTCTGTGCAGAGCACAGCAGACCTGGGGTCTGTCACAGCCCTCGTCTACCAGGCTAGTTGTACATCTCAGCTTATCTCAAATGCTCTATGAGGTAAAACAGCTCTTATGCAACTTACCTCAGTGTCTGCATACCGTGTGGTGTTTTTTTAAAAAATCAGAAAGGGCAGATGGAAGAGATTTAGGGCAGGCATATGCAGAAGGTGGTGGGAGAGAGGAGAGGTACCTATGGACTGGGGAAAGAGAGTGGACAAGAAGGCCCTTGGAGAGGCTAGTAGAGTGGCAGGGGAGACGGTAGAAAATAAAATGTAGGAGAGTAAGACACATGGAATGAAGGAGAGGTATGGCTATGACAGGGAGCTAGAAGAAACATCAAAAGCATTGAAGTGAAGGTTACATGTCACCCTTATGAAAGACAAAATCCCAATGAAAACAGGTGAATCACTGTACTGTACAAATTCTTGAAGACATATTAAATATTGACACTGGGTCCCTAATAAGGCACTCCCATATTTGATTGGCAAATCTTCTTCTGTCTAAATACTAGCTCTCTACTGAAACAGTCTGAGACAAACTTTGTATATCATCTGAATTTTAATTATGATGTAGAAATCCAAGAAATGACTGCTTGAAATAGCACTGAGAGAGATTTCTGCACGCATTTATTTCCTGTCTTTTGTGGCTATTTCAGACCCTCAGCCTCCTCCCAGGACAGATTCATCCTTAAGGATGCAGCTCACATGTATGCATGATAAGAATACTTTATTTCCACATGGAAAGCCCTTAAAAAATAAACCTTCCATGTGCAAACAGTTGATCTTTCTCCTTCTTAGGAGCTGGCAAATTTATGTTTAGAAAAATGTGAAAGTGAGCAGAAAACACTTCTGTTGGTAAACCCCCAAAGAGGACCAATTCATGAATTCCTCAGGAAGTAGGTAACCCTTTACTTCAAGGAATAGCCTGTCTCTTTTATGCTGGCTGTGCATTTCTGTCTGTGCCAAAGCAGGCTGTGCTAGGGGCTCTCCCATAGCAGGTGAAATGCATGTTTATAGCATGTTCAAAGAGAAATTATGGAAAAAGTCCAACCTTTCCTTCAAAAAAATTATTTCAACTTAGGATAAAGACAAATTGTCCCACTTGGACCCCTGTTTGTGATCCAGACTCTGCTGCAGAAAACCAGACTTTCTCTATGTAGGGAACCAGTTGCAGTTTCCCACAGCTGCTGTGTGGTGTCCTGTGGCTTTTGACAGAGCCACTTTTCCCTTTATCACCCACTCTCAGGGAACAGCTGTGACCCTGTCCTGCATACAGACACAGGCCATGTCCTGACTTGCAAGCAGTGTCACCATAGGCAGCCAGAACTCAAGTGGGACAAGTTCCTAAAGTCCTTAAAAAGGGGCTTATCCTCTATAACTTAGAGGGGCTTCCTTTTTATGGATTAACTGTATTTTTGTCCCTGCTACTATCTGCCTCCAGACATTGGCTGGATTACTTAAAGAGTTGTAAAATATTATTAAAAGCAGGGGTTATATATATATATATATATTTATATATATGAAGTAAACATAGCTTGAGATATCTATTAAGACAGTCTGATAATAACTAGCTTGCATTTACATTCAACAGAGCAACACTTATCCAGACAAAACTAAAATGAACGCTGTCTAAAATGGATCAACTGGTTTTGTGTTTAAACTTTGTGCTGGTTTCATTGTGATTATGTTGAAACAAGCTAACAGTAAAATCCCATTCTTTCCAGACTAGGACCTTGCACTTTTGATAAGCTCTCTCCATGGCTGAAATTCAACTCTGGATGCTGGCACCCCATACCGTGTTCTCACAGCTCAATATTTTTTCCCAAAACATGGAACAAACCAGTCCAGCAGTCCACACAACTGCATCCCTAACTAGGAGGCAGGGAAGGACAGGCCTATGTTGCTCCTAAAAATCCATCACCATTTTAGATGCACATGCATGGCACTCATATTTAACCGTATGATGGAGTGACCACAATAGTCAACAAGGGAAGACTGACTAGTGTCACCTAGCTAGACTTCTGTAAGCACCTCAACATGGTCCCAGATAACTCTCTTATCTCCGAATTGGAGAAACACACATTTGAAGGGTAGACCATTTGGTAGATAAAGAATATGCTGGATGGATGCAGCCAGAGATGTGGTTAAGGGCTCTGTGTTCAGATGGAGGCCGCTGACCAATGGTGTCCCCTCGGGGCTCTGTTTTGGGGCTGATACTCTTTAGTATCTTCATCAGTGACACAGGCAGTGAGATCGAGTGCACCCTCAGCAAGTCTGCTGATGAAAACAAAGCTGAGCAGTGCAGCTGACACAACAGAAGGATGGGATGCCATCCAGAAGAACCAGACAAGCTTGAGAAGTGAGCCCACAAGAGCTTCATGATGTTCAAGTCCAAGAGCAAGGTGCTACACCTGGGCTGGGGAAATCCCAGACATCAATACAGACTGGGAGAAGAACTCATTGAGAGCAGCCCTGTGAAGAAGGACTTCGGGGTTCTGGAGGATGCCAAGCTGGACATGACCTGGTGATGTACTCTTGCAGCCCAGAAAGCCAACCACATCTTGGACTACGTTAAAAGAGTTGTGACCAGCAGGCTGAGGGAGGTGATTTTGACCCTCTAATCTGTCCATGTGAGACCCCACCTGGAGAACTGTGTTCAGCTCTGGGGACCTTAGCACAAGAAAGACGTGGACCTATTGGAATGGGTACAGAGGAGGGCCATAAAGATGATCAAAGTGGTGGAGAACCTCTCCTATGAAGACAGGCTAAATGAGTTGGGGTTGTTCAGCCTGGAAAAGAGAAGGCTCTAGGGAGACTTCAGTAGAGGCCTTTCAGTCTTAAAGGGGGCTTATATAAAAGAGGGGGAGGGACTTTTTACATAGACAGATAGTGACAGGACAAGGGGTAATGGTTTTAAATTGAAAGAGGGGAGGTTTTTATTGACCTTGACTCAGTTGGTCAGAGCATGGTGCTCACAACACCAAGGCTGGTATTTGATCCCTGTACAGGCCACTCACAACAGTTGAACTCACTGATCCTTGTGAGTCCCTTTCAACTCAGAATATTCTGTGATTCTTCTGTGATTAGATGCTTGGAGGAAATTCTTTACTGTGAGGGTGGTGAGTCACTAGCTCAGGTTGCTGGGAGAAACTGTAGATGGCTCATCCCTGATAGTGCTCAAGAACAGGCTGGATGGGCCTTTGAGCAACCTGGTCTAGTGAAAGGTATCCCTGCCCATGGCAGGGAGGTTGGAACTAGATGATCTTCAAAGGTCCCTTCCAACCCAAACCATTCCATGATGGTTCATTCTATGATTCTATTATACGCAGACAGAAATGTAGAAAAGATCAAGGACAACTGACTTATTCTTTCTCCTTTCCTCTAAAAGATGTCAAAAAAGTACCTGTTAATATCTTTCCTTTCTTCAGGGATCTTTCAGGAACCTCAATTGCAGGTTTTTTTCGTTTTGCAGGAGGGGATGAGGAGGCTCCTTCAAGCTCTGCATCACAGACAAAATCTCTGCTGGTTCTCCTACTTGTCTCTTTGTCAAAGAAATCAAGATTAGTCTGCTCAATATAATCTTGTACTCTCTGCATTTTGAAGGCTTCTGTAGAAGCTGCATATTCCTCTTCCAGCCTTTTCAAATTTTCCACTGTGAGAGCAGAACTGGAATCTGATGACCCAGTCCCAAGGGTAAATATTTTTGGTTGGGACTGGTTATTGCAAGACCCTGACAGCTTGCTTCCATTAAACATATCTGCAATGCATTAAGGAGATGAGAATCTTTAGCAACAGGCAAGGTCAATTCATCATTCTTGTAACAAAGAAAGAAAGAAAAGAGAAATCCCATTAGTCATTTACTCCTGACGGGCATATTGATTGATGTAGTTAAAATGTTCACACTAAGATAACCTTATTAGATTGAAAATCACTTTCTTTTCAAGAAGATCTACTAGGCTCCAATTCAACAAAGCACTTAAACAAATACCTGATATTAAGGGCATGTCCAGGTCCTATTGGTGGGATTTTCTTAAATAGTTCCCATCCAGCACTTAAAGGCCAAAGCTTAAGATAGCTACAAAGGACGGGCATAATGCCTTATCTGTGTTTTAGATAGGACCAAAGTTGAGCAACCAAATAGCTCACATCATAACACACAATGGTACCCTCTGCTCCACTAAGGCTGTACTAAAGATTGCATCAGTGATTTCATTATTAACCTACTTTGCTTTGGCTGTAAAATTGTGTACAGCTGAAACTTACTGTGTGCAGGCTGGAATAGAGTGCACTTTATATTCATTACTAGTACTCAGCCAAATTATTTTGGACATCTTTCGCTATATGCTGATGGAGAAAAAAATAAAAATGTACAGTGGAATCTATTGAATCTGTTTAATTGGACCTGCTGGTGGCCATCCGACCATGCCAATTAAATAAAGACAAACAAAAGCAGCTCTCAGAGGACCTGCGTGAATAAACCCAGGGTAAATACTGCATGATTTTTGTTATTGGGTTATTCTGTATAGTTGAGTGTCTGAAACATAAACTAGCCATAACAAGCGACTCACCCTCCTGTTTGCAGTATCTACTTAATTGTGTCTCCAGCTTCTGTTCACCCATTCAGTCTGTTTAATGTCAAAAGATAAAGGAAGGAAAAATAATAGGATTAGTTCGGCTTTGCAACCTCTTCTTTCCCTGCCTGCCCCACCCTATAGTTTCTCATTGGGCATGATGCTTCCTTCTCTGTCTGACTGCAAACTGAGATGGCTGTTTCCAGGTGTTTTATCACTGCGGAAAGCCCAAAACCCTTCAGTGCCCTGCGTGTTAGCTTTGTGGTACCCATGAATCACCTCTAGACTTTGCAGACCCCTCTGTCCACATGAGCAGAGTGGCCTCTGCCACCACTGTGTCAGCCCACAGACACATTCTCACTGCAGGTGTGCCAGGGATTGCTTCGCAGGACATGCTCAATGTCCTGCTGTCATTCTGCTTTATCTGTCAAGTTTTCATGATCACAGACCTGTAGAACAAGCCAGGCTGGAAGGTGCCTCTGGAGATCACTAGAGTCCTGGACTTTCCTCAAAGCAAGTCAACTAAATCAGGCTCCTTGGGGTTTTGCCCAGTCAAATTTTAAGTATTTCCAAAGGCTGAGATCCTACAGTCTTTCTGACTCCCATGTTTAACCACCCTCGTGTTGAAAATATTTTTGCTAAGATTTAATTGGAATTTCCAATATTCTAGTGCGTGTCTGTTGCCCCTTATCCCGCAGCGGTGCAGCTCTGAGATGTCTGGCTGTCTACTCTTCACCCTCTCATTTGGCAGCTCCAGGCAGCAATGGGTTGAGTATTTTCTCCTCCAAGCTGAACAGTCCTAGTTCTCTCAAACTCCTCTTACATGTGTAGGCTGCAGCTTCTACATGTCTTAGTGACTTTCTCACTAGTACATCCATGTCTCTCACACTGGGGAGCCCCAAACCGGACACAGCATTCCAGATGTGCCTCACCAATGCCAAGGAGAGTGTTACAATAATGCCTCTTCACTTTGTGTTTGGAAGCCAAGTCTAACTGGGCTGTTTTGGTTGCTGCTTCCTCCAGCTCAGGGCTGCCTGTGTTTCCCTGCTGTAATGCCCTGTAGTTGCCATTTGCCTTGGGTTGCAATGCACGCATGTGGGCAAGCTCAGAGAATGCTCTGAGGCAAATCAGTGTCATTTTCACAATGTCTGCATGGCAAGGGCTGTCCTGGCCTTTTACCTATGGACAGTGTTTCACCTGGGTATGTCTGTGCACACCACCACTGCTTTACACTGACTGCTATCCTTGAACTCTTCCTCTTTCATCAATGTTTTAAGGGATGTTTTATAATGTATTATTAGTAAGGTTTTTCAAAAGCTTCCTCTTGCAGCCTTGAAAATAGGAATAAATAAAAGCACAACTAAGCTGAGCATTTTTCAAATCCAGTTGAAAAGCACAAGCCATGAACCTGCAGGCTTAGCTCACTGACTGGCTCCATGCAGCAGCGGCAGCAGTGCCCAGGGGCAAGATCTCATTCTTCATGTACAGTTTGCCTGTGTTGCCTTATTTCACTTCCTATCTTGACTTCCTCCAAAACAAAAGAGAAAATCACCTTATACAGCAAGTGTGGAGAACTACTCTTCCAGTGGTAGAAAAATGTTTTGAATGGGTTTTTCCATTCTCCCTGTGCTGCTCCACACAAAAACATATATTTGATGGTATGGAAATCAATATCAAGAGGGTAAAGCCTTCAGGACAGACAGTTTTTGGCTCTGTGCTTGTACTGTACATGCCAGGCTGAGTTTTACACTCATCGGGAAGGTTCTACATAGTAATATGAATTACAGTAGCTTTTAGAGGACCCTCTCTTGGCACTTGGCACATCAAAGCTGCACAAGTCATGGATCAGCAGTTTCCGCACAGTTTGAAGAAATGCAGTACTTGAATGTTCATGTTGAACTTTTCCAGGAAACTGAAGAGGATCAAATGAAGTGTTTTATTGAATTCTAAATATGGAGTATGTTTTTTATTTGCATGCTTGCTTTCATCAGAAGAAACATTAGAAAAAGAATCCCATGGGAAATTAAAGGGGTGGAATGCCATATTTTGAAAGTGCCAGAATTAAATATTCCTGCTTTGGAAGCTTACCTCCCCCTCTCCATCATGAGCCATTCTGGTATTTTGATATCAAACCCATTTTTCACTTGACCTGATGCATATTTTTGTTACAAAGCCCAATCTTTTTTCTGCAAAATGCAAATAAACGTTTTGCTAATCTGGCTAGATAGGATCACCATACAAAGAAGAGTGCTCTTCCTTTTGTAAGCTCATAGTTCATAGGGACTGGTATTAAATAGAAAAAATCAGTTACATCAAAATGTCAGGTTTAAAAATCTCTTAGATAATGGTAAACTGCCCATTATAGTGTCACAGGATCTTGTCCACTAAGTATTCACAAACACATCTGCAGCACCGCAACGCATTTTGTCCAAAGCCATATCTGTTCCTGTCATCAGAACTCTCCATAAATAGCAAGAGAATTCAAAGCAACATTTACTGGCTATTTCTTCTGTGAAGCTTCTTCTGTAGCTGTTCTGTTCTGATAATAATATGCTGAAACCTAGTCAGAATATTTGAATCTTAGAGAAACAAAACACAGCTGAAGTAGCTGGAAGGCAAAGGGCTCGGGAGGCAATTTCCTCTGATTCATCAGGAGACAAAGGCAGAGCAATGACTGTATTTGTGTTAATAACAGTGGAATTGCCTCCCTGGCACTGTTACCCCCATATTTCTTTAGCTCTTGCTGTCATGCTCCATCTCACAGCCCCCCACTCCACTGTACTCAGTCACGGCCAGGCTGGATGAGTCCATGGAAGGCCACAGCAGGACCTCCTGCCATCCCCATCCTGGGGCACCACCCTGAGCAAAGTGGGCTGGTGAACTGAGATGACAAGCCCCAGACAGGTGTTCCTATCACAATTGCCAGCTTCACCATCAAAACCTAGTTTTCCTTACTCTGAGCTCTCCCATCATTCCCCATTAAAAATGAAGTTGACTTCACCCTTTCTTTGACAACATCCACTTGGTTGGAATCCCCTGTTGGGTGGAAGGATGGTCAGGAGAACCTTGTCAAGCTCTTTCACTGAGAGCAACTGGTATCCCAGTATCCCAGTATCCCAGACAACTCCACTGGGTGCTGCAAAAGGGATGAGGCCTTCCCTGTAGGATCGTCCCAGGGAAAATGGTATTCTTTACACATCTGTAAGTCCCTAGGTAGAGTCAGAAGACAGAGAGTGCAATGCCATCAAATGAGGATTAAACTCTGTGCTGTACTGTAAAATGTCAACTAAATTAATTCCGTCTGTAAGCTCCTTGCACATACCCCTAAAGGTAGAGGAGTGCTATGTACACAAGGCTAGAGAGACTTTACACAGACATTGGAGTGGAATTTCCACACCACAGTAGGTCTGGAGAGAATACTGTGTAAATATGAGTTTAGTCAGCCTTTGCTTTCTTTTGCTATCTTCTAGATGTTTGTGCTAGTAGAGGAAATCTTTCTCTCTAAGCAATGCCTGCTTGATCCTATGGGATTTATAATCTTGTAGTTTACAGTCCACTGCAATGAAGGCATCTGATGGTGTCTCAGCTTTGTTTAGATGTGACTTCGTGGTAGGACTTTGCAGTGCAGTAGCTGATCTCAGGAGCTGTCAGACCCACATGCCAGGAGGGACTGTGGGCTCCAGTGAAGCGTTCCTGCAGTCCCCACATTTTGTTGAAGCAGAGGGGCTTGGTGGTACCATGGGTGCTGTGCTACTCAGAGCTACAGCTTAACAGCACCCACCAAGGGCCGATTGGGGTGCTGGACTCCACACTTCCTTAAATGCTAAAGAAGCAGCTATGTTTGTGTGTATAAGCATATACATATGCATCTATGCATTTATTTACAGATCCGAGGAGAGTAGCTGACTATTTTCCTAATAGTGTGCACATTATACACGCAGTATTGTTACTATTATACCCATTATGTATACCTTTATATATATATATAAACAGAAAGCAATATTATGTGTATATATATATATATATATATATGTATGTATGGAAATACCATTTATGGGCTGTAATTGCCAAACAAGCCTATTGAAACCAACCTCAATTGAAATTCACCTCTTCAACCAATTGAAATTCACCTCTTTCTGCCATTGCAGCTGTGTCCAGACTCTGAGTTATAACCACTACTCTTGCAAAGAAAACAATCTCCTAAAATAACTCTGTTTCTGCACCTTGCACTTTCAAAGATGTTTGGAAAGTAATCTGTTGCTGTTAATCATACAGAAGACTCTTGAGTGGTCTCCCGTTGTGCAGCCCTTATGCCTGTTGTATCCCACCTGTCCTATAAGCATCAGCAGAAGCCAGAATACTCATCTCAGCAGCGCCTTACCCTTTGAAGGGCTGCATCCAAAAGCCTGGATCTCACCAGAAGTGATACTGGCTCCAGCTGAGGGGCTGCCTACATCTCTGTAACATGCAGTGGCCACTAGTAGGCTTAATAGAAATACAGAAGAATATGGCAAATTTGTCATAATCCAGGCCCCAAAGAATTCCCTCAGCCTCGAGGTTTTAAGGACCATGCTAGTTCTGCAGGTGCAAGAACGAGAACCAGCTGTCTCTGTTTGTAACCAGAAATGCCCACAATTAAAAACTGAACCCACTTTTTCTGGTAAATCAGAAAAATTGCATTTTTAATACGTAGGCATAAACAACTTAAAAGAGGTATGCAGAATCTCTACTGCTGGGATTTAAAATCCGACTTTAGCAGGTGTCACTGTGGCCAAGAACACATGCTCTACACGCAGCTGAGGAGATGCAGTCCATAAATGCTCTTCAGAAAGCCTGGCACTTTAGGAGCATTGCAATTGCACAACACAGTTAAACAAAGCAGCTCCGGTCATAAATCATGGTTGTTAAGTGAGTGTTCTGGGATGTGTGTCATGAGATGCAAGAAGTGATCCGAAGTTAGACTGAAAGCACAGAAATCCCAGATTAACACTGCCAGTGGTTCTCTGGAAGGGTAAAGAACTCATCTGAAAGCAACACCATGGATTTATTGAGTACAGCTTTGGGTAACACAGGGCTTAAGTTACTGCTGGCTGTGGTTTTGATTTCTAACACTGCAGCAAACCTGCAGGTACAAACATTTTGTACTCATTTTGGCACTCAGGACCTGATCCTGTCATCTGCACAAAGGCCTTTTGGCAGGATGGTTTCTCCTGTTTCATGTCCTGCAGTGCAAGAAGGAAGCCCAGGCACTGCTGTCTTTTGTCCTGCCCTCTGCAGAAGCCCAATATTTTAGTAGAGACCAGAATAGAATATTTTAGAGGTGGCAAATAATGCTAATCCATTAGCCTCAAACACGGAGCTGAAGGTCACAGTCTCAACACACCCAGTGAAACACCAGAAGTGTAAATTTGCAGTGATACCAAGTAACTACAGTTTCTGTAGATTTAGAGGAGAATAAATCAGAGTTATACTGAGCCAGTTGTTCTGAGAGAGAGCTGAGAAGCTCTCTGGTGTCTCCTCCTTCCTCTGACAGAATAAACTATCCTTATGCTATTCAACCGAGCCTCTTACGCTGCACTCTCTAAAGTATGCATCTAAAAATATAAATGTTATGGTAAGTCTAAGGAAAAAATACATGTAGTCATAGAACTGTCTATTAAAACTAAAAGCTCTGAGGTAGAAATTTATGACCGTGTAATCTGAAAAGAATAAAGAGATAAAGGAATGTGAATATGGTTTATGAAGACAACATAGAGAATGAGAAAGAAGCCAAGAGACAATGCTGTCAGCACTGACCCTGCTGAGCACAGTCTTACCAAATGCCCTAAAAACCTCTTGCCTGCACCCTATCTGTAGGCACCTTGGCAAGAGGCTTCATGCCAGGATGTGCTGTCCCCATGTGCCATTTATAGGGTCTGCCAGTGTGAGGGTCTGCACCAGGATCTGATGTGGAGGGAAGGGGGGCAGAGGCAGCACTGACTCCACCTCTCATCAGAACTGGCTAAATAGAGGTTTGAGAAAGTTTTTCTTTAATTCTCCTTTTTATGTTTTATTTTTGTTGAGATATGTTATAGTATGGTCTAGTCAACTGTTGCTCCTACATCTCAGGAAATTCTGATCTCGGAGATGGCTGGGGGACTGAAGGGGGAAATTGGCTCTGTGTCTCTCCACCTCTGATTACTCATCCTTGCATCTCTACCCTGGCCTGCTGCAGGGAAAGCAGTGGCCCTCGGGGCATTCTGCAGGTTCCTCCTCCTCCTTCCTCCCTAACTCCCATGTATGATGGGGTTTTTCTGTCAGGGGTTTGGTTTTTGCCAAAAGGTGTGAAAGGGAAAATAGGGAAGGAGAACACCAAAAATTGGTTCTACAAGGAAACATTGGGGTAAATGCTAAAGCAGCATCTGACAGCCACACCAGGGCCCCAGGAAAGCTTCCTCCCCATCAACCCTGGACAGGTGTGCCAGAACATGCTTACCTCTTTGGAATATCCAGGGGACCCCCCTCCGCAAGGAGCAGGCAGAGTTCTACTGGCAGGGAGGTACCTGGGATCCCTTCTTGGTCCTCAGTGTCCCTGGGTGTGGCTGAGACTATTCCCCTCTCTGTTCTGCTGGGCTGTTGTCCCCTCACATTCCACTGCGGATCTGTTGGGGTTCTGTTGGGATTCTGCTGGGGTTCTATTGCCATAGTTCCTGCACTGCCATACCACATGTTGTCAGACAGGGAGGTGGGGGCTCCTGCCAGATTGCAGCCCTTCTTGGACATTTTGGGGAGGTTGTGTGAGCCTGGCCAGGGCTGGGGAGTGGAGGGGATAGGGACTTGCTGTGGTGGAGAATGTGTGAGATCACATCCGGAGAGGTGGGGCCTGGAAGTGGGAGGCCAGTCTGCGAACTTGTCTTGAGGAAGGATCAGTACTGCTGGCACCTGAGGCACCCTTCCCCCAGCAAGCCCTGAGGGAAGGTAGGTGAACTGCCCTTCTGTGCTCCTCCAAAATTAGAGCCTGGGCATCTCATCTTGCTTGATGAGGAGAGGTAACCCCTGTGGAAGTCATGGTGGATGGATTCCAGCCAAGGATCCCTTGCTGCTCTTTTTGCCATGTGCTGCCTCTTGAGCCTTCCCTGTCATGAGCTGCCCCCATGGTCCCCAGCACACCATCATCCTCACCCAATCCAGCTGCCAGTGCTGGGGCAGGGAGTGCATTTGTAACCCCTGCTGTCCTCCAAAGGGCTCTCAAGCTTTTTTGCTTTAGGTCTTTTATATATGTGCCTTTTTTCTCACATCCGGAGGTCAAATGAGGTTGCTACTTATTCTGGCAGCTGAGTGTCTGAGCTGGAAGGGCTTGGTGAAGTTGCAAAGGCTAATGACTCAGGCAAAAACTGCTTTTACTTTTCATTCAGAGATTTCTTGAAAGGAAAGCCAGGTTTAAAGGAATGCTTGCTTGAGTCCAGCTGCGAGATGTACTGGTGCTGTCAGGAAGTTGTGGTTCCATCTCTGCTGCCTCCAGCTGTGCTTTACCCTCTGCAGCCAGTTCCTTTAAATCCAGCCATCAGACACTGTGGGATACTTTCTGCTCTGGCGACTGTGTTCATTGTGGACCCAGGGACTGGCCTTACAATATGCACAGAGAGGAATTTGGCTTGTGCTGGGCAGTGTCTTGTTGGTTTTCTTAATGTTTTAAGGAAACAAAGGACAATGGGTGAAATAAAAAAACACACGACCAGGTCAGCAGTCACCCAGCTGGGCTGCCTGCAGAGCCCTATGCTTTGTGTGTCCTTGAGCTCTATGCCACAGCCTGATTTTCCTTGTTGTGGGACAAGCCGTAGTAATTGAACCAAAATGCCACTGCATTTGTCATGTTGTCTTAGAAGTAACAATTGATTTGATGGGACTGGAGGAGTTTTCCTCTTCCTGGTTCCTGCTGCAAAGGGTAGAGAGAAAGCACCAGATGATGGTCAAAGATGATGTCTGGG
Source organism: Empidonax traillii (assembly GCF_003031625.1). Taxonomy (NCBI): domain Eukaryota; kingdom Metazoa; phylum Chordata; class Aves; order Passeriformes; family Tyrannidae; genus Empidonax; species Empidonax traillii. The sequence goes on along the minus strand of NW_020955440.1, from coordinate 292,707 downwards.
GCCGGGGGAAGTACTTGTCTCCTATTCAAACAGTTGTGATTTCAGTTTTCACCTTTTGTCCCTGATATTTCCCAAATGACGTCCTAAGGGTGTGGAAGTCTCTCATGCAATGCTACTGTCATAGGTGGGCTGGGACACAGCTTCCCATTGTGAAGTTTTGTGGAGGCAGGGGACATTCCTTAATGTACAGTCTTTTAAATCAAAATTACTTATTGTACAGTACATACCTTTAATATACTATAGATTTTATAATTGACTGTAATTTCTCACTAGGAAAAAGTCAATTCCTGCATGGCAGGGCAACCAGACAAAAGAATACTTTTAGTCTGCTCAGCAACAGGAACCTATTTGTAATCCAAAGGCCCTCCATTAGCTCTTACCTATTTAATGTAAAACCAGGATTTACTACACATACAACTTAATCCCCTTTCTATATTTGCATAGAGATCCCGGAGCATGTGTATGAATGGTTTTTGAGATAAGAGAGAGAAGGCCTCAGGAGTCAAAGTCATTGTTTTTGCATGAAGTATTTAATGCTAAACATAAATATTGAGAAGACTAAATTCCTGTGCACTTTCAGACTTCACTGTTATGCTCCTGAGGATTTTTGCTTTATATCCAATTATTAAGAGCCTGGTTGTAAGTGAATAAAAAAAAAAATACAGGAGGCTTTTACAGGCTCTTACAGGGCTTCATTTTCAGGTTAAAAGGAGAGACAGGTTATAGACAAAACAGAAGCAAAGGTCATGTACTTCTTATCTCCCTCAAAAGAATGTGGCTAAGGAGTGGATGGGCCAGGCAGTAGAAACCAAGCCCTAGGAAAGACTGTTTCCAGTGATGACCTCGAAGGGGATTGAAGCTGGAGCTCCTGTAGTGCACATTCATCAACTCTGCTCATTGTAATTCGCATGATTTATGTTCTCACAATCATGATTAGGTGGCGAAAAAGAATGATCTACGTGCAGGTTGACTTCAGAAAGCGACATTCTTTGTTCATATCCAATCAAGCCCCACGGCAGGCAGTCCTTTTGATTTAGCATTAATTTTAATATGTGTGTCCCTGAAAATAACCCTCCTGGCTTTGGAAACCTCAGAGATGAAGGACTACTGGCTAAGTACTGGGCAGAAGATTATGTCATTGCTTCCCTCAGAGGCAGTTTTGCTAGAGTGAAGAATGGGAGGCACTGGCATGAAATTCATTTTTAAAATAAAGTCAAAGACAACTTGGTGGGGAAATTTACTTCTCCGGACATAAAACAGAGTCCAGAGGAACTCCACCAGAATGTCTTTCAGAGTTGTTGTGATCTCAGTAGTACAATGCAGTGAGCAAAAGACTTTTGCCTTACTATAGGCAATGTAATCAGAATAATTTTTTGCTCTTTTGCTTCTAAAGGCTGTGATAAGACTGGGTAAATGCATCTTCCTTTGGATGTAAAATCCCTCACTCGATGTTGTTGTGACTTCAATAGGCCAAGATTTTACACCAAAACTTCCTTGTTGCTGCCTCCCAAAGCTTTCCAGGAATAGTCAAGTAGCAGTCTGATTCTTGCCTGCTGACTACTTGGGCTCTTCATTTCAAGTCAAAGAACAGAGTCCAACAAACTGCATGGGTACTGCTCTCATTCTTACTCCTAAACCATTGCTAGGCAGCATCTCTTCATCATCTTGCTTTATCAAACTTGAAAAGCAAATCTTGACTAATGAGCAGGAACAGTTTGTGGCCAGTCATCCAGGAAAACCGCTCCATGGGTATGGGAAAGGAGGAAATCAGAAGAAATCTGTTACTTAACTACTGCAGGCCAAGAAAATAAGCTTGAACCCAAAGCTTGTGTGGGTTCAATCAGAAAGGCAAATGAACAAGAACATTTTTATTAGCATACTACATACCAAAATTAAGGATCTGTTCTCTTCTAATGTTTCTGAAACCATCAGCCAGACACACTACACTGGTGACAGCTCTCTCCTATGCTCTTGAATGCTTCTCCTGCCTTACAATTTTTCTCCTATAAACAGAAATCTGTAGTGCTGATTGCAAAGGACAGATACTTAATTATAGGGCTTGTTATTAGTAGAGTCTGGGAAATATAAAGTCTGCAGTTCATATGATGTAGAGAATGATGAAGCATCTCAAATCACTGATGTGACTCAAAGTAAGGTCTATTGGAATTTGCACATTTATTTTCCCCGTCAAATCTGTGAGAAAGCCCATTTGCAACGAGATCTGGAATCCTTTGCAGTTCTTTTTCTTGACTTTTTTCAGAACTAAACTTTGAAGGTTTTCCTGACATCTTTATCCCATCAGTCTGTCAGTCAGTCTCACAATGCCCTTCATGCAAACCTATCAGGGCATTCTATAATCTAGTGTTTAATAGACTTGAAGGCAAACAGTTTTTGACAACACCTCAAAGGCTTGAGATCCTGCTGCATGCAGGCACAACCCAGCAAGTTTCTGGGACATGTTGTCTCTGCTACCCTTGGTGCATGCCCTTGGCTGATCACAACACAGTGAGCACATACGTCCTCAGTTATGGCTAATAGTGAACAATTTTGGGAAAGGATGGGAGCTGGGATATTTCTGGTTAGCACACTCCTCTGTCCCTGCTAGCAGTCTGCTTCATTGTTGCATTGTTGCAACAGTGCATATCAAATGCATTGTCACATATCAAAGCAGATACATTGTTTGGACTAAAATGAAATCAGGGAGCGAAAGGAAAGCATTCAACGGCTGAGATGTGCAGTGAGGGAAAACAGGCACTTCTTACTGTGTTGTTGAAGGCTTTTTAAAGATAATAAGCAATTAAAATTTATGACCGAGTTCTTGGGGGAGTATTGGTTTGGTTGTTTTCATGCTGCAGTTGCCTGTACAGATTTTAGACTGCTTCTGCCCCCTCTCCCCTCCTGCATTTTCGTTCCTTCCCCCTGCCCCTTTCTGTGAGATATTTGGTCCTTTAAATCGCACCTCTTCATTTTTCATGAGCTCATTGTCAAGCCCAGTGCCTGTCTCTAAAGGACAGTTCATCAGGTGGTTAACCTGTTTGGTGATAGTGTAAAGCACATCTGAGCTTGTCTCCTTCAGTGGACATTCCTAGAAATTTCCTGTGCTGGTACTCGCTCAATTAATGAGTGCTGTGTCTTCATGGTTTGAAATACCCGACTCCAGACTCCCTGTAATGTGACATGTGGTATACATGGGGAGAAAACTTCATATTTCTCCACAATTTTAATCTGGGGGAAAAAATATAGAAAAAAGGGTCGTTTCTAATTCCAGGCTTTTCAATTTTCACAAGAAAAAACTCTTTTTCCTCCAACTCTTTTTCCTTCTCACACCCTTTTTTTGGGATTAATATATCTTAGGCTAGTTCTAAACTTCAACCAAAACCCAGAAGAGACACAGCTCATATTCACCAAATTATGACTAGCCAGACACCGAGTCATCAAGTGCAAAAAGGAATAACAGTGAAAAACAAGGATAAGAAAGAAGAATGGTACATTCTTGAAATTGGATGAAAGACATTAGACAGTAAAGTAATGTGCAAATGCATGAAGGAATGCCAGAGCAATTTAGGTTAGAAGGATGTGATAGTTGAACCCACCTAAACAATGGAAATCTTAGCCCTTGTAAATTTTGGGGGAAACTCAGGGCAGGCTCTCTGAAGAATAATGTGATCTTTATGTTGCTAATGAGCTGGTGACTGTGGAATTCTGAAGCAGCTGCAAATGATATAAAGAATTTACTAGGGAAGTTGAATATGGGAAGAAAGCAGTAAAGAGAGAAAGAGAGAGAGAGAGAGAGCACATGATAAAATTATGATTCAAGGATTCTGGTTCTCCTTGATATAACATGTCAAAGCTGGAAATATCCAGTCATGGGCTGGAAACAGCTTTGACAATCTGATTGATGTGTGCATTAACTGAATTCACAACAGAAAATATATGATCCTGCAAGTGCTTATTTTTCCCCATGAAAATGATTACCACAAGCACTTTGTGCAGTGACATGTATGTGAACTTGTACCTGTGGTTTCTCAGACACAGTACAAAAGGATGTCAGTATAATGAAGAACCGCTATCTCTATAATTTATATGATATGTAAATGCAAATGGCAAGGCATTTAAAACAAGTATCTTTTTAATAAACTTCATGTTCCGAGCAGATTTTTTTTCAACTTTTGTTACCGACATCTGCTTTTCTTTACTTAGGAAGTTTTTCAGTGATTCTGTTGTTTGGGGAAAAAAAAAAAAAAAAAGGCTGTGTGATGTTACTTTTCAGGTACTGATATTTTACATGCATAATAGAGAGGGAATGCTGCTTCAGATTTCTGTGTGTGTCTATGCTTCCAGTGCTGTTTTCCTCTCAAGAACACAGTTATCCCAAGAAAGATAATAGTTTCATTTGGTATTAACATTCACTCATTCACTTACATCTCAGAAGTGGTTTTTTTAGCAGACCTCCCAGGAGATCTGCAGTTCATCCCTAATCATCACCCAGGTATGTCTGTGCATTGGTGGCAGTTATGCATCAAAGACGATGTTTTTCAACAACAAGGTAAGCAGTTTCTGATCTCATTTACTCAAGCACATTTATTGCATCTGATTTTCTGCCTTTAAACAGTACTGACTGGGGCTTCCTTGAAAGAGGAAGTGAGGGTTACGTGTAGGTGTAGATGGAGATGACTGGAGACAGTTTCTAAGGGCTCAGTGTTTGGTGGGGTGGAGCCCGTGCAAAGAGAAGGAAATGGAGATATCGGCAGGTAACAGAACAAAGAAGACTGCAAGATCTGCTAACAATCACACTGGCCAGAGGAGCTGGAGCTGGACATACTAGCTACTGTCTAGTCTGTCTCCTTTCCTCTTCTGAGGTGGAGTTGCATGAAGTAGATGCTCATGGTGTCATCTTTTACTTATATGAAAAGTAAGCTCATTCTGGGAAGAAAATCACAGAACAAAGGTAAATATGACAAAAGCAAGACAAATAATTAGGCAGATGTCTCATTATTTGCATGACAATATCTGCTGTCATCAGAAAGAAAGTACCTTCTCCCAGGGGTGAGAAGGAAATTTGACCTCTATAAAGATCCTGAGTCCAGATGTCAACAAGGACTTTTTTTAATTTTAGTTTTAGCAAGCTTTATGATTGCTGAAGTCTTGGGGTTAGCAGGGCTACACCTAGTCAGTGAGACTGTGGAGTACAGCAGATAATGGTATCTTTGATCAATCAGGCAAAGCAGATAAAGATGCACTGCAAAAAATTGGCTGGCAAGCCACAGAAATATCTTTCTTATGTCATTCATCAATTCTTGGGATAAGTCTTGTAGAAATTAATCAACACTGATGTGAAAGGTGAGGGAGATATGGGCTGATGACATGTGCCTCGTCTTTAAGATAATGACAGGCTTTGGTTTAGTTATTTCATATGAGGCTTCCCAGGTCACTGGAGTTCCCCTTTCTGCCTCCAAAAGGCGGTGTTGGGATGCAGTCTTCCTATTAGTGTCAGGTAGAAATCTTTACTAGCAATAGGAGGACAGTCTCCAGGTACCTTATTAGGCACAGAATACGTGAAAATCACAGCAGCAAATAATACAAAGCATTTCATGGCTCTGGAAGAACTTGGCTGTCTCATAAAAGAAGGGCTGGCAGAGATTCGTTGGCCAGAGCAACTGTTCTTTTCTGTGCAGTTCAAACTTGTGAATAAACATGCAATCAGGCACACATTTAGAGATGCAGTCATGCAGCTTTCTACAAGCTACAGACTAATGACAACTGGGCTTTAGACAGGAACTATTTATACATTTCTGTCTTTCTAAGTACAGGAACCAGTGTCCTTGGTGTTTGTCCATTCAGCAGTGAGCACCATGGTACTTGGTCTGTGATCACCTGGAATGCACTGACAATCATAAACAATAAATCAGATCCCTGATACTCTGTCTATGCACAAAGTGATTTTGGTAAGAGAAGAGGAAGAGTGACACCAGCACAATGTGTAACCTCAGCGTTTGTGCTTTGCAAAATGGTGTTAGTTAATGGGCTGACTATCACTAATTGTATGTTTATTTTGTACAGAAAGTTTAGATGGATTATGGTCTTTACCACAATTTTCAGGTTAAATACCATGCAACCTGTTTTAATAGGCATCACATTTTTCTGCCCACTCATTCCTGTATACAGGTGGAAAGAAAAGAGCTATCTTTCTCCTAAGCAGAAGCTTAATTTTGCTTCTTATACAGCCAACTCTGCTCAGACCAGGAGAGATACCTGGTGGTGTCTGACATGGCTGGCAGCTCAGTCCATATCATATGACATGCTGTAAGAGACACCTTGCAGAAGAGACAGTAAATCAGAGCTCCAAAGCTTATGTATGTAAAACATTTATTTTTAAAAGCCTTTTGGTTTATTACAACCTTGAATTAGTGTCCGGAGAAAAAGTCAAACAATCTTCTCTAAGAGAAATTCTTTTAATTTAGTGAGAAAATGAAGATATTTTGGCAAAAGTTTTTACAGGAGCAAAATACAAAAAAAAAAAAATTTCACTAAAACCCTCAGCACAAAGACCCATTACACCCACTACAAAAAATCAATATACCAGCTTTAGTAAAACACAACTCGTTGGTTTTAAGTGACCCACAAGAGAAGGAAAAGATTAAAAGGAGAAAAGAGATTAAAGAGGTAAAGAGACAAGAAAGAGAGAAGCAGAGAGAGGAAAGGAAAAATGGTTACCTACAAGATTTGATGCTTCACATGGTGCAGGCAGCAGGAGAAAAGACAGAAAGAAAGAGAAAGAAAAGAAAAAATGGTTATCGACAAGATCTGGTGGTTCACATGGTTCAGGTTGCAGGAGAGAAAAGAAAACTCACATGGAGTCCCATGTATTTATATATGTTTTCCCTCCCAGGCAGGGTATCCGGTCATTGCCTTCCAGACCAGAGTGAGTTGTGCTGTAGCAGTCACAGGCTGCAGGGGTGTGGTGTGGGCAGGATAGCAGGCAGGTCTGCCTTGACGGACAGCCCGGCTGCAGAGCCTTCGGTGATGCCATGTGCTCTGCGTGGCCTCAGCCATGTCTGCTGCAGGACCTTCCAGCGCTGCCATGTGCTTTTGGCAGGCCTTATGCGATAAGGCAGCCTCATCTCCAACCCGTATCAATAATTCAGTGAGATTTGGATCCAGTATCTCACAGATGTGTGGGGTTCTTTCCTTGTGGGTGGTTAAGAGTGAAAGCTCTACACCAAGTAAGGAACAACAATAGTAATAAAAAGTAGTGTAATGTTTTTTAAAGCTCAATAATTCTGCACTTGCTCCTGCTGAGATACACCTTGCTATGAAGCTTATGTCACTGATGGGACTGTTCATTTGAGTGAGGCAGAGCAGCAGGGACATTATAATTAATAATGCTTAGCAGGAAACAAGTTATTGTGCTTGGGGCGGAAGGGCAAAAACTGTTCTCTATTATTTTTTGAAGAGTTAATTGGTAGTAGGCAAAGATTTGCTGCGTTGAGCCAGCAGGTGCTGCTTTATGACTACATTAATGTTAATGATATCCTCCAGACACACATGAAGACAGGTTAACCTGTTTCTTTCTCATTGCATTTCTCTGGGTGGATGTGTGTTCTGGTTCCAGTTATTTTCCAAGTGCTACCACAGAGCATTTGGACATACAATGACCCCAAATTTGCACAGATCTTTGCAGGTAGTTTTGCAAAACCAGGTAACTCTTGTAACCTCTATTCACCCGGGTACAGACTGTAGATTAAAAAATGAGGGAAATGGGTAAAAGGGGCTGCTTCTCTGTCATAAAATCATTCCTAGGAGTTGCATAACATTTCTATAATTACCTGTTTAACTGTTCCTAGGTGTGCTTAACAATAGTACCTGGGATCTAACTGTTTATTCTCTTTTTTCTTCACTGAAACCTCTATTTTTTAGGCATACCATTAAAAGAGTACTCTGTCAGCAATTTAAATCCTGAGATGAGCAGATGTTAAAACTGTGTTCCTCTAAGTAAAGTGTGCCATCAAAGCATGATACGTGCTAGAAAAGGTAAGCCAGTGGCTCCACAGAGCTTGAAATGGTCTTTTTTTCATACCAGTCTACATCTGAAGTTTAGTTATGAGCCTACTTTTTTTCTTCTTTATGTCCTTTTTGAATATCTAGTTTGACAAAAGTGCACTGTCCAGCATTAAGCTTCAGAAATCCTTCAATATATTTATATTTTTCCTAGGATGCTGGCTTTGCACAAGCCCATCAGCTCCAGTAAAAATCTGGGTGCCATGGCAGGCAAAAATGCTGTGGAAGGACAGTCCTGGGAGCTGGGTGCAGAGCCTTTAGCAAAACTCAGGTGACAGAGCTACCATTTGAGAAACCCACCAGGTTTCAGACTGATTTTGAATGCCAAATCTGATTTTTAATAAGATTACCAGGTGAGTCCTGTGCCTTGCTAGAAGTCTGCCTCTGCAGATCTAGTGATAACAAAATGGGAGAACAAGTCTTGCATGCCCATAAGGACTGAGAGAGTTGTACTCAGCAGTGTTTGCCTGTTAGAATATGGGTACAAGTCCAAGTAAGTTATTTCAAAATTTCTTGGAAAATGAAACATGAGTAATCAGAAAGGGGGAGAAGAGTCTGTATGAAATCTTAGGAGTGAGTGTTGGACTTTACATACTCATCATTTTTAGGAATGGTACCTCTAGGGTGCAATGCTCTTCTAAGATGCTCAGGCCTCCTGGTGAAAGGGAAGGGGTTTGAAAGGGCCAGTTGATTTGGGTGAATTAACAAATGTTTACAACACTGGTGCCACAGCCAGAGGTTCAGCTACTTAGGTCATGGGACTCACTTTGAGAAACCTGGTCCACTGGGAGCCGATGGGATTCATCTGTCAGAGAAGGGAAAGAGCACCTTTGGTCATAGGTTTGACAAGCTGGTGAAGGGGGTTTTAAACTAATGTTGGCAGGGGAGGGAAACCTCAATCCATCCCACTCCCCAAAAATTTGATGCCAGTGGCAGCCGGAGATGCTCAGAGCCTGGAGAGGGATCACAGGTCAGCAGGAGAGCACCTGAAGAGCAGCACAGTGTGATTCTGGCCACTCCAGCCAGTAAGTCAGCTTAATGGGAGACCCAGCTTAAATGTCTCTATCAAAAGCATAGGGAATTAAAAAAAGGAATTAAAGAAGTATGCATACCTGCAGGGCTGTGATCTTACTGGCTTCCAGGAGATGTGATGGGGTGGCTTCTGTGACTGGAGTGTTGGAACGAAGGGATAGAGGATCTTCAGGGAGGGCAGGATGTGGAGATGAGAAGGGAGTGTCAGCCTCTGTGTCAATGACCAGCTGGAGTGCATGGAACTCTGCCTAGGAATGGATGAGGAACCAACTGCGAGCTTATGGACTAAGATTAAAGGGAGAGCAGGGACAAGTGACGTTATAGTGGGGGTTTACTACAGGCTGTCTGACCAGGAAGATGGAGTGGATGAGTTGCTCTGTAGACAGGTAGGAGTGGCCTCATGTTCACAAGCCATGGTTCTTAGGGGGAACTTCATCCACTTCTATATCTGTTGGAGGAACAACACAGCAGGACATAATTGATCCAGGATGTTCGTGGAATACACTCATAATAAATTCCTTCTCCAAGTGATAGAGAAGCCAATGAGAAAAGGTGTGCTATGCTGGATGATGTTCTCACCACCAACAGGACCTGGAGAGGAATGTGAAGCTCAACGACAGCCTTGGCTGCAGTCATCATGAAGTTGTGGAGTTCTAGTACTTAGGACATTAAGAAAGGCACACAGCAGGCTCAATTGGACTTCAGGAGAGCAGACTTTGATCTCTTTAGGTACAGTATCATGGGATAAAGCCTTTTAAGGAAGAGGGGCCCTGTAAAGCTGGTTATTAATCAAGGATCACCTCCTCCGAGCTCAGGAGCAATGCATCCCAACAAAGAGGAAGTCGGGCAAAAATGCCAGGAGGTCTGTGTGGATGAATAAGGAGCTCTGGAGAAAATTAAACATGAGATCTGGGTTTCCAGGTTCCTTGATAATTCCTTGGGTTAGTGTCTGAATGGAATTTTTATGTTGCTTTCATGATTCTTCATGTAGCACTGTTTACAGTATAGTGTCTCTTAAGTCCTAATAGCATTTTTAAGGTGTTTGCTTCCTCTTCTGTACTGCTTTTAACATAAAATGAAATGGTTAGACTTCAGTTAAACAGATCCTTATAAAGTAGGAGCTAGTCTGATAATGACTTAAATTGGTGAGACGTGGACATCACATGTTATTTGATAACCATTCCATTATAATTAAGAAGTGGTTAAAGACAATTAATATACAGGATTACACACTTAGCTAATTAGATGATTTAATTTTTTTTTTTTTTTTTAGATTAAAATGTACAGGACCCCATAAATCACTATTAGAGATCATTTCATAAACTTGAACTCTCAATTTTCTCCCTGTCAGTCAGGAATGGAACTACTGACTTTTTGTCTCACCCAGAGAGACTTGTCACATGGAAGAACTGCTGTGCTCAGCATGAGCTGAAATGCCCTCAACTCCCAAATCTTGCATCTGTTTGCAGGACATCACAGCTCAAGTCTGTGCTCTCATGTTCTGTTCTACTTGTCAAGACCCACAGCTCCTGCTCCTGCACATGAAATGAAATGTTCCCCCTGTCCCCATAATTTTAGCAGCCTCTTACTTTGTGCCCATGAGAGACAGGAATTTTGCACGTGGCTTTCTGTAATCCCTGTCAAGAAGGGACAGTTCTTTTCAGTTCTGCGAAGCTGATTCCATTTAGGTGTCCCAGGCCATGCAGCAGTTGTTGACTCGGCAACACCTTCCCTTAAAGGGTGCATGTGTGAGCCAAGCTGAGCTGGAGCTCCCTGTTGGGGTGTGAGGCTCTGTTTTAATTGAGGAGGCTAAGAACTGCAGACTCCTCAGCACTCGCTGCAGGGAGAGACAGCTACGCCTTTGGGAAGCGGCAAATCATATCCAACAACACTGAGGGCAAGGAAGAATTCACCTCCAAACTGTAGACAACTTTGAGATATCTATGTGTAATACCTACAGGACAGTAAAGTGTTTAAGCTCTATTGCAGTCAGCAGAGACCTAATCAGTGCAGTAATGAGGGCTGAAGCATCACTTGGCTGACAAACCACGAAGAGCTCAAGTCTGTTGCCTGAACACCACTGCCTATTGCTATTTGGGGTTTGTGGGTATCAGAGGTCAGGGACAGTGTGTTCAGCACATCCTGGTGGCAGGTCTGCCTCTCAGAGTGTCCCCTGCAGGGCCATGCAGGACACTCCCGATCACATGTGGCACACTGAGGTGACTGTATCCATCCAAATTGTCCCTGTGTTCAGAAAGACCAAGGAACTCCTCTAGGTACAATGTCAGCTCTGCCCCTCCATCCCCTGTGGTGAGCGTGCCTCTGCCTGCAGAACTGAAACAAGTGCACCAACGATAATTTCTTCTACTATTTGCTCAACAATAAACTACTAATGGGCTGTTCCAGCAGCACAGAGTGCTCTGTAAATTTGGATCTGATCAGACAGAGCTAGGAGAGTGATACAGTAATTGGGCTGTGTTTTGCTGGCAAGGCTCCCAGAGGCACAGCACAAAGGAATAGTGTTGACAAGCAATTGCTTAGAGCTGACCAAGAGACTACACCTGATTTTGATGAAATTTTTGAAATATTCATAGCTGAAGCAGAAAGAAAGCAGTGGGAATGAGATCTAAGGTAGAACAATACAAAGCCTGACATGTTTGTAAGATGTCACTTACTAGCAAAAGTCAAATGTTTTGCTTCACCTTGTAAACAACATGTGTATTACAATTATGGATATAAATAAAAGTAGCTTGTAGAGCTTCTTTACATGCTTTCATGTTCAAGGCACTTTACAAGTAAAAACAAATTTCTCTTGACAGCTTGCATCAGAAAGTCAGTATCCCAAACTCTCTGAGGACCTGAGGAAATGGGAGTATGGGAGTAGATGACTCTCCCAGTGTCTAAAGTGAAATTAGGATCAGAGGCAAGGTATAAAAGTAGATATTTCCACCTTTTGTTTCAGCTCTCAGTTGACCCAGTGTTGACAGGAGTGTGCAGAGTTTGGTGTTTGCACAGCTCTGGATGTGTGAGGGTTATACCAAGGCAAACTCAGCAGCTCTGTGATGGTGTCACTGGAAGGACAATTAGTTTAAATAGAGGTTGACATAGGTGTGTCCCTCAAGCCGTTTATCTGTCTGAAAAAAAGCTGATTTGGAGTTTTTCATTACTGATTTTTACACTGCTGATGAAGTGCACTCATCTCTTCCTGGGCAAAATGCAATACTAAGATATCACCACCATTCCCTCCAGACACTTCACTGCCTCAAAAACTAAGAAAACATCATTTTTATTCCCTATGTAGTTATTGAGGTCAAGAGATGATTCAAGAGCACTCAAGTATGCAAGAGGCTTTTTAGTGACTAGGTGGGATTTGCATCCAGGCTTAATGCCCTGGAGAACAGTGGATGAGTGTGTGGTGAGACCAACCTGCATTGACATGAACAGAGGCTGGCATTTCAGAAAAACAAATGTGTTTGGGATGGTAGAAAGTGGCAGCACATGCCTTTGCTTTCATTAAATACATATTTGGGAATATAGCATATTTATGGGCATAGAAAAAAAGAGAAGATTCTCAAAATTTAAAGGGACATTATACTTTTAATAAAAAAAAACAACAGATTATTTTTAGTGCAAGCACTTTGACATATCTTCTAACCCAAAAGCAAAGCAAGGAAAGGGCTGAACTTTACTGCAGGTACATGCCACCATTGCCAATAGGAGGGAGACTGCTATGGGGTCTATAGGGTCTTACTTGCAAGATCTTTGTGGCAGCAGTTCAGACCTCAGTCTTCCCCCCTGCTTTCAAACCATCACTGGATGACCTCTTGCACCCCAGCAAGGAGCATGGAGAATTTTATGTGTGTGTCTGGGATCATACACTGTCTCCCACTGGATCCTTTCTAAAACCAGGTAGCTTCCAAGAAGAAGGACAACATAGTCAACTGAGCAGCCTGATATAAGGTGTGTGGGTGGGATGGAGAATATGGCTTTGACTACAATTAATATTTAATTCTTTGTATAGCGAAATGTCTTTGGGAAACTGAGCAGTTTGAAGCTCTGGACAAAGCACTCAGCTGGGAAGTTAGGTCAAACCCTTCTTACAGAGCAGGGGTTTCTTGTCTCTTGGCAGGGAGGGGAACACACTCAGCATTATTTCTGCCTTTGTAATCTTGTGAATGACATCTCAGTCCTTTTGAGAGTCCAGCTCAGAAATCAGTGTAGTTGCTATAAAAAATTCTTCAGTGAGCTGTTGCAGCATTTCCAATTCTGATGTATGCATAAACACATTTCATGATATTCACTAAATTTGATCTAAGAGTATTGGTATTTGAATTCATAATTTTCAGTAAATAAATTATTTGCTAGAAGAGCATTACACAACTTTAAGGAAAATATTGCATAAGAAAAGGCAAAGATACACTACCAACTTAGTTCTCCATGGTTTTTGATTAAGCAGGCTTTGTCTGCTGATCAGTCTTATGCTGCACTTGTCTCTATTTAAAGCCAGTTTCTAGTCAGCTCTCAGAGTTCTAAATGTTCATCTGAGGTCACTTTCAGTGCCCACAACCTCAGTTCTTCAGAATTTCAGACTGACCATTTCAATCACCTCTCTTGAAAACTGGTTGCACAGGGTAGTGCCCTTAAATTCCCATCTGACAGCAGGCCAAGCACAAGCGCTCCATGATGAAATCTTTTCCTTTCTCTTTTGAGGACGTTTTTCTGTTTTCCTGTATAAGCTCCTGGAGCTCAAATGAAGAAGAATGCTCCCTGGGGAGTTGCCATAGTAACCTGCAATTTTTTTTTTTTGTTGTCTGAGATTAAATATAAGCAAGGGAGAAATTACAGAGAAGAATTTTATACCTGAGTTTATAATTTTCATATAATACCAAAGCTTAACTGTAGCTCTGACTTCCTAAAGCAATAACAGTCACCTTGAGGCTGATGTCAACGTGGTAATTTTCACTGGAAAAGAAATTAACTGCTGTATTTATTATTCAAGAACTCTGATTAGAAAAAAAAATCCACATCTGAAAGATGTAGCAAATAAGAAAGACAATGAGATCATTAGAAATGTAAAGACATGAAAGTGGGAATAGCTGCTACAAATAATATCTAAACTTGCAATCCATGAATGCCCTGCATATTCTATTTTCTTCTTTATAGGGTTCAGTGATAGTCTGCTCTTACACGTATAGTCAAAGAAGAACTTCAAACTCACATTGTCCTTGGAAAATAACTTAAACTCTCACAGCACTTACAAGGAAGTGATTTTTTAATGTATCAGTATCAGTCCAGCAACAAACATAATGTGAAGATTCAAAATACAAACAAAATTTGTTTTAAGAAGGTGTGACGGAGAAAGGATCCAGCCAATCTCCTGTCAGTTATGAGCATCAAAGGCAGATCAGGAAGTCTGGGATCAGGAAAGGGCATGGGAGCCAAGCTAACAGAAGGGTTGTTTCCATGAGAAATAACCCAAAAGAGCAATGCTGGGAAAAATTGAAGACAAACTTGGGATGACAGCGGGGAAGAAGTGCAGAAGTGGGTTGGGCAAGGAGGGTGTGCAGGAGCTCCCAACCCCTGTTGGAGGGGCAGGTGGCTGCATCTGGGGCAAGGTCCCTACCAGTGCTCACATCACTGTCAGTCCTCTCTATCCCCTGCCATGCACTCTCACTGCCCTTGGACTACCCACAGCAGCAGGACCTCAGACCGGGTTGCTTGGCTGTACCATGAGGAGAGGGAAGAGCCCTGGCTTCGGTGAGAAGGTGAGCATGTGCTGGATGTGCAATTTAGTGCAATCAAATTGCCCAGCCTGTCTTGATTTTGTGTGGCTTCCCTGCAGCTGGCTACTTTGCCCATCCACCCCAGCTCCCAGCATTTCCCAGTGTTATTCAGAGATGGGGGGGAAAATTACGTGGGAGGTGGGAGAACTTGAAGTATCTCTCTGAAGCTTGGGTCGATGTGTCCCCTGCAGTGCAAAAGAGCTGACAGAGCCACTGTCAGGTTTAACTGTCCCCAAGATAATGTCCTTCAAGGCCATATATATTATACATTTCTGTTTATCTTGAAAATATGCCATCTAAACACTTTAACCGTGAGTGACTTTAACATCTTTAGCTGCTGGCACATCATACTCAGTGGCAGGTGGGTCTGGGCTTATGATACTGGAGGTTTTCTGCATCTCCTCTGCATACTTAGGGGTCTGTTCCCCATGTGACTGATTTGCCCCCTGCCCCTGTCTTTGGGCTGTTGGGGAAAACAGAATCCCAGAATATTCTGAGATGGAAGGAACCCACAAGGATCATTGAATCCAGCTCTTAAGTGAATGGCCCAATGGGACTGGGCACCCCAATTGAATGGGGTGGGTCAGAAAGTCTGCAGAGGAAAGGGTGCAAGGGAGGGAGCGATATATGGCTCTGAAAATATGTGGTGTAAATTAAAACAAAACTGCCAAAAATGAGATTTTGGGGAAATCCCTTTTAGCAGAGGAATGATACTATGAAAACACAAGTCTCATGTGTGATTAAGCAGCAGGTGATGTGGAAGACAACCTTGAAAGTCAGATGGAAATCCTATTTCAGTAATATCAAGTGTTACTACAAACAGACCTATATTGCAATAGCCCTCTCCTATATTAGGGAATTTTGGATTTTAAATGAAGCAATAATTTTATGAGCATTTGGACAAGCTTGGTAAGGGGGTGAAGGATGCATCTATCAATATTTGCTCTCAGAAGTAAACTGGAGGAGCCTGGAGATGCAGTGCTGTTTTGTGGATAAGACAGGGAAAGGGGGGAAGCAACAGGTTTTGAAAAGGAGAGGGCAAAAATAGGACAGGGGGTGCACAAAGTGATGGCAGAACTGGAGGAGGTCATGTGTGGTGGTCACCCCGTGCTGAATGCTTGGGGTAGGGACATGAGGGCAAGATTCATGGAGGTAAAACTCTCCTCATGGACACAAAAGCAGAACTACGCTTTCCAAGGAACAGAAGGGCAGCTGGGGGGAGGAGTAAACCTGAATGAAATTTGACAACTAACTTCTTTCTTATTTTTTTAACGAGAAAAAGGCACATTTGTTCTGCTAGAAATGTTGTGCAGAAGCTCCTAAGAATTCCAACAATTTGGTTATAAAAATAGTTCAACCTTAGTTCAAATAATTTCATCATGAAAATCGCACTAATTTAATTTTGGTTAAAACTGCAGAAAATAAGTGTTTCTTTGGCACAAAACATTTTTGATTATTTGGTCATTTGCTTTTTTTTCTTTCATGTAAGAGACTGAAATAATTCATTTGCCTTGGTTTACTTCTGACCAGAAGGTGATTTAAGCTGCAACATTTTGGGTAGAGGAAAGGGGGGAAGAGTGTTCAGCAGATAAGTCTGAGGTTTCTGCGACTGAAATGAGAAGCATTAAAGGTGAGGCCCTGCAGTATGGATTTTAGAGATGAGTTTTCTGATGATGTGAAAAAGAGGCAGATGGACTGTAGGAAAAAGATAAGCAATCACTATTGCAGGGCTAGAAAGCAAGAAAAATAACAGAGCTATCAAAAGGATATAAAGAAAAGGGTGACAGGAGAAATGAAAAAAAGATGGAGAATTATCTGTGGGCTGTGACAGTGTTTGGACCATGGTGATGGGAGCTTGTCAAAAAAACATGCAAAGAGCAACAGAGCTGTCTTGGTTTTGATGTCCCAGCGCTGTGGTTTGGAGTTTGAAATTATTTGTGTATAGTGTATCACTCCATGCTCTTCCTGTTCACAATTCTGTGGATTTTAAGATCAAAACTGCCACAGTAGTTTTGCGGAGCCCAGTTAACACAGGCTACTCAACATCAACAAGAAAATCCTGATCTGAAGGCCAGTTTTCTCTACGATCCTTTAAAAATGTTTTATTTTGTAAAGTTGTTTCAGCCTCATAACAATTTTTAATTTGTTTGTCTGTCAGTCATTTGGGAACAGGTTATTCTGAGGCAAAAGATATTCTTGCATTTTACTCCCTTACAGGTCCATAAAAATGAGGTAGAGAGAGACAAAGGGAAAGTCCAAGGTTTCATCAACAGCTTGTAGTGCTGCCATAGGGGTGCTTTTTCTGCAAATGCCAATTTTCTCAGCTTCTATAAGTTAAGTATCTGGTGTATTCCTTACCCTTCAGAGTCAAAGGGGCAACACTATTGACTGGGAGAACTGATTTATTTGCTTGTTCCTGTTGTTAATGTAGTTTAATTCTGATTTGGAATTTTAGCAGTAAGTCTATGCATTTGTGTTCCCTGTTCTTTCAGTCCTAATCAAGCTTCTCCAGTCCCAGTGTGTCACCTACTCCTTGACAGTTGGCAGTGGCCCCTTGCAGAAGTCCTGGAAAAAGCCTTTTCACACAACCCTCCTCAATTTTCTAAAGAAAGGCCATGACTGCATTTGATTTGAGGAACCAGAGCATGCAGTGTACAGAGCCTGAGACAGACTATATCACCCCTCAGATGAAATCAAGGGATCAGATGTTTGTCTTTATTGATGGTAGATGGGTGAATGAGATCTACTGCCAGCCACCCTGTCCTTCCCACCGGAAACTCTTAAGCAAGAAGGTACAGAATGAGTGGAGCATCTGGGAGGAGAACAGAGCACTCTGGCAGGAAAACCAAGTCCTCCGCATAAAAACCAAGATGCTCTGGGAAGAAAACAAAGCTCTACAATGTCTCCAGTCGCAGAACAAAGCTGTCCAGGTTATTTACACTGATGCTATTCAGCAAAGCCTCCAGAACAAAAACAAGCCATTTCCATGCTTCCAAGAGAGGAACACAGGCTTTTGGTTCAGCCCAGGCAATAAAGCTCTCCAAGCAGTCCAGGAAAAGAATAAAGTCTTTGAAGATTTCCAGCAGAAGAATAAAGCCATCCCTGTTACCTGGAAAGACCGAAAAGCCATCACAGTCCATAAAGAGAGCAACGATGCCCCCTCAGATCTTCAGAAGGACACTGATACCATCACAGCTGTGGAAAAAGGTGGCACTGGTCCAGTCTCCCAGCAGAAACATGAAGGTAAAAAGAAGAGCACTACTCCAACCCAGAGTAAGACCAAGTCTACCACAACTACACCGGCTGAGCATGAAATCGTCCGGGTTATCCAAGACCTATGCGAGCTCCTCCACAACTTCCTGAAAATTAACCATCTCCCTGGGGAGAAACAAGGCTGTCACAATCCCTATAACATGGATGGATCCTTCCAGGAAGATTACAATAAATTGAAGTTGCAGCTAAATGCTGTGAAAAGCACTGTGTCAGACATTAGGGCTCAAATGGAAATGCTGGAAAAGGAGATCATTGCCATCACTTCCCCAATGTATGAAGAAGCAGGACAGAAGCTGTCAACTAAGTATCAGCCTGGGGACACATGAAGCATGGTGCTAAGACCTCATAGCTCAATTCCTGGGAAGCTCTTCTCCTTTTTTGGGGGGTAAACCTAATAAAATCTCAGTAGATCTTGAAGACAACTGGGGAACATTGTGTTATTCTGAAACTTTCTTGTACTACTTAGATGCATTTCACCTTCTGGTTATACAGTGTGGGTGACTGTCATGAATTTGCCTATAGTCAGGAATCATGTTTTTCAGCTTTTCCCCCCCAGGTTTCCAATAATAAGGCTAGATCTTCGAAAGATAATTCATGCTTGAGGATACTACTTGTGAGTTGAATTTGAGTCTCTGGTGGTCACTTCCTTTCTTATGGATGGCCAAGTTCAATGGCTGAACTGTATCTTCTGCCACGCACCAGCATTCCATCTTTCTTTCAGGGTAAGCAGTGGATTATGGAAAATTTAGCCTTCCAGATGACATGGACCCATGAAAGAAAATGGGACACAGAAAACCACACTATATATGCCACCTTCTTTCTGGGTAGAGCCCCAATATCTTCACGAGCCCTGCTCCATCACCCTGTGGGTCCTCGTTGACCAGACCACTGCAGGCAGGTAGAGAAGGGCTGACCTCTCTGCACCTTGGTCCTGCTGCTACTTCTCTTGGGATTGTCACACCTTGTCCTTGTAGTCCCTTTTTGTTTGACTGTCTGATAATTCCTCTGCTGTGTTTTAAACTGTTGATAACTGACTTCAACTCAGCAGTCTCACCGCCATGTGTTTTCTTCAGTTTTGCTTTCAAATCTTGTACAGCTTAGCAGCCACCATCCCCTCTTGCATACAGACCAGCAGTTCACCATTAAGCTGCTGTCAACAGAGCTGACCCATTGACTGGCAGCTCAAAAGTCTGGGCCCTACCCCAGGGATACAGTCCCAGAGGAAATGAAGGGAGGTCAGGGGTACATCCTCACCTATGACAGAGGGGGAGAGAAAGAACAGAGGAGTCATGCTCATGTGGATGCTTAGGCTGTGGGGGAAGCTGCTTATGGGGAGAACTGCCTGCTTTTGTACTGCTGCTGAAGTGTTACATGTAATTGTAGTCCGAGAGGGGTGGACAAGAAGATTGCAGTGAGAAATGTGGGTACCAGCTCATAGTTCAAGGGCATACTCACAGGTCTCTGCTACAAAGTGATAATAAATAAAGGAGGATCCCTCCTCCCAGACATCACAGTGGAGCCACAAGAGAGAATGAAGCAGGCAGCCTGGCTGCACACACTATTGAGGTCTCTCTTGATTTCTTTGATGGTCAGTTAAGGCAAATTTTTACCTGCCCCAGAGCAAGCAAGTAGGTTGCCAAAAATGGCATTTTGATGTCTGTTCCATGACTCAGGCAGGTATTTGGAGGTGCATCTGCTCACGCTCTGATGGACATGCAGTCTCAAGTGATCTGCTGACACAGCAGATAGAGAGCCTCTTGATAGGCTCATGTTTAAAAATCTGATCTAGTCTCAGTTGTGTGACTAGAGTGGCTGGAAACACATTTTCCTCTGTCTTGGACATCTTGGATGCAGTGGAATTTGTCACAATCTTTCAGGCAGCATATGGGAGCCTTCTTCAGAGCATAAGGAGACTTCTTCAGAGCAATTGTAGAAGCATTATTGTAAAGCAAAGGAAAGATTATGGTGAGGTTTATCTCTTGCAACAGGACCCCAACACCATGTTGCCACTCTAGTTTATAGATCTCTAAGTAATTTGTTACCAAATTACCTTAAGCATGAATTATCTCTCACCTTGTATGTCACTCAGACAATGCCACGCCAAGTGCCAGTGATGACTCTTTACTTCAGAGGCTTAAAGCAAGCGACATTTTATTCTGCTGTTAGGACGTCAAGATGCTGAGAGAAATCCCTCATGGTTGAAGGTAGAGGGCTGTCTGTCAGTAGTGCAGGCAGAGCTATATGTGTAAGGATCAGGTGAGAAGAGGAGCAATGTTCATTAATAGGTAGATGTGCCGACAACAAGTTGCTCTGGCTCAATGACTGGATCTCAACTAAAAATAGCTAAATACCTCAGCCCCATACTGGGGAACATGTTCATGCCTCTGTGTCTTCAAACATGCTACTTTTCTCTTAGCCACCATGTTTGAATGTTTGTTAAGAGTGAGAAATAGAACTATGAAGACCCTAATGCAGAACTCTGGAGGAGGATAGCAGTAGTCACAAGCTTTGATTTTTTGGCATGTCTCACGGAGAAGTTGAATTGACTCATTCCTTTAAGGTTTCTCAAGTCTGTCATGTGCTGAGATGGCAGTGCCCATAATGACTGTCCATTACTTAGTCTTGCAGAGGACTATGTGATAGGCAAACTCTCATAATCCCAGGAGGTACCAAACCTCCAGTCTGTGCTTATTTGTTTACAAACCAGAGAGAGTTAGTGACAACAGTGGAGGATCATTTCTGGGTGGTACTAGAAAGGCAGATGATCGTGAGTATTGCTTGGTCTCCTTGAGTATTGCTTGATCTGATAATGCTGGGGGGACAGATGGTGAGATTTGACTGAGTTGGCTGCAGAGTGCCACAGGACTGCATGGGGACAGTCCTAAGCACTGTCCATTCTCTGCATTGTTCCATGTCCCCAGCCAGTGTCATTAATCGCCTCAGTGGGGGCCATCGTAGTATCCTATAAGTCTCCATCCAGAGTGTGTGCTGTTGAGATGGGCTAGACTCACAGCTTTTGCACCCTATTTAAAGTAGAAATGGAGGAAAAATGCAACAGCAGCTATTTATAGGAACTACTTGTTAATTATACTAAAATTTGAGCAAGTTTGGGAAAAATGGGGTAAACTTAATAATTTTCCCTAGCCTGTTCACTGATTTGCAAATCCCTGGAAATTGTTAGCTATTCTGGCTTGAAATGGATGCATGTCATTTTTATAGTGTATAATTTACCTTCTGCACAGAGACAAACTTTCTGTCTCCCTCCTTCTTATTGTTGCTGATTAGCCCCTTATTTTTGCACTACTCATTTCTCAGTACTATTTTTGGAAAGCTGGGTTTTTGGCAAGGTCACCATCAGCCTCTTACTTCCCTGTAAATTGGATTATTGCCTGTAGCTGGGCTTTGTGTAAATGCTGACTTTCCTGTTCTCATTTCTTATTAGACAGTCTAATACAGCTGGGTTTGTGCTGTCTTCATAGAACACTCACCCTGGCCTTTTGTGCTTGTCTTAGCAGCCCAACCACATCTTCCCACCCTAAATTGCAAGTTAGGAATTTTTTCAAAGTGCTTTGAGCTTCCCTGAGCCCTGGCTTTTTCCTGTTAACTGCTGAAGACAGTTTTCCTGGAGTTTTGATTGTGATTTCATGAAGTTGAGGGTGTGCTTCAAAAGCTGTGGTCCTGGCCAAAACCAATGCTTCCCATTGTGGTGCAGGCTGTTCGTTGGTGTTCTCAGAGGGTGCAGATATTTCCCTGCTAACTGCAGAGAGCCTAGAGTGGCCAAGGTTAGGTGGGAAGAGTTGAGGCCTGAGAGATGGTCACATCTATTAATGAGATGCTTCGGCTTGAACTAAGGAAAAAAAGGAGAATTTATGACTTTTGGAAGAAGGGCCAGGTAACTCAGGAGAACTACAAGGATGTTGTAAGGTTATGCAGGGAGAAAATTAAAAGGACCAAAGCCCAAATAGAACTTAATCTTTTTACTGTCATTAAAAAAATGTTTCTATAAATGCATCAGCAACAAAAAGAAGGCTAAGGACAATCTTAATCCTTTAGTGGATGTGGAGGAAAACATAGTGACAAAGGATGAGGAGAAGATTTTAGGCACTTAATGCTTTCTTTGCCTCAGGCTAAAACAGTAAGACTAGTTGTTCTCCAGGTACCCAGCCCCCTGAGCTTGAGGACAGGGACAGGTAGCAGAATGAAGCCCCCCCATAATCCAAGAGAAAATGATCAGCGACCTGCCTCACCAGTTAGACACACACAGACCAATGGGGCCAGATGGAATCCACACAAGGATACCAAAGGAAGTGGTGGAAGTGCTCACCAAGTCACTCTCCATGATTTACCAGCAGTCCTGGCTAACCAGGGAGTCAACTGTTTAACATCCAGTCGGTTGGGATGTTGACAAATGTGACATTCATCTACAGGAATGGCTGTAAGGAGGATCTGGGGAGCTACAGGCCTGCCAGTAGCAGGTTCTGGGCAAGGTTATGGAACTGATCACCTGGAGTGCAATCACACAACACGTGCAGAACAACCAGGGGGTCAGGCACAGCCAGCATGGGTTTGTGAAAGACAGGTCCTGCTTGACCAACCCAGGCTCCCTCTGTAACAAGGTGACCTGAATAAAGGATGAGGGAAAGGCTGTGAATGTTGTCTATCTGTACTTTAGTAAAGCCTTTGACAGAGTTTTCCACAGCATTCTCCTGGAGAAACTGGTTGCTCATGGCTTGGATGGGTGCTGAGTTAAAAAGTGCCAGCATGGCCAGACCCTGAGAGTGGTGGTTAATGGAGTTACATCCACCTGGCAGCTGGTCACTGGAGGTGTTCTCCAGGTCTCAGTGTTGGGGCCAGTTCTGTTTAATATCTTTATCAACAATCTGGACTAGGGGATCAGTCAGTTTACAGAGAACATCAAGTTGGGTGGGAGTGCTGATCTGCTGGAAGGCAGGAGGGCTCTGCAGAGGAATCTGAGTTGGCTGAGGCCAGCTGTACGAGGCTCAACAAGGCAAAGTGATGGGTCCTGCACTTGGGTCAGAACAACCCCATGCAGTTCTACAGCCATTCATGCAGCCTCAGAGTCAGGGATTAGGCACCAAGCACATATTCAGGATTGCCTCTGAGGCTTCTGCCCTGTGCTTCTTGAAGCCTGTTGCAAAACTGCAGCTGAGCTGAGCATCAGCAGGACAGAGGATGATAGTGCAAAAACAGCACAAACAAGTCTCACCAAACTCATTGTAAACATATACATTTTGATTTTTCAGCCTGGTTTCCTCAACCTCTGCCTCTGGTTTCATAGATTTTTAAAAATGTTTTTGTGCAAAAGGTAAAATTGTGGAGCTTTCAAATTTTCAGAAAAATATAATTGGTAAAAATATTTTCTAAATGAAAATCAAACATCTTCCTTTTGATCGTGAGCTATGCCAAAGCTCTAATAGACATCTTTGATCTTATGGCAGTGTCTGGAGAAATTATGGGATTCTAATATGGAATAATAGATTCACATCAAGACTTCTAGCTTTAGGAAATTGTTTAATCTCCATTCTCAGTATCTGTTTCTTTGATGCAGCTGTGACTGAAGGGCCCCAAGTGCTGGAAAAACAGCTCACCAGCTCAGAACAAAGCTGATTATGTAAATTGTGCATTAAGATTCAGCTTCGATTTAATTTTATTCTGTAAATAAATATCCCATTAACATCCATCTGTTAAAAGTCAGGTAAAACATTTTCAAAACCTCCATTGCTATGGCAGATGTGACTGTACCATAAATAGTGATGGGGTGGTGGTATGAGGATGTCAAAGTATAAACTGGGAAGCACATTTTAAGAAGTAAGGAAGGTGATTACATTTAATTATAACAAAAGGGACCTTGTCTGATTGTTTGAGACAGACAGTGCTTCCATTTGTGTTGTTCTCTATGCATTATGCAAAATGCTTTCTCTAATCACCATCTCCAAGATAGCTAATAATTATAGCTCATTAGTTCACTTAAAATACAAAAACATTTCAGTTTATGAAGGTCATTACTGAATTATGTCCAAGCCTTTTGCTTAATACATTCTTGTTTCAACAGCTTGCTTGAGAGTAGTCATCTTCCCTTGGTCTAGCTGGTACTTCACCACACACGATGTAATAGATTATACTGATCAGGAACAGAATGATGAACCCTATCAAGTTTTCTAAATTAGACTTCAAAGAGCATGAAAAGGTTCAAGTGCTCTTAACCCATAGCTATTTTTAACTATTTTAAGTAATCAGAGATTTCATATGCACTGCAAAAGGGCACTCAACTCAGAAGCAACCAGGGGATTGGAGCAGATTGTACTTATAGTGGAAGTATAAAACTGCATGTGTCTGTCAGCTGGAGATCAGAAGCAGGTTCCTTATATATTCTTTAACATCCTGAAGAGGAATTGTAACATTGCTAATTGAATTCCACAAGAGAATACAAAATTATTTTCTATGGGACACACTGTAGGGAATGGATAGAGGTAATGCATTGCTGTATGCCTCTGAAACGGAACAATCAAGGAGAAATTACAATTCTTCAAGGCACTATCAGACTTGAGCAGAACCTTCCAGTGCTCTGCTATTCCACCTAAGCTCCTTGATTATATAAATCCGTACAGTCTGTGCAAACCTTTACTGCTTGGTGGAAGATAGCTTTAGGCATAAAATCACATGCCTGTAAATACCTAATTGTTGATACAACAAAATGCCATATGCCATGCTAAAGCTGACAGTCTATTCCCTGGTAAAACCAATGGGCATGAACACTGCATTGAAACCTTTTTATCAGAGCAAATAAAAGCAGAGTTTGACACCAAGTTTCAGGAATGGTTTGTTGCTCGGTTTAGGGGAGTTTGCAAATCCGAGAGAGTTCAGTGGTCCTTCAGGTACCGGATATCACAAGCTAATCCTGATTCCTATCCGATTTTCCAAAGAAAGTGTGAGGTCATGGGGACTTTAGATACAACTGAAGAATATGGCTGATATTACAGGCTCTTCCCATGCACCAGTACACAGCAAGTCTGTTTTGACTGTACATTTTCTCAGCTATCTTATACTTTCATCTTCAACTGGATTTTACAGTGGTGTGGATATTGGGCAAGGAGTAGAGGGCCATGCAGCTTTAATCATCTCCCATGTTCCCACCTGTCACAGATGTGGTTGGATTAGAAAAGGGAGGTTACCCCACCCCACCAGGCCAGAGCCAGAGCTCTGACTGAGCATAAGGACCTCTGCGGGACCATGAGCTTTGTTGTATTCAGTATTGCTACTCTGGCAATTGCTGGATCTCTCCTTGAATATCCACCCCTCTCTTCCCTTCTCCATCACACCTACAGGCAAGTCTTGGACAAAAACAGAAACACCTTCTCCATCATATGTCCTCTAAGACTCACAGGCTGCAAAGATACCAGTAGTCTGGGAAAATTGGATTGTGATAAGGGATGGTATGCTGAACAACGTTGCTGGAAGCAAAACTTTGCTCAGGTTTAGTCTGAGAGACCCTGAGGGGTTTCTTGGCTGTAATACTACGTGTGAAATGCAACACACAAACACAATCCTGCTGAAAAAGGTTGGACATCCCATTTATGACATTATTCAGGCTGATGTGCTCTGCTGAGACAGCAGTGGGGGAAGCAGCAAATGACCCTGCTAGAGAACATCTCCAGAGCTGGAGCATTAGATTGACTAAGACTGCACAAGAAAGTACTATTTTCCTGGCACTGACACCAGCTATTCTGCAAGTTTAAAGCTCGGACTCTTCCTGGAAATAAACACATACAGAGTATGGATGTACATAGTCTACGGAGTTGTTCTTCCCCAGGCAAATATATAGCCACAGACAAAGCATTTGTTGTACAATCTGTACTCTTTTACAACACGCAATAAAATATTAATTTGGTCTGTTTTTCAAGATTCAGACACAAAACTTAACTTGTCTTAAAAAAAGAAAAAGTGTTTCTGTCCTCTTTCCCTTGACAGCCAATGTCACAACCTGGCTCTGCCCCTCTGCCCATGATGTGACACAGTGGTTATCCATTTCCTAATCTCTCCTCGAATCCTTGCTTGCTCTCTTATCTTAAACCCCGGGAGCCTTACCTGGGACAAGTTACTGTAAGTTGTATAACACACATGTTGAAATTGACACTATTCTGAGGGATGAGGTTCCTGGGGATTTTTGGATATGTCACTGCTATTGCTGATATCTAAAACTGGGCTTGGATTTAATGTAATTTCAGGAAATTAGTTGAATGCAAAACTGCTCAGGGCTATTTCTGTTTTATATATTTACTTTTGGCAGGGAAGAAAAAGCTGAGGGGTTTTCCATCCTGAGGCAGGCAGAGAGCAGTAAGACTTCTGGGGCTGGGTGGGCTTGCTGAATGCTTCCCTTCACCCCATGCTCCCAAAGGGACATTTCCAATTCATTTCTTGTTGCCTATCCAGAATGAAAATCTTTTTAAAAGAGGATTTTTAGAAGACACATGTTATTCTAATCAGATGCCTCTGTGATCTTTGCAGCAGAGAGGCCAGAGACTGTTGGCAAGCTTTATTGAGTATGACTTAAATGCATTAGATTAGAAAGCACTCAATTTAGCTGGTTGTTTTTCCTGATTTGCTTGGCTACTCCAACCATCTCCCCCTCCTGCTCCTTTATTGGGATGGAGATGCCATGAGGCTGGCATGCAGAAAAGATTTCATGTCAGCATATTCAGGGTCCTAAAGGCAAGATGCATCTATGATTGCATAGCATAATGATGAACAGAATTCCAGGGCTTCCTAATTAACCTGTCTAATTTATCTTCCCTCTCTATGGTAAATCACAAGTTAAATACGAGAGAGGGGTATTTCAAGGCCTCATTTTCAGAAGGTCAGCCTTGCAATTTGCATGGACTCTTTCCACCTGGGATTGAAAAGCAAGCTCAAATAAAACTGTTGCTACCTTCAGCTATTTGCTGGAATAAATGGGAAGAGATGCAAGTATACAGTGAAGGCTTTTGCAAGTGCAAACACGAAGATGGAAATTTTACAGGCAAAAAAATGTCATCAGGTAAAAGGGAGGGCCAAGCTTGAAATGTTTCCTCTTAATAATTTAGCTTTGAGATTTCTACCACTGCGACTTGTGGCAAATTGTAGGGTGAGTGCAGCCACAGGGTTGTCGCTCCTACTCAATGGGACTTGACGCAGATGTAGTTCAGAAGTGCATACTTGTAAGGGCTGCTGTGGTAGTAAGACCTGCTACCTTCTTTTAAACCTCCATAGTCCCCAGCAGGACATACTTGCTCAGACATGAAGCTGTACTAATTTTTCTGAATAGATGTGTTTAAGAGAGCCAGGTATGATGGAAGTCCCTAGTCTGTACACAGCTAAGCTCTCCATGAAAAAGAAGGTGTCACGTTAGAAAAAATGGTATCTTCTGATCCAGCATGGGGTCTTTTCCCCTGAAGCCAAAAGATATGTTAGTCCTGGCCCTGCAAGTAGCAGTTTTCAGGATGTGTGAGGGAGGGCCCTTTTCCAGGATATGCACCCTCTTGCATGTCATCCCTCAGACTCAAAACATTTACCTCATCCAATCCCCCCTTTTCGACCCTGAGCATCCAACCGTACAAGCACCCAGTAACAGCTCTGTGCTGCTCCACTACTTTGCTGAAGGGGAACACACGGTTTTCGACAGAGAAAGAAGGCAAAGAAAGGGAGAGGGACAGTGACAGAACTGTGGGCCATCCCCAGGGCTTTCTTCCAGCCCAGTGGCTGTGACAGAGGGTAAGGCAGCCTCCCTTTTCTCTGGGAGAGATGGAGTAAAGGTAGAGAAAAAAAGGCAGCTGAGTGGTGCATATATATATATATATATATATATATATATATATATACATATATTTTAACAGTGGTTTAATAAAAGAAATTCCCAGTAACTGTCTCCAGGAACGGTGTTTAAACATATGCAAAACAGTCTGAGGAGCTATTCATTTTACCTTAGGGCTTGACATGCCCTGGAAGAGAGCCAGGCTCCTTGACAACTTGTTGATCTGCAGAAAGGGTCTTCGCTGCCTGCTGCACCCAGCCTTGGGGGAAATGAGTCTTGGGGCTTGGAGCCTCACCCAGAGCTTGACCATCACTAGGAATGACCTTGTTTCCTGGTGGATTGTTCATCTACAGCCATGGCTTTCCTTTTGCCTGGCTTCAGAGACTCCTGCTATTAAGCTAACCAGTATGCGTGTCTGGTAAATACCTCAGGAAACACTATGGTTGGAGATTTTCCAGTCATTCAGGAAGACAGGAACCCTCTTGCTTCCTCAGTGCCATAACTTAACCATCCCAAATCTGTTTTAACAGCCCGAGTTGTCACTAACACAAGCAGCAACAGTGGAAAAATGCACGCGTTCAAATACACATATCAGAGGTAAAATGAAGGTGAAGAGGCACAGTTCATGCCTGGTTAAATCTTTTTCTGTATCATCTGTTTCCAACATAATTCCAAGTTATTACATCTAAATATATAAAAAATATATAAGCCATATATACATATGTATGTGCAAACACATGCACATACACACACATGCACAAATATGTATATGAAATTAATTTTAATTCATTTCCAGATCCTTTAAAGGTGCCCAGGAATATATAAAGAAATAAATAATAGCCCTACAAGCTGGGTTTTGTGGATGTTTACAAAGGATAGAAGTATGCTCAAGTATGCAGCAATAAGACTGGTAACAGACAGTCTTGAAAACACAGTCCCAATAATACTTACACGGCACTTTGAAGCTTCACAGTGGGCTGAAAACACAAATAAATCACATGAGCTGAACAGCTTGGTAGCGCTACCTGCCTCTTTCAAATGGATTACGAAGCAAAAAATGCCACCATTATCTGCAACTGGCTTCATTTTTTTTCACTGAAGAAAAAAAATCATTGATTTGAGCTCAAAGCTGAAAATACGTGGTTTTCAAGTTTCAAGGAAAAAGTAGGCTTACCCTTGAGGAAGGCTGCGGGGTTCTATCATGGCCACTGTGAAGGTCCCCAGCATGGATGAAGGGGGTCTCCTGTCACCTCTACCTGCACAGGGGACCTGTGGCAGAACCCCACAAATGCTTATTTCCTTAGATGTAAAGGAAGCAATTGCCTTAGACATAAACATCTACATTCAAAACTATAAAGCTGAGTGAGAGATCTCTGACTCCTTGTGCTTCAAGTTTTGCTTCTGCGAAGTCCAGCCTTCTGCATTAAAAAAAGCTAACAACACAAAAAATTGAAGAGGCTCCACACTACTGTTAGCTTCTCTGCACTATAGGAAGAGATAGCTTTAGCACAGATCCAGTTTTCTATCCTGAAAGTGTTTTCAAGCCATTCTACTAATAACCCATTGAATAGTCAATGCATGTTTACATACACTGTTGAAACAATACCTGAAGGAAACAAGTTTGGCCCACAGAAAATTCAGCTGGTGAAATGAAAGTGAAAAAGAAAAATTACTAACCTATTTTTGTGTTGTCTGTGACAATGACTAAAATTAAACTCCATGGGATGGCATTCCATTAATATAAAACTTGCAGGAGACGTAGCAAGAAAATGGTCTTGAGTCAGTGTCACACACTGCTTGATCCCTTTTGGCTCCATGTGCATTGACAGGCAAGAGCTCTGCACAACCCCAGTTTCCTGTGCTTCTGGGACTGGTGCTATTGCTGATGCTTAAAAGTGCTTCTGCATGATCCGTGCTTGCAGTATGATTTCCTAATACACAATCTTCTTTTAGGTAGAAACCGTTTGAGAAATTAAAAGTTGCAAGCAGCCAAGCTTGAAGCAATACTGCAAATGGCTCTAAAGGTTTCTTGCAGTACTGTACACATTTCAGAGCAATATAATCTAGTTTAAAGGAGAGATGACAAAAAATACCTTTACTGAGTTTTCCCCTTCTTTTTTAACACCTTTAGATAAATTATAACATCTCTTGCACTCCTTTCTCCTCACGGTAGAGCTTTAATTTTAAATTTCATGGTATGCTGGAAAGAAAAAAAAAACAAACAACTGACAGAATAAATCTACTGGGGAAAATGAAATGATGGAGAGTCTCTCCAGTGACTTCTGAACGTTAGAGGTGTCCACTTGTTTTCATGGGTAATAGAGTTTTGAAGTGGTTAGGGCTACATTGCTGTATTACAGTCACTGCAATTCAGGCATGAAGGTTTGGCTTCCAGTTTTCACTTTAAGCTTTTTAAATTCAGAATAAAATAAAAAGACAAACTATTAAAAAAAAAAAAAAAAGAAGAAGAAGAAGAAAAGCTCAGGTAATAACATATTTCAGAACTTCATCCTGCCAAAACACACAGCCCACACTGGAGGCTCACACACTCTCTGAGCGAGCAGCAACAGTGGGGACACAGCACTGAGCATAAAATTAGCAACTCTCTTCAGTCTGACAGAGTCAAAGTTAGTTCTTATGCAAAGCGTGACCAATACTAAGAAAGAGGGCACTATAAGTGACAATCCTTGTGGGTACCTTCAATCTTGTTTTCTCACTGGTGACCTTGGAAAGTAATTGTATGTTCCCCTAAAGTGCATGCCATATCTCAGCAAGAAGTTTTGAGGTCAGTCTCAGACTATCGAGTGAAATCAATGGCTGTTAATTCTGTCAAGGAGCTCAGACTAGGCAATTAGTTCCCTCCTTGCCCAAAAATTTCTGAATTTTGGATCACTAGTGGCTTGCACCAGGAGTTTTAAGTTTTTGTCACAGTAGGTTTCTTCTCTGGCTAACTACCATGATCCAGCTCTTTATGGCGGACCAGAGACAATTTACCATATAAAAAAAGTTGTCTCTCTATAATAACAGCAGAAGTGGGAAAGGGTGAGAGGATATTCTAGATATCAGTCTCCAGGAACAGCAAGAAATGCCTAAGATAGAGTTTCTCAAACATGCACCAAAGACAAAGCTATTCAGGCTAGTCAAATCAAGGAAATAATCATTACTTGTAAAATTACTGCAAGCAGATTTTCTCATTAAAATTTCATTAATGTCTGTTATTTTTTTTTCCTTTACTGTGCTACATCCCATACTTTTAAAAGCACCTTATTCTATTATATTTCCATTAACACTAGCCACCATATTAATAGCCTGAAAATACAGGTTGGTGCATTTGTGCTGCTAATGAGTATTGCACTCCCCTTCTCAAAGCATAGTTATGCCATGAAAAATAAATATTACAGCTAATGCTTTGTATTCCTCCCATGGATATGGTTTAAAGACATCAGCAGGGTTTCCATCTGATTGCAAAGGTCTCATCTGTGTTTGGTTTGGATTCCAAACCACATGGAGTTATTATTGTCTCCATTTGAGCACAGTCACAGCCTGGCTAACAAAAAGAAAGTGTCACATTAATGCAGACTGCTACTTTGTCATCTTTTCTAGGCTTTGTGAAGGGTCATTTCCCAGGCAGAGACTCATCCTGGTGCCCCTCAGCAGGGCTTGCTGACCCCTCCAGTGGCATGGTTTTATGCAGTGAGTCCCCTGACCTGTGGTGACTGTGCTTCTCCAGGAGGGTTTATCTGCTCCACCTGGTACTGCAAAACTGGCCTTTTCCTACTGAAAGCTAGCAGCCCCATAAGGAGGCACTGGTGAGCACAGTGGCTTGAAAAATTGAGTGAAGGAAAGTCGTCAAGGACATGTACACTCTGAAAAGGAAGTGTTGACCCCAGTGGGAGCTGGAAAAAGCCCCTCTGCTCTGTACAGTCCTTCCTGTTGGTTGCCTTGCATGCCTGCCTCTTCTCTTGCTAGGGTGTCAGCCAGGAGAAAATGCGTGGGGGTCTTGCTGGAACGAAGGGTGATGGAGGATGCCAGAGAGGAGAGTGTTTCACCATGTACCATCGTCGAGCATCTTTCAAATGCTTAACCCCACTGGCTGCTGGTTGTGTTGCAGGGCTGCCTTAGTCCCCATCCCACCAGGACATCAGCCACCTCGGGCTCTGGCTGTGGGCTGTAAGCTCCTTATTACAAAACACATAATCACATCCCTCCAGCGTGCTGCTGAGAAAGCATCCTTCATGGTCTGTCCTGCTGACACTAAAGGCAGCTTTTAGGGACATGAGGATTTGGCTGGATCAGGAGTCTCAAAGACTGGTGTATGCAGTTCATGTAGAGCATAATCCCAATAAAAAAGTTGCTCCTAATGACCAGAGAACCAAGGGGGCAGAGCGGCTGAGATGCCCTGGCACGCTGGTGTTCTCCCTGACAGCACACCTGCTCGCTGCTGATTCCCACCAGTGTACATGGGAGCAAAAGCTCATGGATTGATTCAGCATCTTGCAAAACACCATATAACCCCCAAGGGCTGGAAAAGGTCCCCTCCAATCAGCCTTCCCTGGCCGTGGGGGTAGCCTTAGCGTGCTAATGAAGTAGTCAGAGAGCACAGAGGCAGCCTGCTCTGCTCTGACGGTCGCTGTGTAAGCAGCACTGTTTACTTTCTTATGATTTTCTAATTAGGGGGAGAGAAAAAGCAATACCTATGCCTGCTGTCTCCTGGGAAGAGATTGAATTTTAACACATAACTTAAGGAAAAGATATAGTTATCTTTTTTAGGACCCAGGCTAATCTCCCGTTTCCACAGGGGGGATTAGGGTTAGGATGGTAGGATTTGCAGTTTTAATCAGGGTAGACTTGACAACTTTCATTGTCTGCTCCAGATTACTCTGGTATCTCCATATCCTCCCATCCCTCTGAATAATGAGGAGCTGTGGACTGAATCCTATCTTACTGATACTGCTGGACTTCTATGGCTTTATGAAAATTGGCAGTAACTTAGACTGTTGCCTTTCTTTTCAGTGAAAAATCAAGGTTTTATTGGCATTAAGCTCTTGCCCTGCCCCCTTTGGAGGGGAAGGGAAGGGAGGGGAGGGGAGGGAAGGGAAAGAGAGAGGAGCAGAGGAGTGTTCTCAGCAGTGAAGTTTATATCTCTGACCTCACTAAGGGTTTAAGCCCAGAACCTCAGGAATCCCAAAGGTTTACAGGGGAAACAAATTAATTCTTCAGGATTGGATGATTCAACAAAATTGTTTTGGTTTATGTACAACAGTAATGTTGTTAGTAAAGGCTAGTGTATTTTGGCAAAACACTATTTATCCCCTTCCCCTTACTGAAGTAGAAACAAAGTATTTTTCTGGCTTAGAAATCCCACTCTGTTGAGTTCTGGACCAAACCCACTCTCATGTCTGTCTTTATATGGCCGAACTGCCACTGTTCCACTGAATTCATTGCTGCCAGTGCCCTCACAGGGCAACTCTAAGGGATCAACTCTTGCTTGTGCAATCAGAAAACCCAAGCCCTGCATTAACCAGCAATAACCAGACCTTGAGATGCAGATAATTATCTTGGTTGAGGAGCTAACACAGTGCCCTACTCAAAACCAGAAAGAAGCTTAATTTTTCTTTCAGCTGGGATGTCTGGGAAGAAAATACTTTTAGGCTAGTGGTAGAGATTTTTTTCTTTTTAATCAAAAAATGTATTTTTTATGAGCTTTTTTTTTTTTTTCCCTGAAGAAGTTATTTTGTGATCATGTATTGATTTTGAATGTGTTTTCCCATTCTGCATTAGTGAAGTTTGAGATGGACTGTCTGTTTATGACCAAGGTTATAATCAGAGGGGGAGAAATACGGAAAGATCTGAAAGTCCTTACCTTTTCAAGGGACCTTTTCAATCTGCTTTGACATAATCCTCTGCTCTGAAAACCATCAGAAGCTATGGGATTTTTTTCTGTATGGGAAAATTAAAGCAGATTTCAGAACTTCAAAAGATTTCATGACATCAGAGTGAATTTCCACCCTCCTGCTGCCCCTTGTGCCTTGCACAGCCAGCTGCTTCAACCTGGCCTTGAGTCTTAACTCACCTGCTGGCCACCACTTAGCCCCCTCATGAGTTCTTCAGCTTATGTGTGGCAGTTCTGTCCCAAAGATGCCAATAAGCATCCCCGGAAGAGGGCTGAAGAGTCGAGGTAGGGGATGCCTTTGTGTGGGAAGTAGTGTTGTGTGGGAAAGAGCTCTGCTTTAGGCTCTTGGATGCAGGACATATACAGATGTGCAACAGGATCCAGCAGCTGAGGAAACTCATGGATCCAGCTATCTAGATGTAGGCATGGTAAATAAATGACCCTTTTACCATGAACCATGTGTGAGGGCACTTGGTGCACCTTATGGAGACCTCCTGCTTGCTAGAGAAAATAGTCCTGAATGCCTGAATGATTTCTCAGGAGCAGCAGTGATCCAGAAAGGGAGAAAGTATGTGCATAGGAGGTTTTCTTAGGAAAAAAAAAAAAATTACTCCCTCAGAACTGGTGTATTTATACTGATTGATAACGCAGATGTGCTTATGTTTGAAGTTGGATAGCCTAGGGATACAAAAATCTCCATCGACTGGTGCCTGGGGCCTGCTCTGTATTCCCCAAAGTGTCTTGATATGGCCAAAAAGGACCCTAGGAAGCTGATACTGTACTTCCTCTGAGCAAACACCAAAATTTGCACAAGAGACTCTTGTTATTGTTTTGAATTAATCTTAGTCATGTCAGTGATTCTACCAGCATGATAACTGACCTTTTTCCAATTTCACCTGTACTGCTTGATGTAGGACTGATCAGCTTCAAGTCAAAGCTGATATTTTTATAAACAAATCTGGAAGCAAATTGAGTTTGCATTCAGTCTCTTTGTCTACAATGTAGTTTTCATTGATGCAATAAATTTGCAGAATTAATTTCTTCTGAGAGGCTTTATTATATTTGTTAACAAGAGCAAGGCTATTACAAGAGGAGCATTTCTACCATAGTATTTCAAATACAAAGATGTTTTAATCTCTCAGATGCTCTCATTAAACTTAGTGGCTTAAAATATGTCTGGACATGACAGGTATGAAGAATTTATCATTTATTCAAAACCACTCATATCTTTCCTGAATCCACCCTTGGTTTGCCTGCAGCTCTGGGAAAACCAATTTTTTATATTTTTTTTTTTTACAGATATCTGCAGCCTCCTGCATTACCCTGTCACTTCCAGAAAATAGGATTTCTCACCTACAGATGGTGAGGAGAGAGGAGGATAGCCGTGAACATTAGGTTGAAATTACTTGTCAAGTTTGATCAATTCACAGAAAGACAAAAATCCCTTTTGAAAAGGCAGAGTTGATTTTTGAAGATTAGTAGCAATGTCCTCACAGCTCCTTTGTTTGGGTAAATTATACAAGAGCGCAGTTTATTACCTAAATGAAGGATACATTTGCATGTAGATGGTACATAAATTATTTAATTCTGTGCTGGACTGTGCAATAAATAACCCCTCTCCTACGCACATGCGCACACAAACACACACATGCATTCACCTACTCAGGACTTCTGAGAGAGAGGCTGGTCCTTTACTTTGTGTTTTCTTTTTCCTTTTGCAAGTATTATTATTTGACAAAGCACTAGGGAAGGAGTACATGAATCTATTAAAGATAACAAAGCTCAGCTGTGACCCCAAACCCATGAAAGCAGACAAATAAATCTTTCATAATGTGGAATAGCTGGTAGCTGGTCCCTTGCTCTTCAAGGAAAGAAGGAGGAGTTGTTCTTGAAATGAACACTAATCTGAATCCTGCTCTTCTTGGGGTGACTTCTTGTTGCAGCAATTTCTCCTTACAATTTAGTCATGCCATGATGCATCAATTATCATCTTTGTTCTCTCTTTTATGGGAGCATTAACAGACAATACCTGTTTTGTTCTGTCCCAGAGTAGTAATTATTCCTATAAATAAGGAAGATGAGTGAGTGTGTGAGATGAGTGTGCATGCTAGCAAAAAAATTCCTGATCAGCTGCTTGCTTTATGGTGTACTAACATAGACTGCTAACTGGCAGGTAGTCATCTTTCTCTGACAGGAAAAAAGATATGTTTCATAAGCACGTAGCTTCCTGTTCTGATTTTCAGCCTGGTTTTCTTTGGAGATGTAGTTTACACAGGCCTGCATCATTCAATGTCCCATCGTGCCCAAACCATTGGGCAATTTTACCCAGGTGCACCAGAGCTGGGGGTGGCTCAGCCTCACCACCAGCAGTTTACATCTAAGCCTGGATTTGGTTTCTGCTGTGCCCATGCTCCTCACATGTGAGCAAGCCCTCCCCTCTGCCCCGTCTCTCTCCCAGCATGATGGGATGTCTCATCCTCAGGGGAAGTTCATGTGTGAGATATATGGGCAGCTAGGGAATCAGGTGTCCCACAAAAAGTTTTCCGCGCTAACCTGGAGCTTCCAGATGGGTTTCGGGAGTGTAGGTGACCAAGCTGAAAACAGGGAGCTCCCAGTGGTGCCTGCAAAAGGCTGCATCCTGCGTGCAGTCCCAGGAGACAGGGTAGAGCCTGGGAAAGGGATGTGAGAATGCAGAAATATCCTAGGCTCATGGAAATGTCCAGCTGGAGCTCACAGTTTACCTCTTGCATAAGCCACATATCTAAGCTTTGGACTGGAATAAAAAAATGTGTGGATGCTTCAGCCCCCTGCCCTTACAAACTGGGGGAAAATCAAAGTTCTTCTGTATAAGAAATATCCTGATCCCCCACCTAGGATTGTGTGGAAATCTACCTGAAGTATTATAAAAGCCTTCTCTGACCCATTTTGTTTGCTGATCACGTGTGAGCAGCCTCAGGAAAAATAAAGCAACTCTTGCTTCTAGTTGTTTTCTCCTTCATCCGTTACCATTTCATTTTCCTAAGATTAAGGAGAAAAAATTGAAGACCCAAACAGCCTCATGTTTCTGAACACTTTGCAGCAGCAGAAAGAAACAAAATGAAACAGCCCCTTAAATTATTACATTTTCAAAAAGAATCATCATCTCATTGTACAGATGGTGTGCACCAGGCTCTCATTAGCATCCTGCTCTATTTTTAGTCCCTCTTCTTGCTGCACATGAAATCTGGCTGCATTAAAGGAGGTACCATGCTGCCTTCCCCAGACATCATTTTGGTCCACAAAAAACTCGCTTCCCGTCTCTGCTTTAGGTTTTAAGACACAACTGCCTTCTCTGCAAACTAGTGACTGCTCTGCAACCACCAGTGTATTTGTTCATGGGGAAGTGGAGGAAAATCACCTGTCAGATCTCCTTCCTCGATCATCAGCAATTTTTTGTGTGTCTGCTGTGAAGAAAGTTGTTAATCCTGAAAGAGGTAGAGCTCTCCACTTTAGACCTTGTTGAAACAGAGGCTAAGATTGTGCTGGCAGGCCAGGGAAAACTAGGACAAGGGAAATTAAATTCTCTGTTTGCTGCTGAACTGGAGACCTATGCTAACCCTCAGCCTAGGATTCCCCTTTGGTAGCCTTGTGTTATTGCCAACTGGTAAATGAAAGCTCTTCCTGAGCAATTTTAACATGTTGGACTGGTGCAGGCACAAGGTAACCTTGCTCCTACCCTGCAGTGTTTGGGATAGTTTTTTTTCCTGGAGATTTGAGCCTCCAGAAGAGTGGAGGTTGATGTGAGCAGTGGAAGGACTTTATTCATTGCCTCACGAAGTACACGTCTAAATATCTGAAACGGATCACATCCTCAAAGTGCCCTACCTTCATCACCACCCCCCTCCAACAAGGGAAACTATTGCTGACTTGTGCAGATGCAGGCTCTTATCTTACAGATATTTAAAATCAGAGGGGATAACATTCATTCTTCATGTCCAAGGGGAGAAGCTGGTTCTTGTAGGTTTTTGTAGTCCCTTCAAGTCCACTTCGATTTGCAGATACATCAGGGAATTTCAGGTGCCTCCACTCCGGATCAGATACCCTTCTCTTTCACT
Organism: Empidonax traillii; assembly: GCF_003031625.1. Lineage (NCBI taxonomy): Eukaryota > Metazoa > Chordata > Aves > Passeriformes > Tyrannidae > Empidonax > Empidonax traillii. Next base: position 254,766 of record NW_020955440.1, on the reverse strand, counting down.
CTTTTGCTTAATTATTTCACATGAGCTTGATGTCCCTTGCAACTAGGTTCCAGAGAAACGAATGCTAATGAGGCAGTAATTTGTATGAGAGACAACAGGTCAGCCGAAGGTACCCTGCTCTGAGAAGAGGGTGGAGATTGCTTCAATAAACCATGAATATTCATCTTGCACGTCTGGTCAGTTTTGATCTCTCAGCTCTTTTCAAGGCAATTTCTATCAAGCTCCATGAGTGCCTGAAACAGGTTTTGGAAATAAGAAAGAGAAAGATTGATGTTAAAAGGAATCGACAGGCAATAAGGTTAGAGATTCTGCCCCAAATCTGATCTTGTGAATAACCAACCTGAAATTAAATAGTTAATCTGTGAAGGTCCTTGACAACTTGTGTGGTAATGCTAAAAGACATTCTCTGTTAAATGTCCAAAAGAAAAAAAAAAACAAGCAGACAAAAATCAATGCCCAAAGCCTGCAAGAAATGAGGAGCAGATTTGCGTTATTTCCATTTAGGGGAATGCCAGAAAGATTGGAAATTCCCAAGAATGCCTTTCTTTGTTCTCCCACATGACCAATTTTGGGCTAGACACAGGACCAAAGCTCTGATTCCTATGTGGATTTTCAAGTTCCTGTCTGAAATGCAGCAGTGCTGAATCCAGCTTATGAGGGCGACTGGGGACAATCCAGCCTGGGAGTACTGGGACCTGTGTTTTGCCTTTGGTGAGGGTGAGCACAAGTCCTATGAGGAGAGGCTGAGGGAGCTGGGGTTGTTTAGTCTGGAGAAGAGAAGGCTTAGAGGTGACCTCATCACTCTCTTCAACTACCTGAAGGGAGGTTATAGCCAGGTGGGGGTTGGTCTCTTCTCCCAGGCAACCAACAATAGGACAAGGGGACATGGGCTCAAGCTCTGCCAGGGGAGGTTTAGGTTAGATGTTAGGAAGAAATTCTTTACGGAGAGGGTAATCAGGCATTGGAATGGCCTACCCAGAGAGGTGGTGGATTCACCATCCCTGGAGGTTTTTAAGCAGAGATTGGATGTGGCCCTTAGTGCCATGATATAGTAATTGGAGTTGGATCAGGGATTGGACTTGATGATCTTGGAGGTCTTTTCCAACCCAATCTATTCTATGATTCTATGATTCTATGACGCTTTTCAAACTGATTGTGACTGTAGGAGATTAAAGGTAGGCAATAACAAATTGTAAGGCAAGCTTTAGCAGGCAGTGCACTTAGGCAATTTTTTTTTTCTAATATTTAATTTCTACTCTCCTGTGATGAACTACCCTCTTCATTAAAGTAGCACTCTAATGCAAGTAGGTGATACAAGCTGAGAATGCCAAATACAATTTTCATGTCAGACATTGTGAAATGTTTTACAGATTCCAATAGAAAGGTTTATTGCTGCTCTTTCATGTAATACATCATCATAAAAATTTCTAGAAAATTATATACATTGGTCCAGATTAAGAAATTCTCTCTGAGGTACCACTGCATATTAAATCAGAGCACTTCATATGCTGTAACATATTAAGTTGATGTCAAATATTTGGGGAGACAGTGAAATATGAACAATAGTAAGCACAAATATATGACAAAATATGTGTGAGAAAACCCACTGCTTAGGTACTATGCCACTTTCTTTACTTAAAATTCAATCTGGCATACCTCACCTGAATTCAGGCAGGTTATCTATGCCTTGTCTTCGAGTCTGTGCTAGGCCAATGGCATCCTGCCCTGTATCAGAAATAGTGTGGCAGCAGGACTAGGGCTCCCCTGTACTGGGCACTGGTGAGGTTGCACCTCTAGTCCTGTGTTCAGTTCTGGGCCTCTCACAAGAAGAAAGACAGGGAGGTGCTCAAGCAAGTCCAGAGAAGGGCAACAGAGCTGGTGAAGGGTCTGTAGCACAAGTCTTATGAGGAGTGGCTGAGGAAGCTGGGGTTGTTTAAGCTGGTGAAAAGGAGGGTTGGGGGGGAACCTTATTGCTCTCTGCAACTATCTGAGAGGAGGGTGTAGCAAGATGGGAGGCAGCCTCTTCTCCCGAGCAATGAGTGACAGGATAAGATGACAAAGCCTCAGGTTGCACCAGAGGAGGTTTAGTTTGGACATCAGAAAGAATTTCTTCATGGAAAGGGTGATTCTAGAAAGATCTCAAGTGTCACAGCCTTGCACTGCTCATCCAAAAAAAGAGAACAATTTCTGTTTCTTAAAGGATTACTTTTCTTGAGGTATTAGCACAGTGATACTGCTTGAATTTTAAAAGAGGAAATGGGCTTTTGACAATTCTGCCATCGATGATCACAGATGGACATACCGCAGCACCTCAGAGGTTAATCTAAGCATTTGCATTAAGCGACCTGAACTGTAATTAATCATGGAGTAGTCTTGTTCCAGAAACCCCTCTTCTTCATAGTCCTCTGTTGAGCTTCAGAGGTGCCCATTTTGCCAGCCCAGCTCCAAGCACTCGTTGCACTCCTTGATGCTTCTTTCTAACTAACTGAAACTGGAGGGATGTCTAAGTCTCTTGCTGGTTTTCTGCCTGCTGCGTGCTTTGCGATGCCGTGCACTCATTTGCCTTAGGGTTAAATGTGTCTATCCTGGGAAATGACACTGTGTTATGACACGTGGCATCTAACACAAGGCTGAAATGAGAGCCAGGATACTCTAACCCTTTGGGAATATGAATACTTGTGCAATTATGTTGACATAAGACAGAAGCAGTTTGAGTTCACTTTTTCAGCTGGAAAATTTTAAAGAAATTAAAGTGAGGGCCTTTAAGCTTTACAAGGGTATTCTTGTGGAGGAATAAGGATAGTTTTGTGGTGTTTGGGGTGTTTGGGCTGGGGGCAAAGCTGCTTGCCTGTGAAGGAGACTGCTCTGGGGTGGAGTGATGAGGGGGCAGCCAGCTCTTCTGCCTTGGGGGTGGCGACCCCATACCCCATGACAGTGTTTGAGCTGGAGCTGCAGCCTGAAGGCTGTGGTCTGAGGAACTGAGGATCACGCTCAGGATCATGCATCACCATGACCACAATCAAAATCTCCCTCAGATGAACTGACCTGAATGCAGTTATCACCACCGGATGAGAAGAGAGCAGAAAGCCATATATATATTTTAGTGATAATAAAAATGCTTCCTAGCATCACCACTCTTATTTCTGCCTTTCCCTAGAGGGTCTCAAGCCAAAAATTTTTGAAGCTCTCCTCATCACAGCCTCACATGGGAGCTAGCCAAAGTCAATCTCTAACTACACACCCTTTTTCCAACACTCTCCCACTTGAGAACAGTTTGGTTAGTACTTTTCTGGTGAGAGAAAACTGCCATCAAGTCTTTTAACATACAGTTATACTTTGAAAGGTCACTCTGTGAAAATGGCGTCGGGAAGCTCAAGGTTTACTGACAGCCTTCCCTGGGCAATTTACTCAGCTTACATGTAATGAATAAACACTGTTCTTGGCTGTTGCTCAATCCAGCTGGTCTAAAAGCCAAGCTGTGTTAGCCTTCTGCCAGGGCATTATCACCAAAACTAAGGATTATTCCAGAAAAACCTCTTGACCTGTAACCTAAGAATGTCTTCTTCTGGTCACATTTGCATTTGGGCACTTTAGGATAATCCCCATTTACCATAATCAATATCAGCATTCCCCATTTTTCTTGTTTTCAGCTGCTGCTGAACTCCACTATTCCTGTACCTGAGTTAAATCTTGGTGTTATTTGTCCCACTGTCAATCTTCATCTGTGCAGTAGCTCCTAACTTACTGTGATGGTTCAGACCTCTCTCTAGAACTCTAGAACTACTCAAGGCAAACAGGAGAGGTAAATGGGGTTTACTGTGTATATCGGTACATCAACCTTGTAGGGCATTCTTCTGGATAGGAGGGTATATGAAGTTAAGGCTCATATTCAAAGATTTCTCTGTATTTGAGTGCTCTTTTGTGTTTCTCTCTATGCCCAGCAATGGGACCTCCAGGATGAACACTCCTGTGGTGCTTCACTGCAGGCCTCAGTGGCCTGGAGACCTTCATGGATGGTTCAACTCTGGTTCATTCAGTTTTGCAGCAAAGGGAAGAGCAATCAGGAGGCATGGGTGAGGTGCAGTCCAACACAGACAGTATGATTAAGTGCTCGCTCTCAGTACACTAAGGATATATCTCATGCAGAAATATTTTTTCATCATGACTTTTCAGTGTCACAGCTACCAGTCAACATATGTCAGTACTGCATAACAGGCTATAAGGCCAGTGAGTTTGCCATAACCCACAGCCCGGCTGTCAGCATCAGCCAGCACAGACATACACTGCTGGAGGGCCCAGGTTTAATCTTCACTGGTTTTCATCATGGGAGTTATCAACATAATCACTGTACAATAGCAACAACAATTTACTGGCTGCTAGGAATGCAGCCAGTCCTTCTCAGACCTGGGGCCATCCCCATTTTCTGCCAATCCAACAGAGGAGCCGTGTGGAGGCTTACTAGAGGAGACTGGATAAATCACCTTGGCAGCTCTCACACTAGTCAGGTCACACCATTCAGTGGATATTTATACTCTTTTTTTTTTTTTTTTTTTTTTTTTTTTCCCCAGCCCTGATTAAGAATTTCTTTGTGAAAGCTCTGGAAGTGACAGAGCAGTGGCTGTGACATGCTGAAGTTTGACCCTCTCTGCCTACTGGATTTCCTTTTCCAAGGACACATGCCACAAGAAACAGCTGCCCAGAGGCAATGGCAATATATTTCTGTTTCACTCAGGACTCATATAGCTGATTTTTTATTTAGTTCAGCATTTCTTTGAGCAATCAGGGTAACTCTGAGACTGTCACTCTTTTGAATGTCTACTTCCACATCTCAATAAGGCAAAAACACAGGCCTTCCCTGAAGCTCATTTTGAGTAATGATCTCTATCAGTATCATCTACTACTTATAGAGATGTTATCAGCCCTCACTGTGTTATTTTTTTATGTTAGTGTATTATACAATTATTCCTTTATATTACTGTAGTTCCCAGAGACCTTACTGTGGAAGTTGCAGTAGCACCTGGCTGTGTTTTGTAGTCTACTGTCTTTGTCAGAAGCCAGAGAGGAACCTCTATTCTGAAACAGGAATCATCTGAAGGAGATATGAATGGGCCTAATGTTTCTGTGCAAGATACTGTTTTAATTCTCAAAGCTAAGGGAGGAACTCACATTGATTTTGGCTGCTGTTGGACTGAACATCTCTAGAAGTGGTAGCATCCAGTTCTGTGGTCCAGTCATTTGCACAGTTCGTTAGGAAAGACCCAAACTGATCCCTGTGGATGTATCTAGTGGTCCCGCTGTAAAAGGCAGAGGCAAAGATATAAGGCTTGCCTGCATCCCTTCCATGGACTCACATCAATGAATCTTGTAGAGCTGCAGTGGAGCCTTGCTGTGTCATGCCCTTAAACCATCTCAGCCTAAAAATGGATATTAGTAAATAGTCTCGAAGCCATCAAAGGCTTCAAGCCAGCTGCCTGTCAGCTGTTATCTTCAATGGTTGAAGCAGGGATTGCAACATGAGGAAAATGTTTCCATGGTCCGTCTTTGCAAATCTGGCTTCACCCTGACCAGGTAGGAGATGTAGGGCTCTCCATACACTCTGCTGGTCAGGCAGTCTGGTCTGAAAAGAAAGATCCTTTACAGACTTGTTTCATACATTACACTGTTTGCTTTACTTTTTAAAGTGGTCTCCCTTAGCAGAGAAACAAAGATTATCTGAGGTTTTTTGAACTCAAGCCAACAGGACCTGTCTGGCAGGGACACATCACTTGCTGTGCAGACATCCAGTCTCAGCAGCAAGAAAAGTGCTTTAAAGATCACCTGAAAACTCTGTCCTAGATCTCACATTTGCATTTGAATAAGTTTGTTTCTTTGTCTAAAAGCTCTGATTTTTCAGTCTGCACTATGAGGATGTTGAAGCAGTTCATCACTGTTGCTGTGAAAGTTCAAAGCCATTTATCTTCAATAAGGTTACTTGATGCAATTTCTAACAGCAAGAACCTCTGTGTCCTGGAGCTTTCTACAAGATTAAGTGATGTATTCAGATAGGCAACGTCTCAGGAGGATTTCCAGTAACTGGAAGACATAAAGCTCATTCTGGTTAAAGGATGGCAGGTTTTGCAATTGGTGTTTCCCATTTTCCTAGCAATAAGCTTTGTTAGTGCCTTTCTTGGAGCCTGGCATCCTTTTGTGAAAGTACTGCAAGAAGAGCTATCTTTGCAATGAAAGTTAGCTCTCATCCTTTTCTTGAAGATGATCACTCCCTGCTGATCCTTCACATGCATGTTCTGGAGTGGCACAGCCCAAAGGGAGATAAAAAAGCTCTTCATTAGTCTTTTGCATTTGTGGAGAAAGAATGAGTGCTTGTAGTCCTAACCAAGGGTATGAGATACAGGTTTAATGTGATGTTCTGCCAAAGATTTTTTGCATTGTTTTCAACAAATGCTTTCCTGTCTTGGTGGGAGCTATGCACGTGAAAGACAGCAAAACTATCCTGTGTCACAACTTGGAGGAATCACTAGCAGCTGCAGGTAGCTAGGTACCCACTAAAACCAAAGGAACTCTTGGGCAGGATGGGGCTGGGTGTTTGCACTCACTGTGCAGCACCATTTTGCAGGACAATTCACATGCAGACCTGGCTGACCTGCTCATCTGCACTGCTCCAAAAGACAGGGTTCCCAGCAGAGGCCCTTTTGATGGGTGGAAGGTGCTGGTGTGAAGAGGCACAGAGCTTAACTCAGGAGGTCTGATTATTTCCCTGACAGCCCCTGCTGTGACCTCACTCCAAGTGGTTTCTGTTAGGCAACATTTCCGTGCAGGGACTGAGCTCCGCCCTCAGCTCTATGTGAACACCTCTGGAGCCCCCAGGTGCTGCTGTGTCCTACCCTGCTGTTAAACCCCCTTGTTTTCCTCAGGGTCATCTCTGCGGAAGATGAAACATCTTTCTGTGTGAACAGTTCTCGTGATGACACATGGCAATCTTTGTTTTCTGCCCTTCGCTCTGATGGTGTGAGCGTGCAGAGTTAACTGCATTTAAAAAAAAAAAAAAAAAGATTGAAAAGCTATGCAGTTCAGAATCTGCAGCTCTTCCATGTGAGAAGGTGTTTCTGATCCAATTGGAGAAGTACATCTGAGTCTATTCTGACAGACTCTTCTCCGATCAGTGTTTTTCAGGTCTGTGTTGGGGTAGAAAAACAGATAAATCACCTACACTACAGTACTGTCAATTGAATTTAGTTTCTGTGATGCACAAAAAAGAGACCTATGCAGCAGTATCCAGCAAGTTATTGTAAATGGCTCATTTTGTTATAGTCCCTTTATTGTCCAGAATTTACCATCTTTCCTTTCTTCAGTAGTTTACTGGCTTGTATTCATAAAAGATGGTATGAAGGAGAGGATGCAATATTAAGTCCAGTGAGGACTACTGCCCTACTTCTGAACAAGCCCTATAGCTACGACTAGCACTACAAGATCCTTTGTCATCTTCAAGATGATGAGACTGAGGATGCTTCAGCTGATTTATAAGGAGTCAGGGATATATGATGTAAGCTTAATTCATAATAGAATTGAGCTGAAAGCACTAAGGCTGTTTTACTGCACATCTGACATTAACATTCACACGGTGTCTGATGGATAGTGCAGAAGAACCAAAGCAGGTTTTGTAGTGGATCTGATAGCAATCCATCTTGCTCAGCCTGATGAAATTATTGTTGCAATTTACCATACTAAGTAAAAGAAAATCCACCCATGAACAGAGATATGGAAAAAGACTAAAAAAACCCAACCAACAAAATCAAACCCAAAACCAATATCTTGTCTATGTAAAAAAAAAAAAAAGAAACTCTCAGGTCAGGTGGATAGGAAAATAGAATTTTGCGACAGCTGCATAGCAATTTTTCAAGACCTCATTTTCTCCTGCACCAAATGAAAGGTACTTCCTTACTTCAAAGACATATAAGGTTGTGTTCTTCACAGGAAGGAAGGAATGAAGAGTGATTTGGTTTAATACATTATGAAGATGCAAAAACTAGAGTACAAGGTGAATTCTAGAAGCCCTGATTACAGCCAAATTTAGGAAACCAAGCTACCTTTCAACCATAAGCAGAGAGCTGTAAAAAGTGCTATCTTATGGGCACTTAGAGAGTGTATGCAAATTGAACTTCACTGCTGATCCTATTTCCAGTGTTTTGGATTTATGTCCTACTATGCAGAATATTTGCTTCACCTTTGCTTTATGACAGTATAAGGTTACTTATAGGCTTTGAATTACGACAGAATTAGAATGCCTTCTTTAGCAGAAAGTCGTTAAATACATCCTTAAACATTTGAGCTTCATGTTGAGATGCTTACAAAGGCTGGTTTTAGGCACCCATCTCTCATTTCTGCCTGAAATGTGTCCTCCTTTTGTTTACTGGGAATCTCACAGGACAGAGTTTTGTCAGTACTCCAATGTCGTGTAGTACTCTAGTGTGATACTCCAATCTAGATTTCTGAAATCTCTGCCAGAGCTGGGTCTTTGCAGATGTGGAGAAAGCCAAGACAAGCAAGGAGGTTACTTGGTTGGGTTCAAAAAGTAGGTAATTCAAAAACAAAAGGTGCCAACTAACAAGAAATAGTCTGGAAAAAGTAAATAACCAAGAAATATACCTCCCCCTAGAACTTCTTGTGATCAGGCAACAAAAACATCATTACATTTGGTCTTGGCCCCGGTATCAGATCTCAGAAAGCTTAAGCTAGAGCAACTGTTCTTTTTGGGTTCTTTTGTTTTATTTTATTTTAGCAGCATAATATTTGCTGAAGGAGCTGGAGAAGCCAGTTTCAGTCCACAAAAGCACCAATGATTTATTTATTGCTATCAGTTAAGGAAAGGGCAGCATTTGCTGGTTCTGAATATTTAACATTGCAGGGAAAAAGCAAACTGCTCTGAAGCCTGTGTGTTCTAGTGTAGCACTGCAAATCAGCATGTCCCTCCCTGGGTTTCTAAATTCAGATGTGGGAGAAATGTGTAGCTGTGCTCCAGCGTATTCTTACAGGGACTGAAACTTCTTTGGACCTCAGCTTGTGTGGTCACGAGCAGCCTGTTGAAGAGACCCTAGCTCCTCTCTGACCTGCTATGAAAGTCCAGGTAAGGGGGTTGATGTGCATCTATGTCTCAGAAGACATTGCCTGCATGGCATTCATCTCAGGAAAACTTCAATTCATTTCACTTCATGCATAATTTATAATAATTCTCAGCAGAGCAACAGGTGGGAGAGATCAGCATCAGTATTCTTGCCTACCCTGTTAGCTACAGTGAGATGCATTTTGAAGCACTGAAGGGCTATTTTTAGTTTGCTTTCCCCCCTTCCTTGGCTTTCCAAGGAAGTCAAGCTATTAGCCTCAGTCTCTCTAGCTACTAACTGACTCAACTGACCAGATGTTTCTTGACAAAACATTCAGGAGCAGCCAGACCACAGCAACACACAGGCAGAAGGGAAACAGGAAAAGACAGTTTCCCATGCTTCTCATGTGTCACAATTCCTGTAGAGGCCCCTCCTTCAACATGTCACCTTCTGCAGTGGGATTTCTCTGTTGTTGTCAGCTATGGAGGAAACAGGCCTTACTGCAGATGGAATCGAGTGGCCAGTTCCTGCCTCCAACTCTCCCCAAGGAGCCATCCAAGGAAGATGTTCTTAGAGCAGCTCATGTCTATGATCATCACTGTTTGTAAAACACCCTCAGCAGAAGAAGGGGGACCATCATTCTTCCCCTGCTCCCAAAATGAATGGAAGGAAAACAATAGTTTTTGTTTGTTTGTTTGTTTGTTTTAAGGAGTGTATTTTGAATCTCATGTCTATACTGTTTTAAATCAATATTTAGCAGCACAACCTGTGGGTTTAAGGGGCACAGAATTCCATAGCAAGATCGGTGCCGAGCTTAGGACTGTTCTTATACTTTATTTCCTGAGAATTGCTTTTTGGATGCTTAAAGAAATAGCAGCTAAGAAGATGAATGCCCAAATGCCTGCTTATGGTTATTTCACTACTGTAGCCAGAGCATCTAGCAACCTCTTGCTGCCCTGTATGATACAAGAGTGATATTTAACCATGCTCACTGTGACCACCCCCTAGCTGTCCTAAATTTAATGCAGGATGAGGCTTCCCAGACCTCTGCCCAGTAGAGGTGATGACTTCTGAAGCTTTCAGTATTTGAGTGGGGAAGTTGTTCCCTCAGAAGCTGAAGGGAACTGTGAAACTGCGGGCTCCCACAGGGCTTGGTTGTGACCACAGTATAAGAGTTAAATCGCTGTTGCTGATATGGAAACCTGGGTGCTCTTGTCCCTTAGTGGAATACTTGACCTTTCATCAGGCACAGGGGCCTCAAGTCAATTAGGCAGGCAATGAAGGAAACATATTTGCATAGCATTCTCAGAGCAAAGGTTTCTGTGAGCCACCCTGGGTGCACTTTTCATTAGCGTGTCGTGTGTCGTTGTCAGTGCTTCTGAAGGGCTACAAGAAATTGATTAGCCTCTTTAAAATTTATAATAAAATTGTATTAACAAAATGGTAAATACATTACACAGAGACCGTAACCACGGGATGTTTACATAATGCCCACTGTGGACGAGTACTAAATACCATAAAAGACCTGAGACCCCCCCGAAAAGTCTGCAAATTCTGGCTCTCACAAGGCAGCTAGAGCACCACTATTGTTGCTGTTGTTTCTCCTCCTGCTCCTCTTCCCCTTCACATTTCAGCTTCGGAGCTGTGAACTTTGCTGGTCGTTATTGCAATTCCTATTGCTAGGCTTCCATTGTCGGAAAAGAGTTGAGCCAGGGAAGTGTTCAGCACAAGGCAATCCCCGTCCGAAATGACAGAGTCCACACACTCCAGTACCGACCTGGGGGTCGCCTCCCACTTAAGGCGCCTCTGGTTCCTGTTGAGCTCCAGCCGGTAGGTGAAGTTGTCGGCTTGGGTCGGAGTGCCGATCAGCATCATCGTGGCAAAGAACTGCGGGTGGCCTTCATACTTCTCCTGCTTCCTGAGGACCAGCAAAAACTGGTGGCCAAGGCAAGAGTGCATGATGATCCAGTCTGTGGGTGCGGGCAGGTGCATGTCCGTGGCCAGGAAGACAATCTCTGCACCCTGAAGGATGTTGATGTGATGGGTCTGCCTCAGGTGGGACACCACCACCTCCAGGTGCCCTTCCCATGGGCAGGAAAAGAGCGGGCACATGCAGGGAACCAGCTGGGGGTCATGCACTGCTTCATGATGATGGCAGGGAGGAAGGATGCCTTGCTCCGTGGACGTCTGCGCAGCTGCACAGAGGGTCGGTGCATACTACGAGAAGAGAGAAATCACATGTGATAACAGGCAGACCAAGAATCAGTGCAGATATGCAAGGTGCAGACCCTGCAGACATCAGTCACCTAATACTGCACCTAAAACAGCACTGGTGGGACTGCAGGGAACTTAGCACTCTGGAGATCAGAGGCAATTCTGACCTGGATCTGCACAACAAAAGGTGCCTCTTTCTCCAGGAGAAGAGAGAAACTGTTTGAGTCATGGTAAGTCACTTCAAATGAAAATGATGTATGTGTTTAAAGAGCGATTTCATTAGTTCAGGGGGAAAAATCTGATTAAAAGAAAAAAAAACCAACAAAGCAAAGGCAGCATGGGGCATTTTATATTGTTAAGGCTTTTGCTGCTCAGAACAAGGAAATGAAATATGTATGGCATTATTATTCTTTAATGAAACATACGGGCAAATAAAGGCATTTTTCCTGAAACAATAAGCTTTATAAGATCCATAATTTGTGAAATAAAAGTCAGGTTTTTATTGTATATGATACTTTTTTTTTTTTTTGGTCAATATATTTATGCCTAATTGATGGACTTACCTCCATAAATCTTAAACTGCTCTCAAAAGAGAATGAATGGCAAATTTAGGGCATCTTTGCAATAAAGTACATTGGGATTAAGGTAGGGCAGCTCACTAAGAAGGCAGTAGCTCTTGCAGAAGGCTTCCACATGAGGACTAGAAAGAAAATTGCTCTGCCTCTGTCAAGTGGATGTTGTTGAAGAGAAATAAGTCTTATTCAACCAAAAGTGTATTCACAAGTAATGCTATTCAGGAAGAGTAATGGCTCTCCACAATAACTCTGTGCATAGACAAACCCTAAGGCACAAACATGCTGGCCATGATTCATCCTACCCAATTTTAAACATTTACTTCAGCATTTTCTTCAGCCAACCAAGCAATCTTGGGCTTCCTCTGCAGTCTGTAGGGTGTGGCAGCCCTTACCGTGGAGGATTCAGACCTCAGCTGGAGTAATTCACATTTTAAAGGTGACACCAGCTGATGCCAGTGAGACTGAAATCCAGCCTGTCTAGTTGTATCTAATTTTTGGCTGTTTAATAAGTTTTTGTCTTTGAACCCCTCTTCTAAGAGCATGTCTCATGTATATCCGTTAATGTCTCCTATAAGAGTACATACATATATATGTACATTTTGCTTTAACATGTGTTTTAGGAAGATTCATGAAATTCCCCAAATACTGCCCCACATCCACTCATTTTAATGTATGTACCAAAAATTTCAGGAACAACATTGTAGTTCTAACATCTAACAGTTGTTCTCCTCCATACCGCATCCAAGTCATTCAATTATTTTTTAAACAGAGATTTGTTTTAATCAAGGGCAAGCATAAGCCCTCAAAATGGGTGCTAAATTTGTTACAAATGGTGTATTTCTCATCTCTTTATGGATATCATGATGTCTTTCATTACAGCCTTGCTGCAAGCAGTTATTCCCACCAGAATATGCACATTTGCTTTCCAGGATGTTTTGGAAGGCAATTACTTGGGTGAATTGTCCTAACTCTCAGATGACCAAGGCTTCCTTGCCAACCAGGATGACAAGTCCTGGATCTCCATTCTCATTTTGTCAGTAGCTGTCCAGGAATGTGGTGGGCAGAGAAAAGTTGTGATTGCTGCTCCTGTGAAATCCATTTTTCCTCCCAAGGCACTGGATATCAAAGGGAGCTGTTTCTTCTTCCTCTGGCATTTGATATTACGAATAATTGACTAGTTAAGCTCTATTATTGAAACTTCCTTTCTCTTTGGAAAATTATTACTTCAATAGTATAGTTCTACTTTTCCCTTCCTCATTTTTTTATTTGTTTTGCTGTGTAAAATTCAAGAACATAAACTTTCCAGGAACATAATGAATTGAGGACAGATAAATGACTACCATTGTCTGGAAAATAAAACAGGTCATTATAAACTAATCAAGGTTTGTGGCATTAGCTGCCTGCTTATCACAGTGGGATTGCTGGTTCACACTTAATTCTGCATTAATTTTTGCACCCCATTAGGATGAAAGTTATGGTTAATTTAAACTCTTTTTGGTGAAGGAGGCTACTGCAATGACAGATCATAAAAGCCTTTAAAAAAAAATCCCTGAAATGCTAATTGCCTCATAAAATGAATTCTAATCTCCCAATCTAATACAGTGGGTGTGAGCAATTACTTTCTCTCACCAAACTGTTAATGCAACATTAGTGATTATACTAATTAAAACTAATGAACTCATACTCACATGCTGATAAACCTCTCAACCACTCCACGAGTTCCAGCCTTCTATCAGTTTTATTTAACTCCCCTTTTGGAAGATGAATCTTAAATTAACCTCTTGAATAACATTCAAAATTAGGTTTTGAAATGTGAAGCTTTATAGACTGTGTATAATTCTTCTCCAAAGATTACCAGAGTCAGAGAAACCATTTCCACTGAGGGTGTAATTGAATTTAGAAATGCATTCTCCTAATTTGATAAGCATGGAGAGCAATGGTAGCTCATCCATCTAAACTAAATCCAAGGTAAGAAAATAAAAATATCTTAAAAAATCTCTTTATGACAAACACATTTCTATGGCTTAGGAACTATGAATATAAATTACAATGAGCAATTTATTCAATGTATCTTTTTTCTTTCCTTAATTTGTGATTTTGTGTGTATGTGCACAAATAATTGTGAATTCTCTTTCACGTCTCAGGTTTCGGAAACATTTCTATGAACCACTTCAGCAAAGAATTTCTGGTCTGACTTTGTTCATTTCAGGTCTATTGAAAATTCTGAAATTCAGCACAAACCATACGACATATCTTTATTCTCTGACTAGGTGAGAACTATCTTCAAAATGTGGTTTCTGAATTATTCAACATTCCTGATTCTAAACTCTAAATTTGTACTATTTTTAAATAAACATTTAATAATTCTCTGTCACTGTAAAAAAAAAAAAAAAGTCTCAGAGGAAACTATTATTTCATTCTTACTTTTAAGGTATGAATGTAACTAATAGGGTGTCTGTGCCCTTGTTGGTGATTCATATGACTGTGAATTGAAACACTGAAATTGACATGCAAAATGGGCATAAAATGGTCACCTTGAGTGTATTTAAATGCTTGAATAAATATTTATGAACATTTTTTCCCATGTTTAATCTGCTCCAGTATTTACTTTCCATCATTTATTGCCCGATTACCTAATAAAATTAGGTTTATTATATTGTTGTGCCAGTCCAGTATTATTCTCAATTATCTTTTAGCCCGTTGGCCAATTTCTGTCCAACTGAACTGTGGGATAGAAATCTCAAATGCTTTAATTTTCAATCATTTTTATGAGAAGAGGCATTAGGGTAGAGAAGTGTGACCCTTGCACGTCTCCAGGGAGGAACAGTTTGCCACGTGGGCAGTATTACATTGGCAGACAAGAGAGAACCTAAACAATGGCAGTTTGATCCCAAATGTATTATAGACACCAGCGAACCCACATGAGACACTGTCTTTATGAACAGGAGAAAAGGCTTCAGCCAGAGTGCTCCTCATTAGATGCAACATAATCCCACCATGAGGCACCAAACCGCAGGAAACCAGACTCTGCTGCTCACAAAAAAATTTCTTTTTAATGATGCAGCTTATTACGGTGTAATTCTTTTTAAGAACAAGTAATTCGGCAAAGAGCAATTTATAAACACGTGGTGATTTTCTCATGGAAAAAAAATCAAAACAAACCATTATTATACTTGGACCTGAGACACAGGTTTTCTGCTTAAAATGCAACAAACCACACTAGGTGTCATTCACTTGTTTTACCTTTGATGTCTGAAAAGTGGGTGCCTAACTCTGAAGAATATCAGTTGCTTTTACAGCCCATGGAGAGCCCATGGAGAATGCAATTCACTTGAACCCAAGAGGTGCCAATGGAACATCCCCCTGGACACCGCTCTCTATGTTCACCCAGGACCAAGTACATCCTCAGTGCAGTTTTACCAGTGTCTAGACAAAGAGCAGAAGGTCAACCCTATTTTAGTCAGGGAAGAGCTGTACCACTATGGGCCTCTCCTACTGCACTGGAGACAATACAGCCTGCAGAGAGAGAAGGAGATGCCTATTCACATGAGGGTGTAAATCCTTGGCTCCCTACCACTGCTACACTACTCAAGTCACCTCCAGTGACTTAGAAAATTCAGAGGAAGTATGAAGGGTAGATCCAAGAGTTAGAAATCTCCAAGATCTGCAAGAGGTAAAAATGCCACAAGCACATTTCTGAGTCTGCAGCTGCAAAGGTGAGGCACCCTGCTGGAAGATAGGTCTTTGGTACTGCTCCTCATGCCCTGAGGGACCTTTTTTATTTGAACTAGCAAAGTTTTTAGGTCAACTGTCATAAAAATAGTGGAAACAGAGGCAGCAACCCACACTGCATGTCTGCTAGCTGAGCTCATGGCCCTGTGGGATGCAGACACTGGCTACACCACCATCCCTTTAGTCCTGCTTCCCTGTTCCAAATTGGCACAGTTTCAATAGGGACAGCAAGTGTGGCTGCTGCCCTGAGCAGTCAAATGCCTTGCCATTAAAGTTCTGACTTGAAAATGGTGATTTTATTCAAGATAAACCTCGTAGGGTGAGGAAGGGTTGAAACCAGTCCTCCCATCCCACAGGAGGGGACCCAGACGCTGATGACCTGCAGTATAAGGAGGGTGAGTAGCACTACCACATTCTAAAAGCATAAACATGCTCAGGTCTTCAGAGAGAAGGTTAAGTGTCACCTTTCCACACTTTCCAGTGTTCTCCAGTGTTATATTGGGAGTCTGGATGCCTCATTCATACTTTTACTTACTGTAATGCACATAACGCGCAAAAATCAGCCTGTGAACAGTACCAGTGTGTGCTGAGAATATCCCAAGGAAGGAGGACAAGGACTAGTTCATTGCCCAGTGAATAAGGGTTTCTGACAGCAGAACAGGTGCTGCAAATAATCATCCTTTTCCAGACACTTCACACCCATGCAACTGTATTTTCTCCATTGATCACACACACTTTGCAAACACTCATTAATTCACCCATGTGCTGGGCTATTTGCTTGGGGAAGTCAGTGGTATAGTCTGAAGGCCATCACTGTGGGGCTACTGAGGAGAGTCACATAGAAAACAGCAAAGATGAAAATAAAGCCACTGGACACGCCAGCCAGCCCAAGCCAGAAGACAGTGCTCCCACTCTACCCCAGTCCCACTGCAACCTAATCCTCCTCCCAAGAAGGAACTGCTCCTTCCATGTATCCAAACTCTTTCCTCTGCATCCTCAGCTTTCTTGGCTGGATTACAGGAGAGTTGGTAGGAGCTGGATATGTTCACGGCAGCTGTCACCCTTGGTAGGAGCCAGGGGTTGAGAGGGGCTGCACTAACACCCCTCTTTATAAATCCACCAACTATGCTGAGGCTGCCTCCTCCTATGGTCAGCTCCACTATGAGATATAATTTCTTATTGTGTATAACTTCATAAAACTTACCTTGTTTGGGAAAATACCTGATTGGGGCTGACTTTAAAATAAATATTAAATCACATATACACTTGTGTAAACACACATACACATATTTATATATAGACTCATAACACACACCCATTTCAAATGTTTCTGAGAATGATGCAGTGGGAGAAAACACATTTTTGTCCAGGTTAGACTATTCTGATACCTTTTTTGTTTAAAAAATAGTGGGACCTGGGGGGATGGAAGCCTATGCATCTTGATGATGAGCTTTTCTTATAAATTTTATTTTAGTATTTGTCCTTGTGAAAATAGTCCCAAATTTTAGAATGCATATTTTTTATTAAACCTTCTTCTAAGAGGGGTGCATTTTGCCATGTAAATTTTTCTTTTATGAGGCTCATTGCTGTCTGTGTCTGTGCATAACAGGCACCTGTCAGATGATACCCTTGACGTTGAATTGAAGCACAACAGCAGCATTTTTTCTCACTGTTGGGTTAAGGAATTTAGGCAGGGAGAGATTAAAGTTCAAAGTGTTGTGACCATAGTTTTTTGTCCAGCTCATATCAGCCAGCTCCTGATTTTTCGTAGTAGAATTGCCTCCTAGAGCAACTTGATATTTTCTAAGTCCAGCCTCCATTAACTTCAGATGCAGCAGCAAGTGATTAAACTATCTGCAGATCAGGTCTAAGACTTTGGCAATGTGGGCTTCCTCACAGCTACAGGAACTCCTTAATAACATGTCATTGTTTACCTAATCTCCTCCACCTCCCTGTGTGTGACAAGAAACAACAAGAGATGCAGTCACCCTATAGGTAGGTAAGCAGCCTAGAAATGAGCAATGAGAAGTCAGTGGATTTTTGACTGTGACCTGAAGATTTCCATCAACAAGGAGGGATCCAGGCCTGCAGCTGTGAGATGCTCTGAGTGAGCAGCTTTCAGGGTTTTCAGCAGCTTTAAGCAATTGTGGCGACTTACAGGGTTTCTGTTGAAACAAACTGGCAATTTCTTTGTCAGAGAAATGTACCATTTATTCAGTTTTCTTGCTGTCTTCCTCCTCTTTCTGGGCTTCTCAGGGTCTGATTGGTTCTTCTCATCTGTATGGAAGCTGCCTCTAATATTTTCTAATTCTCAACCTCTTTCTGCCTCACAAAAGCATTGCCACCCACTAACATCCACCTCCACGTTACTTACACCCACCATCCAGGGACAGATGCTCAAAAGAATCATAAAGGTGGCATGAAGAAAGTAGTGAGTCTTTTAATCCTGGTCTCCATTTAATTTATCTTCTGCTCTTTTTTAATATGCTAATAAGATTTTTTAAATCTCTTAGATGAAAGAAAAAGGAAGAAAAAAAACCCCAACCCCCTCAACCTATTTTGTCAAAAGCTATACTTTCGTATCTGAAATTAAGAAATCCAAGCCAGGGCTCATGTTGGGGATTTATTTAAAATTTTAATTACACAAAATCTTGTTCATTATGAATGCATCAGTTGAATTTCCTAAGTACTGATTGTTAGTTGCAGCTTTGGCAGTGGAAGGATTTGTTTTTCCTCCTATCAAATGACAGTGAGGGGACAACTTCAAGCTCATTTTGCTAATCTCACTTTGGAACATAATCAGGTGTGACTTGGTAACACAGCCTAGGGGATGTGTTAATGGCTGTCCTCATGCTAATTACACACCTCTGAATATGCAGAAATAACTACTATTTTAGTATGCGTCCACAGTGTAGCACACACTTCTCTCTATCAGACAACCTTGAATTTTAGGTGAAGCCACATATATTTAGATGTACCGGGGGAAAAATAAGTGGTTTTGTAGTAGATATGGCAAGACTATGATACAACATTTTAAATGTATCCCAGATAGAAAGACATTATTCCCAAATTAAATTCCCTTGTTTTCTTTTCAAAAATAAGTTTTTTCAGCGTAAACTGCCATGCAGTCTTAAAGTACAAGCAAAAGAATTCGAGAAACTTGACATTCTGCATTATATTGAAAACAATGTGATGATAATGAAATATAAACAGGATTCATACTAAAGCATTTCAGTTCCGTAGGTCCATAGACCTGTATAGACGCAGACAGGGTAGAGCAAGGTCATGCTCTTCTGCTTTGAAACAAAGTTTGATGAACCCTTCCCAGCCCAGATGGGAGGACACTGAAACTTCTTATGTTTCAAACTGAATGGAGGCACACCACCTTGCTATCTCTCAGCCAAAGCTGCAGCTGGCTCAGGGACACCCAGCAAATGATCCTGGTTTAGCTGCTGCATTTGATGGATCTCACCTGACATCACTTTCTTTACTCTCTTTGAGGAATAAAATACACTGAGTAGATATAAGCAAACCATGTGAATGGGCAATTTCTATGGAGCATCTGGCAGTTATTTCCTAGACAAAATAAATGAAAAGCACAGAGATGAAATGGATGAAATGGAAACACCCACACCTGTGGAGATCTGGCAGGTTGGCAAGTTGGTATACATCACCTACTCTGGGATGATTGCCCTATGCCTGCTCCGAGGGCTTAACTAAGGATGAAGCTGTAACAACAGAAAAAAAAAAAAAAAGGCATCCTGGCTTTGAGTAAAGACAGTATGAGACCATGACTGTGGGAACAAATGGGACCAGATGTATTCATAGTGCCCAGAGAGCATCCTTGCTCTGTGCAAGTTGCTGCACCCATGCTCACTACCCTCACCTGCATTTCCTTTCTGCTACTTGAAATCCCCCGACAGAAAGTGTGGCTTTCTAGGCATTTTGAAGAGCTTTTCATTGAAAGTGGAATAATAGAAGACAATAAATTGCTCCTGTTCCTCAAGAAGAAGCCCACTACTGTGCTCTTGCCAGTACAATTTAAGCCCTTTGCAGGGTCACCCAAAAGAGGAGCTGAACTGAAGCTGTTGTGGTGGAGCAGGAGCTGATGTCTCTGATGCACACTGTGGAGGAACCAGAGACAGGCTCTGCCTCTGTCATGAGGAGATTCCCTGAATGGTAAATGGTTATTGGGGATTAATCTAGATCCTGGATCCTGAGCTACAGCTACTGTCAGAAATAGAGGTGGAAAGTGTGGACAACTACAGCTAAGACCCTTTTTTGTTGGTAGTTTGAAGATAATCTGATAGTACCTGGTTCATTCATGGGAGTACCTGAGCACCCTCCTGGCAGACTTCCCAGGCTCACTGAAAGGCTGAAACCATTACAGATTTGCAAAAAGCCGGGCTAGAGGGTAAGACGTGCCCTTGGGGCCTCATTTGCAACCTGTATTCTCTCTGCTGCATTTTAGGACTGGATACAATGCAGTGATAATAAGCCATAGTGCAGTATATTTGACACTGCATTGCAACTGCTGATGCACTGGGGCATGGAGATGTTTACCCTCTTCTCTTTGGATTAGAAGACAATTTTATACCTGGTTTTAAGAAAGCGTGATGCCTCTAAATGCCATCCCCTTTGGCCACACAAGGCAAGTATCGAAGCCAAGGCAGCTCTTTCTCCAGAAGAGCAGGGTGCAACCACTGTTTATCAGCAGACCGCTCATGAGGCACTGCTGATTGTGGCTCTGGGTGATGAAGTGAACAGCCTGCATATGTAAAGAGAGATAATAAAAAATGCAGAATTATCTGAAGATTCACTTCATCTTTTATCCACTTTGTATTTTGGATAAAGCCTGTTAACAAAGTGCAAAACCATTATAGGCTTTAATTAAAAGCAAAATGATAAAGTAGTTCCAAGCTGCATCTGCTCTGTCTGATAGGGAAAGCAGAGTTCACAAAAGCCCTGTATCTGACCTGTTGATTTTTTGGTTTACATTCACACTGTGAAAGAAATTAATATGGAAAAGAATTAAAAAAAAAAAAAAAAGGAAGAAGAAATGATTGCCCACTGTGCTCATAAACTTACCAGTTCAGACAGCCTCTAAATAACTCATCATCTGATATTCATTTACAAGTCACTACAGTAACAGCGTGTCTCCAAGAGAAGCAGATTTGCTGGTGTCATCTGAGATAATTAGACCAAATCCACCCTGAGACAATCGAAATTCTTCCCTTCTACCAGACAACCTCCAGCTATCACAATCATATGACATGTAAATCCATTAACCGCTCTTCCAGAAACGCATCCCAGGGGTGCCAAAGGATGGTACAAAGGAAGGAGGTAAGGGATGAGGTAGTGGTTGTTGAACAAGCCCATAAGACTCTACTGATGGGACCAATGTCTCCAATCCCATGTACATACTTCTTCTGGCAAAGGATCTGGTCTGTGGTCTATGTCACACTGGTCTTGCAGCTGTCACAAGGTAATGTGCCACCAAATCTGCACCAGGCAGGTCACAGCTGAGTGCGGATGCTGCGCTGGGGCCATGTAAATGGAGTGACGAGAGAGCACAGGGCTCACAATGGTGCCAACCCTGTCTCCCTGTCCTGTCTCATAGCTTGTGTCTGTGCCTACATCTCTATAGCAGTCACTAAGCAATGTATGAGCCATCATTTTTTATTTTTCCACATTTTTTGTTAAGATCTTCTCCTAAGAGCTGTGTCTCAGGAAATACAAGAGTGGCCTAAAATCATGCCTATCTCCCTCCTGCTGAGGCATTGCTAGTACCAGCAAGTGATGAGCATCTCAAACCCATCCACAATGGCCTGATGTGGTGGGGTCACGCTCAGGTTTCAGGAACACTAGAAAGAGAAAAAAGGAAAACAGATTCTTCTGAGCTCAGGGTTAACTCTCCATTCCCCTACACATTTCTGCCCCTTCTCTACTAGTGACATGCAGCTTGCCCTTGCTCTGGGTACCTGCAATGTGAGTGTGACATTGAATGAAGAAGTCTCCCTGTTACAAGACAACCTAAAATTCATCATTATTCTACTGTCAGATGAAAGTGTGTCTTGAGTTTGTGCAGTCAGGCTTAAGAAAGGGGAAAAAAATCACAAACCACAAAACAATCCAGAAAACCTGTGTGAGCCATTAGCTTTGGGCATGAAGAAAAAACTTCGAGTCTAGGTAAATTTATTTAGTTTATGTAATGTATGCAGATGTTTCATTGATATGTTCTTTGCAGTAAGGAAAGGGAAATTTCTCTGGGAACATTTGGCTTGTGTCACAAATATTTCTTTTAATTTGCTGCAAATCATAGGCTGTTCCTTCTTTTTCCTCCCCCTCAAATTTTCAAAGATAGTTCATCTAGAAGTTTTATTCACATGGGGAGGATGCAGGTGGAAAGAAAGAACAGAAAAGGAGTCTCAGCTTAGCTAAAGAAGACAATGTTCCATCCCTATTAATAGAGTGAAAGTTTAAAGGATTTTGTTGAAGAAAAAAAAGCCCTCAAAAATCCACAACAATGTTCTAGGTTAAAATTGCTGCTTACAGAAAGCTACTGTCTATCCTATCCAGGAGGAGTTGAGTCAACCTCCCTGCTGTGCCTCCTGCAGCACTGCCCTTTTGGGAAGGGAATCCCCTGGAATCCTCTAGCCTGCTGGCACCTCCCCTCCGACCTCGTGTGCCACCCTCAAGAGAATCCCAGAAGGTTTGGAGTTAGAAGGGACCTTTGAAGATCATCTAGTCCAACTGCCCTGTCATGGGCAGGGACATCTATCACGAGACCAGATTGCTCAAAGCCCCATCCAAACTAGCCCTGAACACTTCCAGGGGTGGAGCATCCACAGCTTCTCTGGGCAACCTGTTCCCCTGTCTCATTCTCCTCATAGTAAAGAATTTCTTTATTACGTGTAATCTAAACCTGCCCTCTCTCAGTTTAACCTGTTATTCCTCATCCTGTTACTACAGGCCCCAGTGAAAAGTGTCTCTGTCTTTTTTATCAGCCTCCTTTATGAATTGAAAAGCTGCAGTGAGATCTTCCTGGAATCTTCTCTTCTTCAGTCCCAGCTCTCTCAGCCTGTTTAATTGGACAAATGTTCCAGCTCTCTGATCACCTTCATTGCCCTCCTTTGGACCTGCTCTAAGAGGTTCACATCATTCTTATGTTGGGGACCCCCAGAGCTGGATGCAGTATTCCAGATGGGATCTCACAAGAGGGAAGTAGGCAGAATCATCTCTTCTGATCTGCTGGTCACATTTATTCTTATACAGACCAGGGTACGGTTGTCTTTCTGGGCTGCAAGCGCATATTGCCAAGTCATATCTGACTTGTACCCCCAAGTACAAGTCTCCACAGGACCGTTCTGGATCCACTCACCACTCAGCCTGCATTGATACCAGGGACTGACCCAGGTGCAGGGCCTTGCACTTGGCCTTGTTGAACATCATAAGGTTCACGAGGCCCTTCTCCTCAAGCCTGCCAAGGTCCCTTTGGATGGCATTCCTTCCCTCGAGTGAATCGACTGCACCCTCAGTTAGATGTCATCTGCGAACTTCCTGAGGGTGCACTCAGTCCCACTGTCTATGTCTTTCATGCAGATTTCAAGTAGTATTGGTCCCAGTATGGACCCTTGTGGGACACATCCCTCATTACTGGTTTCTACTTGGATACTGAGCCATTGACTGTAATTCTTTGGATGCTACCATCCAGTCAATTCCTTATCCGTCTAACAGTCCGTCCATCAAACCCATGCCCCTCAAACTCAGAGGTGAGAATATTGTGGGGTATTGTATCAAAGGCCTTACAGAAGCTGATGACATCTGTAGCTCCTCCCTTATCCACCGATGCAGTCACTACATTGAAGAAGGCTACTAAAATAGTCAGGCATGATTGTCCTTGGTGAAACCATGTAGGCCCTCTCTAATCGCATCTCTGTCTTCCTTATGTTTTGACATCTTCCAGGAGGATCTGCTCCATGATATTACCAGACACTGAGGTGAGACTGACTGATTGCATTTCACCAGGGCATGATGATGTTGTTCATGTGTAAAACATGAACAGTCAGAGGTGAGAGACCCATCACCCAGCAGAGCTGCTGTCCCTAGAGTCTAGTTGTTTTTACTGGCATAGACTGTGCAGCTCTGGCTGCAGCACCACCCACTCTTTCTATCAGCTTCATCTCCCTGG
The DNA here is from genome assembly GCF_003031625.1 of Empidonax traillii. Taxonomy (NCBI): domain Eukaryota; kingdom Metazoa; phylum Chordata; class Aves; order Passeriformes; family Tyrannidae; genus Empidonax; species Empidonax traillii. The sequence continues at coordinate 230,956 of NW_020955440.1, read as the reverse complement.
TTCTCCGTTTTAAAATTTCCTATTTCGGTGCAAGTGTAGCACTGGGGAAAGGGGGAAGAGAGGCCACATATCTTATTCAAAGCCATTCTCATACTTTAATGTCTCTCCTCACACCCTCACTCATCTTGTGGGAAGGTTTTATGTTTTAACTTCAGTCAGGTCCTCCCCATGCAGGCAACTTAACACATGTTCCTATAAACTTGTCTGGCTGTACAGTACTCCATAACTTGCACATCATAAAAGTGAATAATTTTACAACTATTCTGATACACCCATGAGTTTTGAGGATTTGAGCGTGGGGTAGATTTTTAAATTTATTTTCAGCTTTCTACAGAGAGCTTTTTATAGATCTTTCTGTGTGACATGTTATTGAATAAGATGACAGACCACTCATTTCATCACATCAAAGGCATTCCAGCCTTTTTTTCCCAGGACAAACTATTTTCCTTCTCAAAGGACTGCAAGGAGGAAGCATGGTGTCTAAGGTATTAGGAGACTGAGGGAAGATCTGCTTTCTGTCTCTCACACTGCAGTGCTACCTACCTGCCCCTGGGCCAGAGTGCACCATGTTAGAGAGGGAAACAGCCTCACTGCCCTCTAAGGGTGCCCTCAGTCTGCAGACATTCCTGCTGCAGTACCTGCTCCATGTTGGGCTATGATTCTGGGGTGAACAGCATGGCTTTGCTACAAGGAACTGCCTACCCCTGTGACAAACTGAGTCAGTCAGGGTGGGCATTACACCCACTTCTGGTTTCATAAAGGGCTAGGAGAGCTCAGGGAAGCCCTCTGGGATCACATTTAACAAGCAGGAATGTCTGTGCAGTGTTTTATGTGCCAAAGGCACAAGTAATTTGTGAAGTTACTGCAAGAGAGACACACACACTCCCAAGGGGTACCACTCAAGTGTTTCTCCGACTTCACCAGGAGCTACTTGCTCAATGAAGGCTGTTAGGCACCTTCATGCCTCTGTCCACATAGCTTCCATCTGTCTTTAAAAGCCTTCATTTTCCTCTTTTCCACCCTATAAGCATGCAGTGATGGCTTAATCCATAATTTCCAAATCCACAGTGAGTCTGTGGTAATTCAGGATAACATCTTTTAGGTCATGGGGCTTGCAAAGATTCTGAAGATAAAGATAACAGTACTCAGCAGAAGAAACACCTGTGACAAACAACTGGATAAATTTTGGGTGGGATTTGTCTTGTCTAAATGTATTTGTCTAAAAGATAGACGTGTTCAAATCTGACCTACTCATCTGAAGCTCCCTTAATAATGGAGATAAGATGTACCTCCACAAAGCAATTCGTCATCCTTGTCTTGAACGTGTCCATCTTCAGGGAAAGATGAAATTACTACGAGCACCTGCAGGAGATGTTCACTTCTCTTCCTTGTCTAGAAGTGGAGTTGGGATCACTGGCACAGCACTGGACATCAGACTTGAGAAGTTTCCCCATGTTCAGTGTATCAGGAGAATCACAACTCTGAGTAGCAAGGGCGTCAGGACACAGCCACTGTGACTGTTTAATGGGTGATTATGAGCTGCCTATTTGCCTAATGCAGAAAATCCCTGGAGCTGTCACATTTTCTTCCCAGCTAAGAACTGGTCATCCTAATTTTCAGTCCTCTAGATTTAATAATGAAATAAAACTAATTTACAGCTCTTGCCATTAGGAGGACAAATTTTTGTCTCTGTCCTTTGGGTGAGAGGCACTATAACAAATGAATGATTACTTACCCGTGATACCTATTAGAGATTGCAGTTGGGTCATCTCATTTGTTGTTTTAACACAAGGAATTAAGAGCCCTAGCTGGGCTGTCACAAAAATTGAATTGATAATGAGATGAACGCTGCTTTTACCAGAGGCTCTTTCTAGAATTATATGTGGGAAAAGCTCAGTGATGACAGGACCTTAAGCTGTGAACCAAATCACAGAGCCTAGTAGGACTTTCCACTTGCACAGGCTTCCTCCCATTGCTAGCTGGAAGTGCAGTCTAGCTGCCACATGGTGGAATTCACAGAGACAAAGGAAGCAGTTGGACATGGACTTGCTTGCCCCTTTTCCCTCTATCATTGCATGCAGCTAAATTGCCCACCAAAGTGACAGTTTACTCCCAACAGCAGCCACCCTGACAGATTCCTGTGTACTTAGTCTGATGCTGATTGAAGATCAGTCCCTGCTGCCAGGTAACAAAGCTGGTCTCCTTCAAAAGCATCCTCAGTGCAGGGAAACAAATAGCTTTCAAGTTTTAGGAGAAATATTGAAGAATGGCATGGATAACCTGACTTTGAGCTGTGTGAAGACAAAATTATAGCTGAGTAGTTCTACAGAGTCTCAAACTCAAGACACACATATTTGGCTTCTGCTCAGATCCTGCTGCCCATAGACTGTGGAGCCATCACACCCGTATACCTCAGCATCACAGTGCCTGTCCTGGTCTGAGCCGCTGCTACAGCTGCACTCTGGATCAACGTTCCCTGACCCAGCAACGTTGCTCTCCTCCCTGCAACCTGCCCTGACTCACCAGGCTTTCCCCACTGTGCAACACAGTGCCCTGGCATTGTCTCATATATTGAATTGTAATAATTGACTGCAATTTACTAAACTAATAGCTAGCCATCGGTTAACTCATTATTCTTTTTTGTCCCAGTCATAAGATGGAAAACTGTGCTGTTTTCTTTCACTCATAGAGGTCTGTCCACACTCTGTCACAGAGTGTATCCACAGAGAAAGTATCCAGAGCAGTACTCTGCTCTAACCATGTGCATCCTTTCTAAACTGAGGTTGCAGCTTAGCACTGGATGGAAGGAAATCTGAACTATAACTCTTTATTTTCTGCAGCAGAGCAGGAGATCTGACTGCCCTGTTTTCATGGGCTCAAGGAAGCACAAACAGGAGGGTCTGCAAGGTTTTGGTGGGAAGCTATTTGGCAAGACCCACTTCAGATTTAGACCATAGCCCAGAAGATAAATGATAATGAAAGATTTCACTGTTTTCCTCCTTCCACAACCACTTCGGTCAGTCCACTCCAGCACAGAACAGGGGTGTATGAACATAGATCCTCCACCACTACAAACCAGAGAAATCCAGTACTCAGCAGCTTGGGATGAAGATCATTAACTTCATCCCTGCTTAGCCTCATCCCTACTTGGGATCTTGTCACACGGGTGAGACTAGCTGACTTTAGGACAGGCAGCGGATAACCTTTTTCCACAGAAAGTGCTGATGCAGTTATAATGGGAAACCTCCCACCCCCTCTCTGTTGCTGCAGTCCCAACTTAAGCATCACAAATGCTCTTTCCCCTAGAGATGCTTTGTGTCTCTAGTGGACCTGATGTAGTGACATCAGCATTGCAAAGGCAGACCTGCAAATTGCATCTCTACTTTGTTTTCAACATGAGCTTTCTCCCCATTTATTTCTGCTGCCTGTTTTACATGAAGATCTGCTTTAGCTTTGGGGCTTGATCCAGCACAATTTGCTAAAATTATATCAAGTATTGATTGGTCACAGATATATTACAGGGCAATGCTATTGAGGATACATTAAGTAAATGGAGGAATAGGCCCATGCTGCTTTTTTTCTTTTATCAGAATGGTAGTCAGCAGCAGCAGAGTAGTACAGGATCTGAAATTGGCCAGAGATTGTCCAAATTATTAGACTATGGAGAAGACTTGGTGTTGTTTTAAATGCCGTGGGCCTGGTACTACCCTTGGGTATGGAGTAGTTACATAGAAGGTCTTGTGAAATGAGAACGGTTTGAGGAAAAGAAGCCTTGCAAGTCAAGACCCTCAGCATTGTCGTGATATGCCATACTGACCTGTGCTTCATTTGCATTTCTTATTGCTCAGTATTTAATTTCATTTGTACTTAAGTGTCCTGGTGACAGTGATGTCTAGCTACTATATTTCAAGTCATGCAACTTGGACAATGAAGTAGAAAGGACAGTAAGAGATCAGCAAAGAAGAGACACAGTCTCTGCACTCCAGGTGGTGGACATTAAGGTAGAAGATGAGAGGAAAGTAGAAGTTTCAGGATGAGAAACTGAGGTCAAAAAGAGTTTTAAGAATAAATTTTTAATTAAAATATGGAGCAAGGTAAACTACAACTGTTTCTTAACAGTCAGATGTGAAAATGAGTATCAGTGACAGCAGTATCAACCAAAAGTGACTTGCAAATGTCATTTTGCTGAAGTTTCTTGCTATTGACCTTACACGGGTGACTGCAGTCGAAGAAATGCAGGCTGGAAATTTAGAAAAGACTGTATTAAATAACATCAGGATTGAGTTACACCATCTGCAGCTGTAGAGTGGTAGAGTTACAGATAAACTTACTTTCCAGTTTGGTGTGACATTGTTCTGATTCTGGTATTGCTTGGCTATTTTTCTCCACTGCCTGTTAGAGGAGCTGAGAGTGACTAAGCTGAGCTCAGATGCAGATATCTGGTTTTTGGAGATGAATCCGACCTTGCTCTTGCCTCTGAGCTTCCTGGTCACCTTCAAGTCCTTTGAGTCTGCCTTTATACAGGTGAATAAAACAGGTCAGGGGTCATTCCTTAGCCCTGAGAACAAGCGGCACATCTTCTGTCCACATGGTTTAACTCACCTCTCACACAAAGTAGCTTCTGCATTGTGCTTGGTGGAAACAGCCCCTGATCTCTCCGAGGCAATTAAGGAGAATGTTTGCTGGTATGAGGCAAATCCAGGGAGAATGCTGCCCATCACACTGCTGTGACCTTGGCCTGCTGTCACTTGGTGGTTACAGCCATATCCAAATTTCCCACGCCCAGAGGTGGCTCAGCATGTGCAGGCAAGAGGTAGAAATTCACATCAGGAGAGTTCATGTGCTGCTTCCCAAGCCCTTGAAGGTTAATGGTTGCACAGAGACTTGTCAGCTTTCAGGGACATCTTTTGGCACCCTTCCTAAGCACTCGGTCATTTGGAAGTGAAAATAATAAGCTCTTTCCTGTGGAAGGCTTTTTCTTTTGGCATCTTATGTCAAGATGCAGTTACATGTCAGGTACGTGTTTGTTTTCACAAGGCACAATGTAAAAAACATCTTTTCCTTCAAGTGCACATTGTGTCAGCAGCTCTTTTGAACTGATTTCAACTCCTCAGATGCACTGCAGCTCTTCTATGTCTAGAAGAGGGCTTTCAGGTTTTACCTTCCCTGTCAGCTGAAGAGTCACACCACTTTGCAAACTGCCCTTGAAATCAGTGTGGTTGCTATATTAGAACTACTTAGCACATAAATTGTAGGACATGAGGCAGTGTGTGTAACAAGGCATGATAACCATGCAGCGAACCTGCTGTACAAGCTCATTTCAAAATCTAGCACAGACTCCTCACTCTTCCACTTGCTTGGTTCAGAGCTTTAAGGGAGAGTGTGCTTATGAGAGTACATGGTTAACCCCATCCAAGCTCCAGTAAGTCAGAAATGGGGCTGAGCTTTCTCACACATCATATTTTTTTTACTGCTGATACACCCATAATGCAGGCTTGATGTTAAAATGAGCTTTCCCACCTAATTCGTGCCCCTTTGCCTGAATCTGAGGATGTTACTGGGTGGACAGTGGTGAAAGTACAGTAAAACAGGAATGGTAGCGTCATACTCATGTTTCAGAAGGTGCCTCAGCAGGGCTTGATTGTGTACATAGTAATAAAAAAATTATAAATGGGCACCTTATCCCGGAATATTGAGACAGCAAGGGAAAGAATAGGAACTATCTGTGCAGGTTAACATATGCCTGGGCATTTGATCATAAAAAGGATGCATTCAGAAGGTGGTTTTGTTTCCAAGCCTGCCAAGGGGAGATAAACCCATGGCATGTAACTAGTAAAGTGTATCTTCAGTTTCACAAACCTGAGCCTATAAAAAGATAAGCTCATTTGCCAGAGAAAGACTTTCTATGTGAAAAACTTAAGGGCTCCTTAGATGTGCCAAATTGATTTCTTTGTCTTCAAGTATGAATATCAATTAAGCAGAGGTTATGTCCTAGCTTTAAAGCAGAGTGAGATTTATGTGAACAATCAGTTTTAGTTACAGGGAATCAGTTTTATGTATATACTATGATCACAGGAGTGCATTATTTGATTTCATGTCATTTGTTTCCTGATACTGGTACTCTGGAGCAAGGGTATCTCAAGTAAATTTGGCTTCTCATTATACATCCGAATCCCATTCACACAACTATAGACACGTGTTGAAGGGTCACACTCGGTTGAACACGATTAGCTGTGTGCAGGTGACATCCTGATTCAGTGGAGGCACCTCGAAGTTTTGTATACTTTGCTGATAGAGAAGCCACGGCTCCAGGGAGAAGAGCAGATGCTGAGTGGTCAGAATGAGTCTTATTTGCACTGGAACGGTGCATTTCTCACTTTGCTGCTTTGCCATTGTTCAGCCCTCATTATTTCTGCTATTTCTTTTTCTCCAGCACTGAGCATTAATAGGTACCTTGAAAAAGCACATACAGAACGGGTGAACCACTGTAAAACCAAATTCTTAGCTGAACAAAGCCAGGACAAGTCCAGTGCAGCCATTCCACTGCCACTACAGCTATAAGTGGAGAGACACGGGGACAGCAGAGGCATTCACAGTTTGCATGCCAATGTTAAGGAAGATAAATTTAGATCGAGTCCTAGTTTCTCTGGATTGTGTTTTACAGGAGACAGTATCTAAAAGAAACCAGTCTGTGGTTTACTCTTTGCGTAAGAGACATAGATATAGAATCATATTTCTTCTATGCAAAGATGCCTGTGTTTTTGCCTACATGATGGCCTTGCTTCAACAGAAAGAGCAGAGGGTGATCCCTGCTCCAATCCATTCCACCATTAGGGCACTCGTGTGGGAAGTAGTGGATGTGGCTCCCTCCTTTTTGGGAGACACTTCTTGTTTGCTAGGTTGCTCTGTAAACAGTAGATGAAACATAGACTGAAAGTTGATGCTAGGGATCTGTGTCTTCTCCTGCCCTGTGTACTGTCAGCCTATGCTGGGTACACTCACAAGATAATTACAGAATCTAATCCATTGGGTAGCATAGGGCTATCTGATTTTCCACCCCGAGTGGTACAAGTGGAAGACACAGAGCTGAACAAGATGATCCAAAGACACCAGCCCTTTGAGGGTGAAGAGGTACACAAGGTACATTAGCACATTTTCAGTGGCAGCTTTGGTGTACAGAGACTCTTACTGTGTCTAAGTGATCAGGTGAGTCTTTTGGAACTAGAGAACAAATAGTACCTAACTGTATTTTACGAGCTGGATCCTACCCTGAGTCCTCAGCAGGTCATGCTCATGAACAGGTAAAGGAAATGGCACAATTTTCTCCTACACTGGCTAAGCCACCATCCATCATGAGAATTTGTCCATCCCCTACTTACTGGGGGATCACTGAAAACCTGGGGTATCTCAGTCCATTGACTACAGAGAGTTTACTCTGATGTGTAGGGGCAGGTAGATAGGTAGCAACTCCAGGATTCAAGAAGAAAAACACAAGCATGGGAAGATATGAAATCCTAGATGGCATACATTTCCAGTTGGAAACTAGAAACTCAGCGGCACTGAGAACCTGTTACAAGTGCAATAGAAAGCAAACCTTCCCCATCCAATGGCTGACTGCTTGCCTGGCACAGACTCTTCAGGTGCCTTATGGGAGACACCAAGCATTCTGATGGTTAGCCTGGCAACACATTAAATCCCAGCTCTCTCTTGCCTGTGTCAACTAATAAACAACTGTGTTATACTTCAAAGTTGTGTATATCCTGCTTACAGAATCTCTTTGTGCATAGCACAACAAAGCGACCTAGAAAACGAGGGTTACAGTTTCCTCTCTCCAATATATAAAACCAGCATGACCAATAGAATAAAATCCAGTTTCTTTGTTCTTGTTCTTCCTTTTAATCTTTGTTATCCCCGCAGGAAATGAGAATGAAACACTTTCATCATTATTTGTTGGTGTTGGGGGTTACCACAGAAGCATAGGGGTAAAATATGCAGCCAAAGTTGTATTTCCACAAGTGGAAAGTGGTGTCTGTAATATATCTTGTAGTCAACTCTTTTTAAGGACAAAAATTCATATCTTAGAAAGAGCCACAGAACAAAATACTTTTGAAGATGTGAACCATTTAGGTAGTGGAAGGCGACAGTCTGCTGGGCTAGAGTGTCTACAATCCCAAAAAGAGAAATTTGGTTAAAGTTTTGTGCTTGATCTCAAAGTTTTGAGATCACTGAAAGGTTTCAAAACCAAAAAGTTTGATTTACTTTACCTAACATCTGAGGTTCACAGACATCTGCATATGATCTAGTCAATATAGGATCTCCCAACAATCAATGAAAATAGCATGGATGCACCTCATGATCTGCTTTTGTATCTACCCTAGCCATGCCTATTTCTCTCCATTTGGTAAAATGGGGCTCTTCATTTAGTCAGATCTCTTTTATATTTGGCACCAGAAAAGAACAGCTTGAAAGAAGGCAGGATTCACAGAGGCTGTGGAGTGAAATAAAATAAGGAGCACTGGGGCTGGCTTGGATGGAACTAACTTTTTAACAGAAGCCCATATGGTGCTGGACTTTGGATTTGTAACCAGAATGGTGTTGATAAAACATGAGTGTTTCAGTTATTGTTGAGAAGAGCTTGCACAACATCAAGTGTTTCTCACTCTGCCTCCCCAGCAGTTTATTGGAGAATGGCCAAGAACTCTTGAAGGGACACAGCTGGGACAGATGACCTCAATTGATCAAATGTATATTTTGAAATGTCATGTTCATCGATAAATTGGGGGGATGGTATTCTTTCCAAAGTAATCTTTGCTTGGAGATCAGCTAACAGTGGTCTATGACTGCATTTATATCACCTCTTCTTTGTTTTGTCTCTTTTCTTCACTTATCTGTATCTTAAGATCTGACTTTTTCTCACTATTGCTTCTCTGATTCTTTCCCCATCCTGCTCATGGGGAGTGAGAAAGGTGGACAGGATTAACCCACCCCAAAGAGCAGAAGGGGCAAGAAATTTTAGTGAAGCCTGAAAGGAAACTAGAAAACAGATGTTTGCATAAAATAAACCAAACTCTATAGTCCCCTGACAGCATTACTAAAACACAAAGGAAATGGGAACAGCACTTGCAGGTTTTGCTGTCACAGAACAGGCAAGGAGCCATAGCCTGGAAGTAGTAATTTTTCTGTAAGTTTATAACATCTGTCTGAATCAGATGTGAAAAAAATCCATCCCACTTTGTATAAAGTCTCAGCAATGTTACTGTTGTAGTACTGAAAATTCTCTTTGAACAATGCCTGCTGTGGGGGCACCCCCACTTAATGAAAGAGCAGCTTGGCAAACAAAGCTGAAACATGACCCAAAGCTCAGACCGAAAAACCAAAGTGAAAAATCCTGAAATATAGAGAATGACACATTTTAAAATGAAACTGTGTTTGTGCCTTTTATGGAGAAGATAGGCACAATGTTGAGCCATCTCTGCACTTCACCTAGTAGCAGGGAAAGACCTTGCAATGCCATATTGAGATAAGGTGCAAGGGGCAAACAATAAAAGAGCCGGTCCGTGACATTCACCACAACAATGCAGAGAAAACGCAGGGTGTGAAATGAGCCCAAATGACAACCCCCAGACCTACACTAGAAACAGCAATAGGGAAAAATCAGTAGGAAACATTCACCCACACAGTTTGAAGAGTTGATGCACCTCATACTCCAGCTGGCTGCATTGGAGGAACCACATGGAGAGCAAGCAGTGTAGAGTGCCAGCAGCTGGAACTGCCAGACCGATTTTGTGATTTACATCAGGATGACCAGAAAAGGAGTAAAACGAAATGAGAGGTCAGGGCAGCCAAGACTGGCGTGCTAGTTTTGTCCAAGGAGGCCTGCCAGAAAATGGACTGAGCTGGTAGTGAAGACTGGTCACAGGGTCTTCAGCCCCTGCAGGTAAAGGTTAACCTGCACTGTGATAGCATGCTCATTTCAGGTGTGATGGCAAAGACAGCAGCTGAGCAGCTGCTGTAGGAATATGGTAACGCCATCTTTTGAAAATTTGTTTGTCTGTGATGCCTGGTGGGGAATGACAGAGGAGGGAAGAGGTAATTTACATCCCAGGGCCAGATGAGAGTGCCTGTTTGAAATCTTAGTGGTATTTCTCTCCACCCAGGCCTGATGTAGGTGAATGAAGAAGGGGAGATCTTCTCTTTAATCTTTCCATATACCTCCTTGGTGCGAGGCTGTCCCAAAACACAGTGCAGGTGTGGTCTGACCACAGGTACATTCAGCATCACTTATATTATGTGTCTTTCCTCTGATGGCCTTCATTGTACAGCTCTGCCCTTCCTTCCCTGCTGCCCCCTTCCCACTCTGTGGCACATAGTTCTGAAACTAGCATGATCCCCCCCAGCCCACCCTGGCACTCCAATCTGCAACTTGCTGCCCATGGTGCTCCCTGTGCTTGTAGCCAAACCTTTGCTCACTGACCAACATTGCAGCAACATGTCCTTAGGACTTTCTCCCTATTTCAGTTATTTATTATTTCACACAGGCTCCTTGTGGTTTGGGAGCATCCCGGTATTATCTGACCTTAAGCTAAACTCCCTTATTGCTGCTTTAATTTCTGGACTGGTTGTGTATGATATGAAATGCTTAGGAGCTCCAAACATGCTGTGCCAACACTTTGGCAGCTTGCTTCCAATGCACTGGGTTTCTAGTGGTCCTCACAGTGCTGAGGTGAAGCTGTGAGAAGTCAGATATTACGGGTGCAACCATAATGACCAGGTTTGAGAGCCTCTTTTTGTATGAAGTGCACTTGTGGAAATGTGGCAGTCCGTTGCTTCCAGATAAATAACAAATGACTGAAGTGGGTTGCTCTCTCCTGCCTTTGGATGTGATGAAGGACACTGCATTAACAAGTCTCCTAGCTGCCACGATAACATTTCTGAGCACGGAGCCAGCACTGGCACCCTCAATGTCTCCTTTCCCTACCTCCTCTGAGACAAATTGACCCTGGCTAAGTAAGAAAGGACTTTCCTAATCACATTAGGATCAGTTTAGATGGCAGAGAGGGTAACAAAATTAGAGCTTTTAAACCATTATCTCTTCTTAATGAACATCTGCGTTGATACAAGCCCATGGAGAGTTAAGGAAAGCTGAGCTATGTCTGATCTCATTACAGCTTTAAAAAAACAAGTATGTGATTGAAAGCTGGTCCATGGCTGTAAGAAAACCATCAGTCTTTTTGTAAGAGTCAAGAAAGGGCTCTGCTCAAGCCCAGAGAGGCTATATTCTGATTCTTGATTTAAAAAATAAAATTATCTTTGATTCCTCAAATCTTTTCCTAGGCCCCATATGCCAACTAATATATAGATATGTACCTAGTTGTATAATGTGTCTATAATTTCATATTATATGTGTTACACTATAGTGTTTTAATTGTGTTGTATGCATCTTGTTTGATGCAATAAATTATTGTAATATTTTACATAACCAGAATTAATATCTAGTATGAAGATGCCACAGAGCGTGTCTGATCTGCTTGCTATGACAGCAGTAACTGAAGTGATATTGTTATTGTACTAGAGGGAAACAGGAACTCTGCAGAAAAACTGGACTGGATGAAACAGGGAATAAGACTGGATTTTGGCTAATGCAAGGTAGACACTATATGGCAGATGATACAGTGGTCAGGAGTGTTACTGTGCAACATGTTTTTCTTAAAAGCAATAAATGGGAATTGTTCACATATTTCTTAGAATCACAGAATCTTTTAGATTGGAAAAGATCTCTAAGATCGTTGAGTCCAACCATTAACCCAGCTAAAGCTACCGCTAAACCATGTCCCTGAATACCACATCTCCATGTCTTTTAAATACCTCTAGAGACTGTGACTCAACCACTTCCCTGGGCAGCCTGTTCTAACGCTTGACAACCCTTTCAGGGAAAAAAATTTTCCTGTTGTGCAATCTAAGCGTTCCCTGGCACAACTTGAGGCCCTTTCCTCTCAACCTACCACTTGTTGCCTGGGAGGCGAGATCAATCACCACCTTGCTAGACCCCCCTTTTAGGTTTTTGGATGGAGTGATAAGGCCACTCGAGCCTTCTTTTCTCCAGAAGACCTTCAGCTCCATCAGCTTCCCCTCATAAGACATGTTCCACACCCTTTCCCAAATTTACTGCCATTCTCTGGACTTGCTCCACCACTGCCATGTTTTTCTTGTAGTGAGCGGCCCAAAACTGAACACAGGATGTGAGGTGCTGCTTCAACAGAGCTAAGTACGGGGTATGATCACATCTTAACATAAATTAGGAAAAAAACAGGACTTTCTGTTGACTGATCAAAGTATAAGTTACTGTTACACAAATCCCCCCCTTTTATTCATATATTTACATATAAAAATAAAACAAAGATGGGAAAAAAATCAAGTAATACTATCTTGAATTTGATTACATGAGACAGATGGGCTCAAAACACAAAGTTGGTATCTGGAGCTGGCTATATCCAGAAAAAGAAGATCAAGTAGTGAACCTGAGTACTGGAATTCCGGTCATCCACGTACCTGAACAACCATCTCAGTCACTGTCTCTCTTCACACCACCCTCACTTCACCTCTCCAAACTGAAATCGTTGTAGCAAAAGCTAACCCTAACCTGAAGCTAAAGAAGTCATTTGTATTTAGCTTCAGGAGAGAGATTACTTCCCATCCCTCTTTTATTTAGCAGTATAGACATAACTCACCAGTCTTAGATGTTCATACTGGATTTCCTCTGTGCAAACATCACTTCTGCAATGTGTTTATGTTGATGTGTGTAAGTGTACATGTGCTGCACACACACACACACACACACACACATCTCCTTTGCTCCAATTTGGCAGAAACATAAGCCTAATTTTGAAATGTCACATCTAAAAGGTAATCTCCCAAAAGAGTTTACAATGCAAATCNNNNGTCATTTGTATTTAGCTTCAGGAGAGAGATTACTTCCCATCCCTCTTTTATTTAGCAGTATAGACATAACTCACCAGTCTTAGATGTTCATACTGGATTTCCTCTGTGCAAACATCACTTCTGCAATGTGTTTATGTTGATGTGTGTAAGTGTACATGTGCTGCACACACACACACACACACACACACACACACACACATATCTCCTTTGCTCCAATTTGGCAGAAACATAAGCCTAATTTTGAAATGTCACATCTAAAAGGTAATCTCCCAAAAGAGTTTACAATGCAAATCACTTCAGCAGTCTGGTTCATGGCACCGCTCTAAAATCAGTAATAAAGATAACAGACTGAGCTGAGAGAGAAAAAACTTTTTCAGCCAGCCTCACCACCAAAGTCTATCATGAAATTATTCTCTCCATCTACAGACATTTAATTGCTACCTGGCTTTTGAACTCATTAAATTCCAGATAATTAATCCCCAAGTACTAGGTTTTCACTGCCCCAAGACACTTTGACAGGTTTTCTTAGCAGTGGCCCTGAAATGATCGTTTCCTGCTCTCAGTGCTGCACATGCTGTGTCTAGCAGTTAAATCCATGTCCATTAATAGCAGACCACTTGGTTATACCAAGAGGAAGAAAAAGACAGGAGAAAAGTACAAGCCTTGCATTATCATCAGTTTTGGTGTGAATCTGAGTGATGAGAAAAATGCAGATTTGTCCACTTGAAGGATAATTACCCTGTGCTCTCCAGGGAGCTTGGTTGGCAGAATGGCCAAAGAGCCAGGCTGAGCTTCAGAGCTGCTGCCAGCAGTGTGCTGCCATGCACCTCTCCTGCCTTAGGACTGTCACCTGCCCATCCATAGGGCAGAGACCAAAACCCATGTTTTGGCATTGAAACCATCTCCCACTTTGACTCTCCATTCTCCAGTTCTGGTTCGAAGGTAGATAAAACCTCAAGGAAATGAGCACAATACGCTCTCAATTGTAGATTAGGGTCATAAAAACATCGCTTCAATTTATTGCTAAGTAAATTCTGCCACAGATTCAATTTAGTTAAAACTTCCCTCTTCCTCTTAAATAATCAGCAGAAGGCATTTGCTGTAGGTCTCCCCACCACTGACCAGCACCAGTGGAGGCATAGCTGGAAGGCAGCATCCCAAAGGCACTGCCCAAGCAATACCCTTGGGGACAAACAGAAGGCCTCTTGCATGAAATTTGCACTTTTGCCCCTGAGAATTCCAAGTGTCCTAATTTTTTTCTATTATTTGTATAACAATTTTATTATAATCTTGAGACAATGCAGCACAGACTTGAAAGTAACTTTCTTAATTAATTTTCTGGACTGTTGATGGTAGCACAACAGCCCTGCCAGGAGCTGAGATGTTCTCACAAAGCTCATGTACTTTAGGGTGAGATAAGGAACAGCATCTGTCCTTCAACGGGCACCTTTTCTCAACTATAAATGCTATCAGCTTACATTTACAATTTACTTTTATTTTTTCTTTTTTTTCTCTCTCTCCCTTTTTTTTTTTTTTTTTTTTTTTTTTTTTTTTTTTTTTTTTTTTTTTTTTTTTTTTTTTTTTTTTTTTTTTTTTTTTTTTTTTTTTTTTTTTTTTTTTTTTTTTTTTTTTTTTTTTTTTTTTTTTTTTTTTTTTTTTTTTTTTTTTTTTTTTTTTTTTTTTTTTTAGTACTGCACTTCTGTTGTTGTATGTGACAGGTGCCTGGACTGATTATCTCCAAAACCAGCATAATTAATGGCTTTCTGTAACTTCAAAATCAAATGTATTTTGATCAGCTTCAAAAAGAAGCCTTTCTTTCTGCTGATGGGAGGTGTGAACCTGTAAGTGCTGAGCCCGTGAGACTTTCCCTGACTTCAGAAGAAGTTTCATCTCTCATTCAGCAAAATTACTGAGAATGGCATTTAATGAAAAGAGAAGAGACTGAAGCTTTCTCCTTTCTGTGTCACAGACCTTGCTTTAACCTCAAAAAGGCCTTGGTTTCTTCAGCTCTAAAACACAGGTGACAGTATTTATAAGCACACTGGGAGTTTCTACTTGAGGAACATTTTATGAAAGCCTGGCTATTTTCCAAAGACAAGCATGATATTTTCCAGACCAATGAGCCATGGACTTTCTACTGCAGGTATAAAAAAAAAAGGTACAAGAATATCTAATCCCCTGAAATGGGAGTTTCAATACTTAATTAGAACAGAAGTGACATTAAGGCATTTTAACGATGCCAGGCTGGTAATGTCAAGGCTAAGGGAGCAGAAAGCCCATAGCTGATCCCCCTGATATGGGATGACCAGGGATGTTTCAGGAGCCTGCAGAAGCAGATGGTCTGTGGGGAGAGTGCTCTCTGCCTGCTCCTGGATGGTGAAACTAGCTGGATTGATCAGGATGTGACTGG
Source organism: Empidonax traillii (assembly GCF_003031625.1). NCBI lineage: Eukaryota > Metazoa > Chordata > Aves > Passeriformes > Tyrannidae > Empidonax > Empidonax traillii. Next base: position 215,607 of record NW_020955440.1, on the reverse strand, counting down.
AGAAAAAGTAAAGGAGCAATCTGGCAAAATGGGGCAGGGTGAGGATGCTGCAGCTACTGTGGGAAAGCAGTGGAGAGAGCTGGGACTCTGCTGTTGCGGGGTAAGTGGTGTGTGCAGACATCGCTGGCTTTTACAGAGTGCTGAAGCACCAGTCAGTGGTTTTGCAAGCTGGGGTGACTTTCACAAAACCTCAGAGGGCAGAAAGTGCTGATCCAGCAGCCAAGAAGAGCTGTAACTGCACCTGCAAAAGCTGATAGAGAGAGGAGCACAGGGAAAAGGTGTTGTGGAGGAAGCAGGCTGATGTGGTAAACACTGAGCTTATTGCAAAACTATCCTGGTGAAGGGGAATCCCACCGAATCTATATAACCTCTATTTTCAGTCAGCTGTAATCTATTTTTCTGGGGTTATTTCATTGTCTCCCTTCTAACCTCTAGCAAAGTTACTCTATTTTTACAACAGATGCGGTGTTTCAGTGAGGATATCAAAGTTCTCCCAGGCAAGAGGGAGGGGGTTATTCCTGGTTTTTTTTGTGGGATCTCAAGTTGCTGCTATTTTGTTAACATTCATGAAAAAGAAAACACTGAACAACATCTTCCCAGCCTCCCCAAAGCCTTCCAAGGTAATCAAATGTAGCCTTCTTTTTATTTCTGCTGATAATACCATTTCTAAAAATATCATATTTTGTCCATAGACATGTGATCTTTATTGATGAAAGTCATTGTGTCCAAACTAGAAGTCTTTCTGAAGGACATCTGGCAGCTGAAGTTATTGTCTTAAGCTTCTGAGAAAGGACCTTGGGTTTGGATTTATGCAGCTAGTCTGGTTAGGTTGCCATTAGAACCTCTTCTAGCTTTAATGTTTGCGAGGCAAGAAAATTTCACTGTACCTTCACCAAAGCTGCACCCTGTATTATGTCAGTGAAGTTTCAAATGGGATCCCTCCTTTTGCCTGTCCCTGATGCCAGCTTCGCAGGGTCCCTCCAGCTGTTTGTTATCAGAGATGGATGAACATGCTGTGAGTAGACAAAGTTTGACAAGCAGGGGAAAATCCTCAGCCTTGTTCTCACTCTTCATTTAGGCCAAGGAAGACAGGAGCGTAATGCCCTGTGGTTCCTGGGATTGGTGGCGAGAGACAGCTCAGTGATCCTAGGAGACAGTGGTAAAGCCCTCATTTAAGGGACCAGTGCTGCACTTCCCAGAACTATATCCCTAAGCACAAGACAGAAGTGGAAGAGCCATTTAGCTTGGCAATTTCCATGTTATCCAGGGAGTTAGAGCAGATGAAACCCTTAAAGGACCACACGGTTACTAGGTCCTGACAGGTACAAATTCCCTTCCTAATTAATATTTGTTAGCATGTATGTATCGCTTAACCCAGATCTGATATACAGAAATGTGTTGTTCATGGTAACCACCTCATCTCCTTTGATCATGACAGGCCAGCAGCTTTATGAAAGCTTTTGGTACCTGCTGTGTCTACAGAAGAGTTGATTTACGGTTCACTTAATGAACATTGTTCTATTACATATTGATTTTCTGTGTGGCTAATAGTTTAACTTTAAAATGATGTGAAGGCCATAACTATGGTAAGTCCATATGAGCAGCAAAACACCTCAACATAATAAAGCAAAAATCACTGCTGACCTGCAGCTGGTGCATCCGCTCTCCGAGAACCTGCTTGAGCATCGTAGCTAACACGTTCTCTGAAATAGTATTTCTCAGAGGTGAGCTCATAAGCAAGTTAATTAAATACCAAATTGGTTATTGCGAGTGCATTTGCTGGGCATGAAAATGTGATACATCTCTGACATTTCCGTCTGTAAATATGTTTTAAATAAGTCATTGGTAGTTAATTACTGTACTGTAAAATTAAGGCAAATAGATGTATTTTGGATGCAATAAGGCATCTGCTGTATGATAATTAAATAACATCAATGGGTTATTCTTAGATTAAAAATTTTGGAAAAGCAGGAGCATCACATAAAGATAGGGCATTTATTGCTTCCCTGGGCATAGCTTCTGGATTACATGAGGTGCAGAAGATATATTCACGTTAGCAACGAGGGCAGCAGAGAGCAGGGAGGAGGGGGCTGATTTGTAGCAAGCTGCTGTATTTTGAAGATGACCTGTCCCCACCCCCTATTTCCTGGCATGAAGTCTGGGGTGGCTGCCAATACTGCAGTACACCAGAAGTCACTTTGCACCATGAGACCATCCATGTGTGAGCCACAGAGCACAGATGCAGGCTTGAGACCTCAGGGGGCCCTGCACCCCTGCTGTTCTTCTCCAGAGAAGGATTTATCCCCTTGAGCTCATGTATTTATTTCCTTCTTCAGCTTTGGGACTGGGTTTGAGAGGCAAGCCCGTCAAAATAGGTGGCTTGCTGCTCTTGCTCCTTTCTTTGCTTTCCAACTAGGGCAGCTGCCTCCAGCTGATGAGATTTGGGCATGACACCATATTTTCAGCTGGTCACATAGCCTTAGCCTTATCTCTCACACTGGAAGATAATATGTGGGGAAAAAAATGATTTGAAACTGTGACAGCCTCAGTGCTCATTTCTTATGGTGACAGATATCTGGAAAATCAAGTTCCCTACTAGGACAAAGGAAGACCTTGCCTTTGAGGACATAGTACATAATCACCTACTAATGCCTGACGTGCCCCTCCATTCTCATTCTGCCCTGTCCTGAGGCAGTGCACAGTACACCCTTGAATTTCATGCTAGTTAAGAACCTCCTCAATATCACTGAGCTGACAAGTTTTTTTTATTTTCCACTTGACATTTGGACATTTTGTATAAGAATTAACTCCCCCTCTCAGAATTAAGGCCCAGAAACTTTATAGTGGCTGTACTGCAGACACTGAGATTTCTGCCTCTGCTGGAAACTCATCATACTTGTGATTGGATGAGGCACAGTCTTATCTGTTTTAATGGGGAACCACCAAGAAAACTCAAAGTGATGAAGAGCATTTTTATTTATCAGTGAAGATAAGGCTGGTGGATACTACCACACATTTTTATTTTTTTTAATCAGGTCATTGGTGTGGGGAAGCCTAGATGATTTATGGTTGCCCTCCCAAGGCTTTTGCATTTGCCAGGGAGAAGCAGAGAGGTTGCTGCAGTGACACACACTTCTTCAAAACACTACCTTCAACCTTGGCCAAGGTGTCTGAATTTTAGTCTGGTTGGAAGCTGGAAGAAAAATGTGCCAACTTTGCTGACTTTATTAGGGAAAAGGTCAGGACATTGGCACAGATCTGCCCCCAAACCTCAATGCAGGATGACAAGGGAGGTTAGGGGGCTGTTTGTGCCTTGTATTGTCTATTTCAGACCATCAGTTTCTGTCCACCTCTGCCTCTTCCCGCAGTCCCAGGCTAAGCAGACATCCTCCGCTTCCCCCCTGAAGTCAGGAGGAGACAGCATACTCTGTAATTCCAAGGTGGCATGATTGCTTCATTCCCTCTCAGTGGTGGCTGCATATTAACTGTGGATTAATGAGCCCTCTAAGTATTACTTAGTACTCCTAAAATGCTTTATATTTTCTACTTACAATATAATCATCATTAAGGGATTAAGATTAAAATAAAAAAAAAAAAAAAAAAACAAACTTAGGTAGCTACAGTTAAGCTTCAGCATCCTCATTTTATTTCTTACCACCTATTTACAGTGGCATATCCTACCAGCCTTACTGACACCAAAAAGATTGGCAGCTTTACAGTACTTATGGCAATGCACCACTTTTGTGGACGGGTCCTTCACACACATACAGAAGATTAACCTACACCAAGAGATTTAAGTAGTTTGGCCTCCACCCCAAACCACTTAACTGATGTCAGAGAACCCTGTCCCCCACCTCATTTAAAGAGAGATAAACTAAAGGCATAGTTGCCTGCAGAACATCCCAGCTAGATAATGCCCCCTGCAGCTCTGGCAGCACAATGGATTGCTGCAGCACAAGGATATGCCCATCAGGCTTGGAGGCAGATAGAGCACAAGGCCTTGGCAGGATGCTGTATTGAACAGATCCTGCCTCCTGCAGGGCTTATTAGTTCAGGAACAGCAGCTGCCTAATGCAGCTATTTGTCCCCTGGGCTCAGCCTGGCTCATATCCAGCCTCAACTGCGTCTCTGTTCGTCCATTCTTGCACGCCAGATCCAGGGTCAAGAGGGGCAGGAGATGGACAGCCTGCTGGGGCAGTTGGTGTGCTCAAATGCTCTGTTTGTAAAGGGAGAGGAAAGGGAGTTTGGGTACAGAGGTAAGCACAGCAAGCTCTCTGTCATCATTAGCTGCAGCCTGGGCTCAGAGCATTGGGTCAGTCACCACAGAGTGCTTTCCAGTGAGGTCAGTCTGATTTTACCTGTGAACTCAGGACCAGATGGATGAGTCTTGGGGAAATCTGGTGATACCCACCAAGATGTAGGGTTTTTCCCTACGAGGCAAAAAAATTATCCACAAAACCAGACTTAGGCTGTAGAACTTGGTTGCAGAGGGCTGGACTAGATTCTTGCTCAACTTTCAACACTCAGCTATTTGCAAGCACCAGGTGGCACAGATCTTACTGGAGCACTGGAGCTGTAATTTTGGGTCATCCAGAACTGGAGGTAGCTGCAGCCCACTGCATGACTGCGTGACTTGACATCTATTTGATGCAGAGAGCATCAAGGTCCTTTTCCATGAAAAACAGTTCAGGAGCTACTTGATCTGCAAGTTTCTTCTGTGTTGTAAAAGTCAAGAAGCAAGAGTTACTGTTACAGAAAATGCTGAAAGGCTGCTTTTGGCACAATTTCCCTGTGAGTGAGGAATGAAAAGGTTTTCCCTTCCACAACATCTGCTTCATCAGACTGAGTTCTCTTGCTACTGGCTGTTGATTGGCCTCTGGCAAATTAAAGTTGCTTTAGTTAAAGCAGCAAGTAAGCAGAATACCCAGACACAGCCTGGATTTATCTGTGAACTGGGATGTTCTTTCCTAATCACTAGCTTATTACTGAAAAATCACTAGAAGCTTAAAAATTGTTATGAGATACCTCACTAGTATGCTCATGTTTAGCTGCAAGTCTAAATTATCTCCAGTTGCCTTGTGAAGCTTCTGGAGATTAAGCTGGTTTCAGATCTGTTTTCTGATAGTGCCTTCATCTTTTACCAACAGCCTGAAAGAAAATTCAGTTTTATAATCAGTAATTTACAAACCAGTGGTTATGTGTGTGCAACCATTCACGAATGTAACATTTTTGAATCTCTTTTGAAATATTTTCTATGGCAGAAGAAACTCAGTAAAAGTTTCATTTTCTTTTTAAGTTTTATCATTTCCTGAACGATTTAGACCTTTGAGATTCCAGGCAGGAATTGTAATTGGACAAAGGGCTCCAGTTTGGCTATATAGGGGAAACCAGAAGAAGTGATAGTGAATTACTGCAAACATTTGCGTCTGTTTTCCTGCCACAGTTTAAATCTTGACCTGGGCAAGTAGACACATGCCTGTTTGAAATGAATGTGCTCCTACTGCATTGCTGCCTTCTTTGAGTTTGCACTCTGCTGAGGTCAGCATGTGCCTATGGAAAACCACTCCCTAAAGTGCAAATATTAAGTTTAAACTTGGGTTCCTGTCTTGAGGCAAATATTTATATGGGGTACTGCTTGATCCAACAGAGATAAAGACATCCCCAAAAAACATTTTCCAGAATGATGGCAGAGAGGAAACTGAATGAGTCAGACAAGCCCCTGACCACATCACAACTATTTTGTAGGGATGTGCGGAGAGAAAATAAAATGACATATTCCCAAAGCCAACAAACCTTAAACAAAACACTTTTCAAGGACCTGTGTCTTGGGCTTCTATCAGATATCCTATGGTGAAGCCTAGGCCATTCCTAATTCCAGGGCCTGCACAGCTACTGCCAAGGCACCAAAGGAGAACATGTGTCTGCATTTCAGCTGCCTCTTTAGTCTGACATATTAATGCAAACTATTTTAATAAACCCACAAAGGCCTGTGAAATGAGTTGGGGCTGTCATAAAGACCAAGTTTTGCCTCCCCCTCTGCTGCTGCTGGACAAGGACTATGACACCTTTTAAGAGACGAACAAATCCATGAGGGATGGTAGTATTTTAAGTTCTCCCCCCAAAAATAGAAGTCACCCACAGACTTCCATACTGCAAACCATAAGCTGGCCTAAAAATGCATTTCCTCACCTCTAGTGATGCTATCTCATCCTAAGTTACCAAAATCTGTGTAATGCCTCTGGCTTTCAGTGATCAAAGAAACAGAAAGAGACTCCACTGAGCCTATGAGCAGACACAGAATCCAGGCACGGAACAAAAACAACACTACCTAACTAACCTCTCTGCTTTGTGCCTCTTTGCACAGCTAATTAACACAGCCTGCACGTCCAAAAGTGGGTCTGAAGCATTAGGGATCCTGCCATGGGGAGGAAGTAATCATGAAGCAGTTAATTGAATAAGCCCAGGAAAAGTTGTTCCGCCGGCAGCCATCCCATAAGGAGAATGAAAGGCAGATTTGCCCAAGTGGATTATTTTCTCCTTGTGACTTGCTCCACTCAGCACTCTTTAGGAACACGTTTACACTTGTGCCATAGTGCAGTCTTTTCTGATAGATGTTGAACATCTGTCCTCTACCCTTCAGAGTTTACTTAGTATTGCTTGTAATTGCCAATAAGGGTGCTTATCCCAAAACATATTTTGGAGTATGTCTTGCTCTGTTTTGCCAGCCCTCATCTGCCACAGTGACCTCCTTTCCAAACCAAACTGTTTTAATTAGCTGGTGATATCCCTGAGCTTTGGACCACTCATGAGGATTTGCATTTCTGATGAGTTTAAATTATCAGATACTTGTATAACTGGTATAGCTCCATACTTTTTCACTGGTGTCAGTCCCCTGTGCTGATCCTTGGATTCCCAAGTGTATCCCACATGACTTTCTGTCTGCCTTCTTTGTTCTTTTCAGATACGTTTTTCCGGTATTACTTTGGTTTGGTCATTATTGAGGCAAATGTTTGAATATTGCTATTGACACCCTTACACTGCTGTACCCCTCTGTACACATCGAGTTCTGCTTTTATACAGTATTGCAGCATCAGAAATCTCCCTGAAAGCTTCCGTTTTGTGAGTGGAAAGAAGATTGTGTTACCTGAACCTGTGTAAAATAGTAATGAATACTTGGTGCTACTGTAGTCAAACTTTCTGGCTGTATATTAAGGAGGCAATTATCATGCTTGGCTTTTCTTTTGCATAAGTCAAAGGAACTGTAGGGTATCAGTGGAGTTTATTTAATTTAACTTTAGGTAGACAAAAATGACATATCCATTCCAAGCTAGTCTTCTCAATCCCTTGATTGTTGGTGGAAAGAAAAACAGTCTGTCTTTGAGAACAATGCATCTCACTAGTCGTAGACTCCAAAGGATATTGCACCACAGAGGGATCCTCAGATCTCAGGTAGGACAAGTAGGGAACTCACAATACTACCCAAGCAAACAAAGCCTGGCTCCACTGATCTGTGATGTGCCTTTTCATACAATGGGGGTCCATCCAGCATAGATAGCTCATCCCTGCTTGCAACCAAGTATCCTCAGGTGATACTGCTGTTCTTGCAATGCAGCAGTCAGACATCCCTATGGAAGAGGAGGATGTCTTCAGGCTGCCCTCTTCAAAAGAAATGGGTAAGTTTTCCGAACTCCATCAGGTTTTCCATATGGTCTTTTGCTGGATCAAGTTTGATAATTTCCAGAATAAATATGTCTGAATAAAGGTCTGCTCCTGCAAAAAATCGATTTTATTCTGTCTGTGCACGTGCTTGACACTAAAGCCCTGAATGTTCTTGCTGAGGTCAAGGTACTGCCATGATCACCCCTCTTGCCATCATCCTGCTGTTTCAATTTCAGCCTCTCATTTTTGCAAAGCCTGAAGGTGACCGTAACTCTCCCCTTACTCCAGCTGCCCTATGTAATCCTTGTATGGTGGTCATTTACTCCATTTTCATGCTTATTACTTTGCTTATTTTCCACATGGCAATCCCTAAGAGTGGAAGAACATTTTCATCCCCTTTGATGTGGTTTTCTGCTCTGTAGCATCCAACTCCTTGCTCACCTATAGCATTTGTTTTCTGCACAAGGAGATGTTACCAATTTAATCTTTTTCTGTCTTATTTATGCTCCATTTCTCTGTTTCTTTTTACATTTCAGCTGGCATTTGATGTGAAGGAGTGTGTGATCTTATGTTTAAGATATTCACAAGGACACATGTCTCTTCTCCACTATGCATTTACTAGGGGTTGATGGGCGATTCACCAGCCACTCTGGAGCTTAATATTTCCATGTATAAAATACTGATGCCTAAGGCATCAATGCCAATAACATCACTAAAGCTCTTCAAATGATTTTTGTTTTTGTTGCTGGGGAGGCCAATCTGGAAGTGAAAAAGAGTTTCAGTTTGAATCAGTTCAGAATGACATTGCTACGGAAGAAAAGGCTAGAACTGAAAGCATTTCATCTGGTATGGAAATAGCTGGTTAATATCTTCCCAAAGTTGTTTCAAACATTTCTGCCTTTTAAAAAAAGAACACCAAAATAAATACACAAAGTACTCGGAGGTCTCTGCTGTTCTCCTGCAGGAGTGCTTTCATGGTATTGGTGAAACTAAAGGGAGAGCTAAAGATAAATCCATTAATGTTATATAAGATGCTCAGAAATGGCTCTAAATAAATAAAAGTGCTTCTAATTGTACACTGTGTATGTGTACGATTTATTGGCAGTGCCAGGATGCTCTTCCCTCTTTGGAGAATGCTGTGGGAGAGCTGAGCAGGAGTGTTGCAGGTGGTTATTAGCAGCAGGTCAACCAGAGCAATTTTCAGATCTCCAGACGCAACTGAAATTTTTCCATTCAGCACAGCCCTCAACAATCCCTATGGGTAAGAGCCTTGTGGGAGGTTCTCAAAAACAGCTGGGGCTATTCCGCTGCCCAGCTGTTTGCTCTTGCTGCACTGAAGAAGAAGGGATGTGTGCCTACTTCGGCAGCGTACACAACAGACTGCCAGCTTAAATCCCCACTGCAAGTGGATTTGCTTTGCCACACCAGAACAGAGGGAAGATATTCTCTTTTGCCAGCTGGTGGGTTCATTATCATGGCCCACTATACTGGGTGGACAGCAAGTGCTGTGGATCCTTCAGTTGGACTTCCTTGCTCGAGCTCCAGTCCAAGGCATGATGGCAATTAAGTTTTGCAGGCATGCAAAGCGCTTGACTTCCTTGCTTGAGCTACATCCACAAGTGGTGACAGCAAAGGTTTGCTGCCTTTTGTAGCTTTCCTCATCCTGCCAACTATTGTTTTAAAGTGAGACTTTGTCTGTCAGTGGGGAAATTGGAGGCACCAAACAAGCTTAATTTTGAATGATTGTGATTTCTTCTGAAAGACCTTACAGGAAAATAAGAGATCCAAAGTTGCAGTGAAGTTAGTGATGCTTTCCTTTCAGCAGGAGCAGAAAAGCCCCAAATTACGGTATTGCACAACAGATGAGAAGAATCTTTTGCTTTGAGGCTTTGGTACAGCAGGGAATGGGAAGCATGAGAAGGAACAATAACACAGAAGGAAAGGTATTTAACAAAAAGACGCAAGCCATGGAAAAAAAGAAAAATAATGCAATCTGGTAAGGTAGTTGACTGAACATCCATGCTTTCCATTTCCAAATACACCACACACATACGTAGGTGGGCTGGGGAGTTGCTGTCATGTTCAGCCATGCCCAAGTGGAAACTTCAGGCTCTACCCAGCTCCATCAGAGCTCATTAACATAGTGGCTCAGCTCTGCCCACTTCTATTGCAAAAATCACAACAGAGGCAGGTCCAGCATGTTGCCTCCAAAGGACAAGTATTATGGCTTTTAAACAACATAGGAAAGCCAAAACCCTGCAAAGGTGGGGCACAGACATAGTAGCTCCTTTCCCTCGTTTTACCAGAGCTCTTGGGATCTGATGTGTTTCCTTTAAACACAGTTGCTTGGATTACTTAGGAACCTCAGATTGTTTCTGAGAAAAAAAAGAAGTTTCTGTGTCCCCCAGCTAAGTGTGCTGTGAGTTCTTTGATACCAGGGAAGAACTGTAATGGTTAAACAAAAAATTATAGCCTCTGTAAATTCCAACTTTGAGGCAAAATTCATTGTAGCTGGGAACCTGGACTCAGACTTTTTAGCACTTGAGGCTTTCAGGACCATGTTCAGTGTTTGGATTCTCTGTTGAGGCAACCAGCAATGTGTGCTAGTTAATGACAGTTGTGAGAATGTCCAGGAGTGACTTTCATCAGCAGTGAGGCAAACTGAGACCTTGCCTCTGATTTCATGTAATCAAGGCTTTATTCTGCACCCTCTGTGTTAGCCACAGCAATTCATTAGGGGCAGTATTTCTCCTGAGGGAGTTATTTGGGCCATTATGTCTAATCCAGAGGGCTGCACTGAGAAATTCCTGATATACTGAGCCATGTCAGAGTGGGTGGATTACAAAGTGATATGTGGCAGTGTCTGATGGCTACTCCTCACCCTGCTGTCAAACATCCTGTCAAGGGGAGAGAGATTTCTCTAATATTAAAATAACAGCACTGTCTTCCATTGATAACATCTGACTTCAAAAGTCCTGCAACCAGGTGGGATTTATTATAGAGTCATAGAATCCTAGAACAGTTGAGTTGGAAGGCACTTTTTAAAGGTCATCTAGCTCAACCCCACTGCAATGAGCAGGGATGTCTTCGACTAGATCAGGCTGCTCAGAACCTTGTCCAAACTGACCTTGAATGTTTCCACGGGTGGGGTATCCACTACCTCTCTGGGAAAACTGCCAGTGTTTCACCACCTTTATCATAAAAAACCTTCTTTCTTATATCTAATCTAAATCGACCCTCCTTCGGTTTAGAACCATTAACCCTTGTGTTATTGCCTTAAATTCACCCTCAAAATTAAATGCGGATAGGAAAGGACTCAGTGCCTACCCACTGTATTCCATCTCTGGATTTGCAGCAGAATAGACAGGACCAGTTAACAGTGGTAATTAATTTCCTCAGTGGGTTTGGGGTGGGAGGTGAGAGAAGGAAGCCAGAGCCCATTAATGCAGAAACTTCTGAGGTGGGAGCTCTTTCCCTCCCTCTCCCAAGGAGACACTGTAGCTGAAGCTCAGAGCTGTCCTGCTTTGCGGCACGCTTGGAGTAAGGTCCATGCTGCCCTGTGTTGTAGTGCCATGGCTCATGCAGGTGCATGGATCTGCGGGCTTAAGATTAATGCTTTACTGGAGTTCCTGGGACCGGGTAGCAGCAGTGGATGGAGAGCCCCTGAGGAGAGCTGCCAGAGCATGCTAGGCCTCCCCTCTGTGGATGACCATTATGCACATCTGTGGGACAGAATGAGGCTTCTGGAGTGCTCATGGCCACCTTGGATTCTAGTTTTGCCTGCTAAAATACCTTCAGAGGCAGGGCTGAAGGAGTGCTGTCAAAGCACCGCCTGCTACTGTTCACATCCCTAAAAAAGGATTTAGAAGTCTGAGGTGCCTAGTGCTTACACAGCCCTGGCCTACAGCTGGGATGGGACATAGTGGCCTTGCCATAGGAGCCCAGGTTTGCAGGCAGCAGTGGGTATTGCACATCCTCTTGACACAGCTGTCACAACCCTGTTGGACGCTGTGGCCAAATACCACTTAGTCCCCAAATCATAGCCCTGCAGGGGAGATTTGAGGGTGTCTGGGCTGAGATGGTGCCAGAGGACGTCTAGGGGTTGTTAGCAGCAGGTTTCAAACTCACCCTCCTCCCTTGCACTGATCAAATAAATCTCATGGGGGTGTAATGCATCATAGCACTTTAATCCTGCTGGGGATAAAGTGGATTACAATGCTGTTTAGCTGGCCACTGTGAGCAGAGCCAAACTGTTCTAACAGGATTCAAATCCCTTCTCAAAGTCAGAGCAGATTTGCTTTTTGATTTAAAAAATCACGAAATAACATCTTGGCCCAATAAACCATGTTACAACCCTTTTCAACCATAAGATTAAACTATATATGCCTTCATTTGAATACGCTTCTTTTTGTAATTCAGCAAGTTCCTTGAAGTTCCACAGAGGTGGAGATTGGTGTTTTTTACAAGAACTTTGTAAACACACATTTCCCTCTTTATAAGAACATTTTTCACACTCCCCAAAGAGTTAAAGTTGTCTGTAAAAAGCCAGTAACTTCTTGAATGAAGATCTGTTTTACCCAGGCGTATGCAGCATCTTGCCAAGCATCGGCACCTGGCTGGGCTGTGATTGCACTGCAGTCACCTGCCGTGTGTGGCTGTTTTTTGGGACAAGGATTGTTGCCAGCTAAGGCATGAGGACAACCCCCTGCACCTTCACCCTCTTCCCAGGGTGCAATTAGCAGTGCTGTGGATAATTGCTATTAACAAGGGGGGAAGTGTAAATGAATTCATTGAGCCTCATCTCTGCAGGATCAGCAAACCCTGATCATTTTTTCCATGCACATGGAGCACCTTAAAACTTTCCCTGCACACTGGGACCTGCAGCCAGTGGCATAAACAGTGCTCCTTCAATTAATATGGTCTTGGAGGGAGCCGCTGCTTGGCTGAGGAGCTCTGTTGCCTGACTGTGTCTCTCCAAGGGGAGATGTCAGGTTGACCACACACTTTAATAAAGACAAGTTACAAGGTAATGTGTATAATATGACTGCAGATGAAGGTGACCTATGGAAGTGTGGTAAATAAGTGGTTTTCTCTGCTTGGCAAATGAATTTTGATCCCAGTGTAGCACTGTGCTGTAAGATGCTGCTGCTATGTCTGGGAAAGCTCATGGGAAGACAAAGAGCAGAAAGCGGCAAGAAGGACAAAGAGGCTCTGGAACAACCCCCCCGTCTCCCCCCTCATTCGTACTCCTGACAAACCATCGAAACAGTGGGGGACATTTGCATTTCCCTGTTTCAGGAATTGTCTTAGCCTATGTCAGGCTGTCGTGCACAGGGAAAACAGCAGCAGATCAATAGGGGTGTCTGTGCTGACACTTCTACCATTTTGCCCTTTAAGAAACACTGAAATGCTCATCAGCCTTCCCAATTAATAAGCCTTTCAGTGGGAAGACATACATGGGTTTCTTTCCAAGTGTGTGCTTCTCTACCAACCTTTGTACCTCTCCTAAAGGAAGAGGTAAGTGATAGGCTCTGGTCATGGTCAGAGGTCCAGGCTGTGATTATGATGACAGCTTGCTGGCATAACTTTACAAGAGAGCCCCCTTGGTCCAGCTGTGGGCCTGTGACAGCAGAAACTAGTGCAACCTTTCGCTGCAGGGTACCCTGCCCTCTGCTGCTCACTGAGTGCTTTATGTGATGCCAAGTCTAACACACGTTGTGACCACCAACCACGGATCCTCCAGGGCGGGCTGGATCCCACTACCATCCCTGAACTCTCCCTTGAAAGTGGAAGGAGCAAGAATGGAGGTCCTGCTGCAATTTGACTTTAATGGAGTTATGTGCGTTGGCACTGATTGAAGATCTGACCTGTGTGAAGAATGTCAACCTGCATAATCACAGCAGAGCATGATGCCTGTCATTTATCATTTGCACCAATCAACCAGGAGCCCCCGTGCACCATTGTAGAGATAGATACAGAATAAAATAATCCCTTTGCAAAGAGCTTACAGTTTTGGAGTTAGCACAAACATTTAAGCCTTGAAGAGAAGACAGAGAAATGACATTGCTCCTAGCCCTTGTTTCCTAGCAGGCTTATATTCATCGACCGCAAACCTTAATACAGTTTTCACTCCACTTGTCAATTGTTAAGTTAGATTTGGGGGCTGTCAACAAAATGTTACAGTTGAAATGACCCAGCTAGAAATAATAGACTATGAAACATATAGCCATAATACTGTAAACCAGCAGAGAGGAATACATTTGGCCCTTTCATGTTTAATGGTCCCTCAAGTGTCATTTGGGAGCAATCACAGCCTCCTTGTGTATCCCTGCGGGAGAAGTGGGCACCCCAAGAAGCAGGTTCATCTGCCTTGTGCCTGACACCAGGTTTCGGACAAGGTGCCTTGCTTACTCAGAGCCAGCGCATGTTGGCCCACAGGCTGCTATGGGTGGGAACTGATACTGTCATGCTGGGCACAAAGGGGTCCAATCCACCCATGTCCTCTGAATGCTGCCACGACGTGGTGATTCATTCCGTGCAGAGCTGATGAGAAACCAAACTGAACATCTTGGGAGTAGATCAGAGCGAAAGCCCACTGTATTTATGTGGCTTGATGTGAGCTGGGTAACTTGGGAGTACTTTCAAAGTATGTTTCACTTTACAGACAGACAGGTTTTTCAGAACAGAGAGGTCTCTTGTCAGCTTGTCTATCTGAATGATGTCTCAACAGGCTCCTATGGAGAAACACTTGTTGTAGGGTTCCTAACGTAACATTATCAGGGGAGCAATTCCCATCCAGGTCAAGATGATTCTTACTGGGGTTTTGCTAACACATCAGACCTTTTCCTAGAGGGTCCTATTTGTTCACAGGAGAGTTTTGCTTCCAATGCCTGCATTCAAATTATTCAAATCCGAGGCAGTATCAGGATTATTCATCTCTCTACTGGGCTCTGGGTCTGAGCAGTGAAGAGCTTGGCCATGGGGGATTTTATTAAACTGAAGTGCCCTATGAGTTTCACACAGAGGAACAATCACCAACTACTTTTGATATACTCAAAGGTAAAATGCTGCGGCTCCTACAATATGAAATCTGCAACTCAGGAAAATGTGAAATGATAAACTCAGGTCTGGTCTTAGATACCAGTGGAGCAGTAGTCACCCCTCAGTGTCTTTGTGGGATCTCATCAAACCGTTCCACTGGCACTAAAATTGTGTTGTGAACTTCGATAACCTTTTTTTTTCTGCTCAATTTTTTCTTCTTTAATAATTAAAATTATAGATGAAAGTAGCAGGAGACAGTCAGGGTTGAGCACAGAAGCATTCACTTACAAAAACCCCCTATGCACTTAGGAATGCAGTTATTTCTTTTATCTATTCAGTTATTAAATCCTTTCAGATAATGAGAGGGCTGTGCAGTTTTAACTTAGCTTGTGTTGGTGGAGGAGCGCGATGCTGCGTGAGGAGTGCCTGCACCCAAGCAGTTCATCCCCTGTGAGTGCCTGCCCCAGCTGGCAGTGCTTAGAGCACAGCCTCGTGGGGAAATCCTCCTGGAGCTGGCACCTTGCTAGAAATGACCTCTTCCTGCCTGAGCACAGCCTGAAACTGGAAATATAACTGTGGGAAATATGCCTTTTTTAGGGGAGTGATGCTACTCTGAAAAGGGATTTACCCCATCAATAGACCTCCCCCAGGGACCCGTAGCTGAAGAAAGATGCTCCCTGCAACCCAAGTACCTCACAGGGACCATAGCAGAGACAAAAATAAGTTGTCCTGAATTAAATTAATTTCTGAGCTTGTGTCAGGATAGCGGAGCTACCTCACAAGTCAGGTCTTCAAGGACTTCCCACAAAACAGAAGCCACTTCATTAAAGTTGGTCATTCACTACTGTGATAAAGTAATTAAAGCCTCCTGATTGCTTTTTCCCCCTGCTGCTCCTTCTCTACTACAAACATGAAGGCTCTGGTATAGATGGAGCTGTTGACACTTTGTCAGTGAAAATCCAGAGCTATGCGACTAAGAGAAATGTTTTATGGGGACTATAAATAGTTTTGCATTAAAGCAAATGTATTCTCCCACCTAAAATAGATTCACCTTGCAAACAGCTAAAGGACAGTTTCAGCGCCAGAGGAACACCTTCAGTCTCCCCTCAGGAGGCAGAAAGAGCCTTTTTCCCCTGAAAGAGCAAACAACAGCAGTGGAAATGCCTCTGCTGCCACCCCCCCTCTTCCTGTTCCCCACTGCCTGCTAGCATCCCTCTGTACTTAGGTGCCATCCTGGGAGACCACCCAGCATCCTTCCACAAAAAAGGGATGTTAATTAATCCAAGTAACTTTTCCAATCATTTTTTACTATATGCTTGCAACATGCATGCTCATTATGTGGGTGAAAGGGATGAGAAAACTTTGGGGAGAGGGAACAGCGACTTCTCACGATCACTCCTCAGAGCAGTGGGTTGCTTCTCCTTTGCTCCAAAGGGAATCATGCATTCAGACAATGCAAACATCCTCTCTGCCAGGGCTGCAATGTGTTAACAACATTCTCCTCTTGCTGCCAGAGCATAATTTCATTCCCTATGGAGAAACGTGGGTGCTGGTGGTGGGGAAGACAACGAGATGTTAGAAGAGAAAATATATTTTTAACTCACCTTGAGGCTGTGTGTTGGGTTGACGACGCAGACAAGTTGCCCGGCAGCTGAGAAAACCCTCTTTGCCTTGTAGTGCTGAAACCGCAGGTGAATAAGATCTAACACAGCCCCAAAGCACTGGGTGAAGAAAAGCATCACAACTTTTGGCGTTTCTGCTGCTGCTGCTGCTGCTGCTGCTGCTGCTGCTACTGCTGCTGCTGGCAGTGGGCAGGGGAAACAGCCAGGGAGCCCCTGAGTCCTTGAGCCCGGGGAGGGAGTGCAGTTGGCGAGAGCTACTCTCCGGCACAGCTTAGCATGCCTTCATATTCATCATCAAAATAAGACGGGAAGAGGCTTGCAGCAGCGGGGCGGCCAATGGAAAGGACAGAAATGTTATCCTTGAGGTCCGGAGACAGCCAATAACAAATGCCTCCCCTCCAGAAACTCCCTGATGAATTGAGCCTGGTGGAGAATGTATTATTGAACATTACCATACATCAGCACATTGCATTTATCTTGTGATTACAGCCAGTCATACGTAAGGCTGTGGAGATATGCAGGCAAAATTGATTGCTTAACATCTCCATTTATTAATTGCCTTAATTTAACAAAGGAGCACTCGGATACCAAAGCTACATGTAAGGCATAAGGAAGAAGCCCACCAGTGAAACTGTTAGAAAGTAGCAAAAATAGGTTAAGCAGACTGTGTTTTTACTGAGGGAGAAAAATCAAATATGCGAAGAGAGTCACAGTTCCTTGCAGCGGTTAAGCAGAAGTAGAGCTTGCTACATAAATAGATTTGCGTCTGTGCATTCACAGGCTTCAATTTGGATTTTCATCACTCTGAAGTTTTCTAAATTTTATATTCTGCTACTTCACAAGGGTCTCAGCACACAAATAACATTTCCCCCATCACTAAAAATAGGAGAGATCAGGTCTCCGGTCTGGTGTAACTTGGAATAACTCCATTTAGAGTCAGTGATGTTTTCCTGATTTACACTTGCCGGTGTAAATCAGGTCTGATCAGGTCTGTTGGACACAAAGCATGGTAATTACTGGATGCTAGAGCTATGAGAGCATAAAAAGGCACAGAGCATGCTTCTAAAAATAATGAAATATGTGATGCATGAGAGCACACATAGAGAGAAACTTGCACTGAGGGAAAAGCGACTTCTAAATCAACGGAATAATTAAACATGCAGAAGGCTTTTGCGTGTCATTCATCTGTATATCGGTGAGCAGGAAATTACAAATTAGCCATTAGATAGTCCTAGACATTAAAAAGGAATTAGGGAAGTGCAACGAAAATAAACACGCTTTTACGTATTATTACCAGTGCGTATCTCTGTTGGTGGGCAGGGATCCCTCTCGAGCCATTGAGTCTCATTAAACTTGAGTCTCTGTAACTGGGTTTTCCAGGAGGTGACTGCAGCTGAGGGAATCAGAAAGCACATTCATTTCATGGGACAATCCTGTGTGATATGTTGCCGCGCTTGTTAATAAATCAAAGAGAGTTAATTTAATTAGCTCTCTGCCAGAACTTCCTATCAGGGTGCTATTTAGGCTTGCTAGCTACGTACTCAGATGGCTTATTTAGCCTTGGTAATCCTTTTTCCCTTCAAAGCAGAACAGAGAAAAGTAGCTTTTCTTTCATTTTTTTTTTTTCTTCCTTTTAAATGTGAGCCCCATGCTGGGGGTGACGCTGCTGCTGCTGCGGACAGAGCAGCCCCTGTACAGAGCAGGAATTAGCCTGGGACTGTATTGTCACAGCTGCCTCTTCCTAAATCAATACTGCAATCCTGGTTCTGCCAGACTGCAGAGAGCTTGTGCAGGAAAAAAAAAAAAAAAAAAGGCCTGAGTAGATAAATAAGTGAAAACCGTGAATGCTGGAACAGCTGATTACACAAGCCCCCAAAAAACATTAAGGATGGAAGGAATATGTATCTCTTAGTTCTTAACATTTGGTTGTAAATGAAAACCGGAGATAATTATTGCAGCGCTGAGTGACACTTTGAGAATAATTTCAGACAGACTTGAGGACAAGTGAGTGAATCAATTTGCTTAAATGTATTTTTTTTTCCATTCCCAAAGTAACTGTAAGCATCCAGCTATTTATTATTTGTTTCTTCCTGATTTGTAGTTGGTAGCTGCACAAACACTTCATACTAGGAAATTTCAGTCTGGAAGTTACCAGTGCAAGTATTCTGCCTTAAATGAGCAAAAGGTCCTTGCTATTTACACTAGTTATTGCCACCTGAATCCCTGGAGATTGATTCTGTTTGACTGATTGACTCAACTGAATGCCTAGACTTGGGGGGCACTAACATATCCATGGGCAGCAGAGGTGGAACTCCTCATCTCTGCTGTCCAGCGAGTCTCAGCGCTCTGGCAGTTCCACCATCCAGTCCTCTTGAGACCCAGCTGCCTTCTGGAGGTTGGCAGGAGAGGTGTCCCTGATCCCACAGGTGCATAGGAGCATCTTCGATCTAAATATACATCCATGCCTCTGGGCTAGTATACAGAAAGGGTTATTGTTCTCCAAAGCAAAGACTACCTTCAGGGATGGTGAGGGACCTTTGCAATACCCAAATCCCTGTATACATCTGTGCCCATCTCGCTTGCTATATGTGACCTTCCAAGGAGCAACTCTCTAACAATCCTACCTGGCCTCAAAGCTTGGAGCGTGTCCTTGATGGCATTGTTGAGCTGTATGGGGGCAGCCAGAGAGAGAAGGAACAAGTTCATGTGCAAGGGGCACTTGGTGAATCCCATTAAACTGCTGGTTGCAAATTTCCTGTGACTGCAGCCATTATTTCCAAGATGGTTTATTCTGTAACAGGCAAGTGTGAAGTGGCAGAAGTCCACACGCTAAATCTCCATTAGAATCCAGATTTTGCCAAATTAGCAGCTCAAGTGGCATCACTTTAATACGCATGGGATTACAATGCTCTAACAGCTCAGCTGCTGCTGCGACTGCATCAGGTTTGCAAGGTAATAGGATCAGCTAGACATAAAAACTGACTGCAGTGGCAATAGCTTTCCAGTTTTTCAGTTTAACAGTTTTTCAGGTGAAGGGAAAATGCTCGTGGAAAACCTCAGGTGTCTAGGCACTGTGTGACTTGGCAGGATGATAGCCGGAAAGATGCATTGCTCGGTCCAAACCCAGAGTGGAATTTTGAGTTTTAGTCAGTTTTTTTAATCTTTCTAACTGGGCACTTGTGGGGGTGACCTTCCTACATGATGCTTTCTCTCCCTTCCTGCTCTGCCAGACACCGCAGACGTAGCAAACCCAAGCTCCTTCTCATCCTGTCTGTATATTTTGCTGACACCCATCGGATGATTCCCATGCAGCTGGTACTAGACTGCTTTCCATTACCAACAGCCATAGGAGAAACGTAACCTGCCTTGGACAACATCAGCACTAGTCATTAACCCAAGAACAGGAGAGGCAGATGCTGCTCAGGGTATTACAATTATCCATTCAGGCAGCTAACCAGCCCGCCTGTGTGTCCATGTTTCTGACTGCTGGTAGGATTTCTGGCAAGGCTGGCTGGTGTGGGATGCGCTCTGGCTCCACTATTTATATTTCCTTGGGAAAGGAGCCAGACCAATCTAACCGGCCGCTGCCTTCTTGCAGGGACAGCCAGCATGGGCACCTTGGCGCAGGGAAGGACCCCTCTTACATTTTCATCCTCGTCTTCTAGGGATGCTAACTGGCTGTTTAAACGTGTCACTGCCTTCATCTAGCTAAGGTTCATTTTCTGTCTGGCATGGGGCTGGGGGAGCAGGATCGATGCCAATTAGGCACTGCTCCCTTGACTGTCTACATCTGAGTGCATCAGCCCAGCTCCTTTTATAGTCCTTTATAGTGGGGGGAATAGGGCACACTGAGGATGCATTTCCTTTGACCTGATTGGGGCATCAGGCAGTTTTCTGCATCCTTTGACTGTACAAAACTTCATGTGCTCTCTGAGGTCTCACAGCAGGTTTTGATGAGAGATGTTTGCACCGTTAGTTATCATTTTTCTCTCTTGTCTTTTAAGCAAGAACATAAGAAAAGTCTCACTAATTCAGCGCAATGATCCCTCCAGCCCAGCATCCTGTCCACAACAGTGATTACAGGAGAGGCCATTTTGAGTTGGCTCATGGGCAGGAACCACCACCTGCTGTCCATTCTCCTGGTATTCCCTAAGCACTTATAATTGTCATCTTGCGAGCACAGCTCTAGGGAAGAAGAACCTTTTGGAAGAAGAAGCAACTTTTAAAACTGGCAGAAGAGTTGTAGCCCTCCCGGCTGCCCCCCGTAAAGCACGTCACTTCATACTGACTGCTCTGTGCTTTGATTGGAGCCCATCCTTTCCAAAAAGCCTGGCTTTGAAGATTCCTTTGAAGGAGACCAGTGGTACCTCCTGCTAAGTCCTAAGTTCTTCCAAAGATTATTTATCTTCACCACTAGCATTTTTTTAATCTTCTTTCCAGTCTGAATTATTTTCCTGCATGAGCTTCTGCCTTCATAAAGTCATTGTGCTTTCCCTCACTGAGCTGGGGCAGCCTTTCTCACCACAGACTTTCTCCATGTGAAGATACAGTTTTGCCTAAAACCTCCATCAGCAAACCCAATAGACAGATAAGGTTTCCTTTGCAAAGCACCTTTCTTGCCCAAGACCAGGTCACTCTTGCAGCTTCTCTGTGCATGTTCTCTATCTCCTCCTCCCTTTTTGTTGAGCCTTATCTGCTTCTCACCTCCAATGAGTACAGAATCAAAAAGGTACTTTTGGCTCACAGTGCTCTGGTTACAGGTGCAACACATGTGCTCCTTTGGGTCTCCATTCCCACACTTCCACTTCACTTGCAGGGCAGATCTGACACCACTCAATGCAGCACAAGGGAGCCGGAGCTGCCTGTGGACAGGGAGGACAACTACGGACCTCCCTGGAAAATCCATGGAGGTACTCCTTCTTGAACATCAGCAGATTTTTTTTTCCTGTTTTTAAAAAA